>NW_024582462.1:959556-1012397 GCF_018398535.1 Haplochromis burtoni
TATATATATATTTCAATCCACATTCTAAAGAAATGAGGTGTACAATGCGTCCGTTAAAGGTTTTCAGGCTAGCAGCCGTGGACTTGCGGGTGGCTTATGGGAGGTTTAAGGAGAGTGTATAAATGTGCAGATATGAGTGGCTATCTGGTGCCCTGAGCATAGTTTCTCTTTCCTGAGGTTGTGCCCCTAGCTTTAAGGATTAGGAGGTCATTATGTTCAATTATATGACTGCTTTGATTCTGCTTCAGATGAACCGATAGAATCAGCTTTTTATTTTGCTCGGTCTGTTGTTTTGGGGTTTTCTTTGTGTTGAAATTCCTTTATTTAGATTAAGATTACGATTTTTATTTATTTATTATTTTTCTATATAGACCTGTTATACATGTGCAAATGTATTAGGGAGGTAAAGAAAGTAAACAAGTTAAAGTAATATCAAGCCATTCATATATTCAGGTGAACTGGTCACATCAGCAAGAAGTGTCCTGTATATAAAACACAACATCGCATCTCCGTGGGTGGCATGGTATCGTGGTGTATAGTATTACTGCTTCACTGAGTTTGAATCCACCTCGGAGCCTTTCTGTGTGGACTTTGCATGTTCTCACTATGTTTGGATGGGTTCCCTCTGTGTACTCTAACTTCCCGACACAGTCCAAACACATGCATGTTAGGTTAATTTGTGATTTTAATTCGAACATAGTTCCAAATGGTTATCCTCGTCTCTCTGTTAGCCCTGTGATAGATTGGCGACCTGTCCGGGTCATACCTCGCCTCTCGCCCTATGACAGCTGGGAAAGGCTCCAGTGACCCTGAATTGGCACTTCTATTTCTCTGGAGCTTCTTTTTCCTCAAATCCGGAACATGCTTTTCCTTCTAGGTGTTTTGCACAGCACAGCTGGAAGATTTAACAAAAAAGAACCGCAGAGCCTCTCTTGTAAAATCCGTCATATGTTCCCCTTGTCTGCACTCACACGGCTAAAAACATGTAAAAACAGCTTGTTTCAGAGTGTCTCGTGCTGCTGCACAACATCCAATTCAAAATGATTGGTAACTTGGATGAAACCAAGCAAGCAGGAAAAGCAACTGATTGTTTTTATGTAAGTGTGTGGAGAAAGCAGGGAGGAGAGTGGCCTGAAACCTTCAACTGAGTTTTGCATATAAAGAAGATCAGGGTTGTGGCAAAGTTAGACAGCAGGTCGTTTCCACATCCCATAATTTACTGTACTCAGAGTCAACTGGTCAAGTGTGAAATGAGAAAAGCAACCATAAAGGGAATATAAAACAAATGACTTCCTACATATTAGCGCAGCTGGTGCTACAGTGTGTTCCTTCTGTTATATTTACTTTGTTTTTGATAATGCTATATTAAAACAGTGACCTAATGAATCACACTGATTCGCTGGAACAATTACATTTGCATTTACAGCATTTAGTTGGCACCCTCATCTTGCTGTATGCAAAAGTGCAGAAGCAGGATACACTTAAAACCATTAAAATATATATAATAGAGCCCGGTATATTCTACACATGTTTGTATGGGATATTGTATTTGTTTTAAATGTTATATACCTATGTGGTATGTGACTTTTGTTGTCATGATGCCAGGTCTCTCTTGGAAATGAGATTTTTAATCTCAATGAGATTTTTTACCTGGATAAATAAAGGATTAATAATAAGCGGTTACTGCAGCAACAGCTCTACTTGTGATCAAGAGGAGAGGGGAAGCATTTTTGAGAGCAAGGTAAGGTGGATTTACACTTGACAGATTATAATTAATTTTCTGTTTGTGAAAAATATAATAAATGCTGTTTTAAATAGGTGATACGTGGTACTGATGTTTCAGCAGTGAAGCTAATTGTCAGTTAATACTGCGTGACATGGATTTACAGTAGTAGTAGATACTGTGGTCCTTGATAGGTAAAGAAGAGGGATAGTGGTGCACTAAAACACATTTTAAGTAAGAGCGAGATTTTGTGTAGCCAAAGCTGATGGAGGCATACTTGCCAACATTTAATACAGGCTATTTTACTAAGGTTTTATGCATTTAAAAATTCAATTGATGCTAAAAGACCGTAACCTCTTTCATCCTTTACTTGGGGATAAGTATCCACAAGGGAGGTCTCCTGGGAACGACATACCTTCCTAGCCTCCCCCCCTATTTGCTCTTGCATCTCTAATAGTGAAATCTGGAATGATGTAATACCTGGCCAATGGTTGGTAATGCAAAGTCACCTTTTACTTTTGATATTTTCTTGTAATCCTGTTTCAACTTCTTAATTTTCTCTCTACATGTACCACATTACTGTGCTTTGTGTTGGATGCCCAGCAGCAGATCAAGTGGAGCTACTTGTAAAGATTTTTTATATTTCCTCTGTCGCATATAGGTTTAGATTTTCCCTGTTTTTCCACCTGACCTCTCTGCAGAGAGTAGGGAGCCAGAAGTGTGCGTGTATATGTATATGGTTTTGTTGAGATTGCGTTCTCAGTTTGCTTTTGTTTTTTGCTCTTGCATAATTGAACTTTTTGCACATCAGCATTTTTAGGTTTTCGTTCATATTGTGTTCATGCTCTAGTTAATCTTTCTGTTGTCTTCTATTTGTGCTCATTTTCCTTAATGTTGCTTTTGTCCAGTGTAGCAGTTATCTGTGGATTTAGTTCTTGTTTTACTTTGGCTGTGCTTAGTTTTACTTCCTCCCCTGTCTCATTTTCTTGATTGTCTACACCTGTGTCGATTGCCCCAGCTGTCTTCACTTCCATGACCATGACTTTCATGGCTTCCCTTCACTCTTTCTTGCAGTGTCTGTTTAAACTTACACTGTGTTCTCTGCCTACTTTGGATTCAGTTTTACATTTTTCTGGTGGACTTTGAATCAGCCACAATAAAAGGCCCGTCTTTTGTTATGTAGTCTGTTTTGGAGTTTGCATTTGGGTTCTCTTCTTGCAATTCATTAGACAACCTGCCCATATTTCTGGACCAATCACAGTACACCTACATAATTCAAAGTTGAAGGTTTTATGTGATGTAGTTTAAGTCATTTTCCTTTGGAATACACTGCAAAACACGATTTCCCAGTCTTTTGATGGCCATTAGACAAAATTGCCTATATTTATTGAGAAAAGATGGGTCTGTTTGTAGCTTCATTTATTCATAAAAAAGCTAATTTGGTTGCAGGGGTTCAATAGTGCAAACTGTACATCTGCAGCGAGGACCTCAGCAGAGTGCTCATCACACCTAGTGTCAAGTTTACTCCCCTGGAGGGAATTTCATTTAGATACTGAGAAGGGAAAACCTCAGACACAACGCAGCCAGGGTAGCAGGGCAGTGGGGCCGAGTCGTGGCTCCTGCAGGTGGGGGAGCCAGCACCAGGGCACTGGGTCTCCCGCAGGTTAAATCCAGTAAGTGAAGAGCAGCTTGATTGCACAGCTGGATTGGCAGCAAGGCCATTTCCAGACATATCTCTGAAATGTTTGGGGAACAAAAGAAAGTAGAAAGCAGTCAGCCGCCTGGCACAGAGGTGGCTGAATCAGCAGTCTATGTCTAACAGGAAAGTGCAGAGGGGATAGTGGCTGTCATGGTGTTCTATTAGTAAACTCTATTTCACATGTAAGTGATCCAGTTTGCTGAGGTGCAGTAGTACGTAACAGTCAGTGTCGGACTGATCAAACTGTGTCTTTTTCCTGCATTTGTCTATGCCTAAAGCAGATGCACTATAAAAGAAATGCAATTTAAAATAGCTGGCCTCTTTCCATGACCATTGCACAAGCTCCAGCAGTTTTGAATGAAGTTAATCCATCACTTCATGTGATGAGGTGATCTAGCAATTTCAACAAGTTTTCAATCAAGTGCTAAAAACGTCCGGCAAAACAATTCAGTGGCAGGTCTGACACACAGGCAGTTTAAAACGACTAGACGTTGTTCAATGATGGATAATTTTCACCTCCAAACTGTGCAAATTCAGTCAATTTTCTGCGTGTGCGGTTTGCCAGTCTTCCACTAACCAACAGGCAGGAGAAGAGCAAGCCTCTTAAAATCCCCCAACGATTAATACACATAAATGGCAAAGGAAAAAAGTTGATTTGAATAGTTTTATTGTCAACCTGTGGCATTCATTTATTTATTTTTTTTGCAGGTGATACAATCTTTCAGAGCAAAAGACCAGGACTTACCAAGCGCTGGACAACAGTTCTCCTTCAGATCACCAAAAGAAGATCTGAAAAACAGGAATTTTACCATCCGAGACTTTGGAAGTACGTATTCTCTGTTTTGACATACCTGACCAATGAGTACAGTTTGAAACATGTCTCCTGCTTTAACAGTTTATGAAATACTGACAAACAGGTAATAATCTTAGAAAGCAGATGACCTTTTTCAGAGATAAATTGAAATTGCACTTGAAACACTTTAAAGTGACAGTGAAAGTAATGATGATACTGAAATATACTGGGGTAGTGACATAAAAATCACCTTGGGTTGTACATTCAAGTGAGATATTACTCTTCAGTCGCTGCCTGCAAAAAACCTGTCTCCAAACAAAACCCAAAAGCACAGAGACTTCAGATCATCTTTTCATTGAAAGGTCTGAGTGGCATGTCTCAGTGCTAAAAATAACCCAAACACATGCAGTCAGACACTGTATTGTGATAAGGCCACATATCACATGTGAAGCTCTGCAGTCTGCACCGGTTGAGGCCTTTGAAGTCTAACCAGAAAGACGGGTAATGAAAAGTGAAAAGTGGGACATGGCAGGATGAGGCCAGGGAAACGAATGCATTCACCATCCTTGACAAGCACTGGTCCGAACCTCTGATCCAGTTTTACCTTTTGGACACAGTGTCTTCCAGCTTCCTGACTGCCAGAAGCCTCAGAAGCACACTCTCCAGATACAAAGTGAGATCTGATAGGTAGGGACAGGAAATGCAAACACCACAGGCTCTGCGGACAGGTTGGGTAAGACAGGGGGAGAGAGTGCACAAACAAAATCGTGCTTGTGCGCAACATGCAAGGTGTGCTAAAACGCCTGACCTCCTGTCAAGAGAAAGTGCTAGGCTTCGTCACTGGAACAAACCTGGCTTGACAGGGGTCAGACAGTCTAGCTGTAGCAGACAGAAGCAGGCAGGTTTAACCTGACATGTTCCCTCTCCCTCGTATACACTGTCGACCTCTATTCAAGTTGAATTTCTTACACCTTTGGCTGTCATCCCAAGTTGTTCCCTTTGTGTGTTTTTAGGAGTGTAATCAACAAAGCAGCAGTAACCCCACTGGAATTATTCAGATTATTTTATCCAATCTTCTTTTTATTTCTTTATTTATCCATGCTGCAAAAGGTTCATGAAGTCAGAACCATAAAAATAAACATTTCACGACAGGCTCCCTGTTGCCAAGAATATTCATACCACAAAACTTTAGGTGCCGCACACAGAGGGGCCACTATCAAAATGAAGTTTACAATTTTGCACATAGCTCAAAAACAGCTTGGCTTGCAGTGGTTTCTTTTCATAGTTTCATTCTCGGAGTCTTTGTTCTAATAGTTTTCAGCCCCAAAGTAATTTCCAAAAAATGGTTACAAAGTCAACTGATACATCAGATTTGACATTACAAAGTAAATCAATATTTATTGATTTAAATAGATAAAAAATAAAAGGAATTTCCCAGTTGTCTGAGAAAATACATTTCTTAATGCTCACTCACTAATGCGTACTTAACTTTTCTCCAAGTGTACTTATTCATAAATAATAGTAAAAAATTTTAAATCATTATACGTCTCCATTTAAATGCTGCCAACACTGTTACAGATGATTTAAAGAAAGCGATCACATTTCAGTAGTAATCGGACATGTCAATGGTGAGACTTGTCTGAACTGCTACTGTATAGTCAGCCTGTATATTATAGACTTAGAGTATTTGATAATACATGCAAAACTAGCAGAACAATATTTTAAATCATAATTTAATCTATTTTGCTTTAAGTTTAGTTTGACAAAAACATGTACATCTGAGTTATTGCCTCAGCTGTACACATGTGATGTCATTACATCAAGATGTGAGAGAGTATACTGAAAACCATGTGTCTCCCCCCACTGGTGCAGCCAGCAAGTCAACTTCAGCGAACACGTAAAAGTTAATATTTAACATTCCTGGTTTCTCCCAAATCCTACTTGTGTTGACAGAGATCTGCAAATGCTTCCAGTCAGCCTGGACCCAAATTATTTATAATAGAAAATTATCTACTACCTGTAAAACAAGATAACATCATAAATAAAACATACATACATAATTACAAACTCTCTGCAGTTAGATAGAAAACCCTTTGTGGTGTTTCAAGGAATACTGTCTCGGGTGTGGCTCGAAGCAAATTATTGAAGTTTCTCATCTCACTCAGAGAAACAAATTGAGAGGATTTGATATCACACATAAAGAGTTATCAGACATGGCAAAATTTCGTCTCTCAAACTTGGACATTGAGAGTTGTTATTCAGCTCAGAGGATTGTCTGACTGATGTGAGGTTATACTTGGAGGAATATTTCAGAACTTTCAAGCCTGCACAGATCAAGGAATAAGCAGTTGCTGCACTACTTCAGGCCTTTCCATTAAAAAAAAAATAAGATCTCTTATATCCAAGACTACATATGTTGTCAAAGAATGACTGTGTTTGAAGCTCTTTTGTGTATTTGATGACATTTTAAAAAAGCTCTTGTCTTATTTAGATAACACAGCTGGAATCGTGACAAAGCGGAGCGGCTTTCGAAGACGTTTACAGGAGATCTACTTCCTCCCTGTGGTTATTGAAGATAATGGCTACCCACCCAAAAGCAGCACAGGCACATTGACCATCCGTGTATGCGGCTGTGAATCGGACGGTTCACTGTTAACTTGCAGTGCAGAGGCCATCTTTCTTCCTGTGGGTCTAAGCACAGGAGCGCTGATTGCTATACTTCTATGTATCATCATCCTGCTCGGTGAGATTCGGATTTTATTCTCAAACTTTTGAAAACTCCAAACTGTGTGAAATATGACTATATTTATGGCAGTTATAGTTAGTAGTCATTTTCTTTGTGGAAAATATTTCATGGGATTTCAGGAGGATAAGTCCTAGTCTGCTCTATATTTATCCTTTGTACTATAAACTCTATTAAAATGTGAACTAGTTTGACATTTTGGGAAATATAACATCATTTTTCATAACAGCTGGAGGCAGTCCAACAAAACTGCTCCGTCCAAAGGTCTGATGGCTTCCTATCATTGTAGAGGCTCAAGGGCACACAGTGTGCATATGTTTAAGTTGTATGAAAAACCATTGCGTCCAATTTTCCTGGGTTGGACTCTTTCTTGGCTGGGTTCAGCGACAGTCTGGAGTCTTCATTGTTTGCCTGGCGATCTCATAATGACGCCAAGACTTGGAGAAATATTGATCTTCTCTAACTTCTGAGGGGAGAAAAAAAAAAAAAGCAGGGGCTGACATTTTATGAAATATCAAACTATTGACATTTCCACTCTACAACTATTCCTTTAGTGCAGGCTCTGAAAAGTTGAGAATTTATTTTTTAATTCCTGCGATTTTAGTAGCCAAATTCTGATCTGAATGTAACCAAAGAAAACTGTAATGTTTTAGAAAACCCTGTGAGACTAGACGCATGTGCATCAAAGAATATTGATGTATGTGCTCCAGATATACTTCCCCTTGTGTCTGGCAATACCTGGTTCCAAACATGCTGAGCTGACCGTCAGAGTTGGGCTGGCATTTCTCCAGGAGTGTCTGCAGTTAATTATCAAACCCATGTGAATATTGTCATTCAATGAGATGTTAAAGACTAGAGGGAGGGTCGCTCGGCTCTATAAACTAAATCCAATCTTGCTGCCCTGTGGTTGTTTCAGAAGCTACAGCTTTTACATTTCCCACAAGGTCATGGTTGTAAAACTCCTTCCTAATTCTCTGCTATTAATGCCTGAGCTCATCTGCATAGCTGGGAGGAAGTAAATGTAGGTTTATGGCATCATTTTCTGAATTATAAGCGTGGGATGGTCGGTTGTTAAAGAAGACCTTGTTTTAAACTGGAAGTCCATGCCCTTTGAATTTAGCTGTATTTACTTTTCTCTATCTCCTTCTAATTTACGGTGCACGAAGAATCCACTGTTAAATTCCACCTATGCCTAATCATTAATCCTTTTTCATTACCCTCATGAATGTATTCATGTGAAATATCAGCCCAACTTCCACTGTTTTATATGTGATTGAACATAAAAGCACATTGTGGCACTGTGCTGTAGAGCTGTGTCGGTGTGTTCACTTCATTTGAGAAGAATGTCTTCAAAGCTCCAAGTCGACCCACCCCCAAGGCTAAGGCTGATGCCAAACTGTCATGCTGTCCCTGAGAAGGGAAGAGGCAGAGAAAATCAGCACTCCCACTGAGAACATTTCCATAGAGCCACTTAGTTTCTGTGCAGCATTTGTAAGGATGACCCAGTTGTCCTGTGAGGGAAAAAAACCGAGGAGTCGAAATTAAACAAGCCAGGCGTTCATCTGCATTGCTATGTCTCCCAAACCGATGTGGATCGACTGCATCTAATGACAAAGCCTGTAATAAGCGTCTGTTGTGAAAGTCTACAAATGAGCCACTGGGGGGAGCTGGCACACCACTTAAAGGAAGATAAAAATAACTTGAGAGTAAAAGAAAGGAGAGAGAAAGTGAGCTACAGAGAGGTTGAAAAGAGGCGACCTAGTCAGGGCTTTTTTCAGTCTGAATGTATTTATTGGAATATTTCATTTGAATGATTTCACTTTTTCCTGCCCATTGCTCTTACTCCTAGATGCAACTGTATATTAAAAGCCCAGAGGAGAAAAAAAACCCCACATTTTACTGCAGTTTTCAATGACTAGGCTGAGAAGGGGACACAGACACAGAGAGACAGATTGCACTGACAGGAGTGAAGAGAGAGTAGGAAATTTACCGTGCTGAAAATAACACAGCGGTACTATGGTGTCTAAAATATGCAGCACCTCGAGCAATCTCTGATGGTTTGTGTGAAAAAACAATAAAATGTTGCTTTGGGTATATTGTCAGCGGTACAATTTCACTTCCAACAATGTTTACAGCTCTGTGCTATTTTTTTCTAAGCATGTTTTGCAGTGAGTACATCTTATTCTTTGAGATGCCAAGGCAAAAGAAGGCATTGATTTGCAGGTCAGATGTCTAGACAACAAATGACAATGATAACAGGGATCGTGGGTTTCTTTTTTACCCCTTATAACTGTTGTTCCTGTGCTCTATATTACCACTTGCTTTTGATCGTTGGTATGACACAGCATGGCAAAACGTATGGCTTATGTTGGAATGAGATTAAACATCTAGAGTCATACTACCTGCACTTTGCCGAGCACATTTCTACACTAATCCTCTTTGCTAGCATACTCATCATCTTTGTTTCATGTGTACGCATGTTAATAGCATTTTATATATATTTTTTTAAAACACAATACTCAAAAAAAGAACACTCTGGGCCACACTGTGTATAAATCTTGATCCTATTAAATATTTTCAGTAGGATTAAGCATAAAACCAGCTTGTCTCAGTGAAGGAGGGAGACTCAGGTGATACCCTTCTGTCCATCCAGTCGAGTAAATTTTATATAGGGTTTAATATTTAAGTTGCCACAGTTTCTCTGCATGCTACTCTGCCATACAGCCAATCTCAGCTGCAGTATCTGTTCTCATGTAGAGCTAAGTAAAAATTAAGACATGCCAAAATCATCTTTTTTTGACTATAGGGGTCCAGTTTAAAATGACATTTACTGTTGTGTAATCCAAATTCATACCTCTGATCAACACATATTTTGAGCTGTAAATGGTTAAAACTATACCTCTAAGAGGCTCCTACTTTTTTCACAAATAAAGATTCAATAACCTGATTTTTTATTTGGAAATCTAACATGGAAACATTTCGATTTGTTCTCCTAGTTATTGTAGTCCTCTACGTGGGATTGAGACGGCAGAAGAAGAAGGAAACCCTTATGTCATCCAAAGAGGACATCCGGGATAATGTGATTCACTACGATGATGAAGGAGGGGGAGAAGAGGACACGCACGCGTTTGACATGGGGACACTTCGCAATCCCAAGGTTGTCAAAGACAACCTGTACCGCAGGGATGTCAAGCCTGAGATGAAAAGAGGTACCAGGCCGCCTGTCTCTCAGGACAGCGCAGACATCCGAGACTTCATCAACCAGCGTCTGAAAGAGCATGACACGGACAACTCAGCCCCGCCGTACGACTCCTTAGCGACATACGCTTATGAAGGAGATGGCTCTGTAGCTGAGTCACTAAGCTCCATTGAGTCCCTCGCAATAGACCTCGAGGAGGACTATGATTACCTCACTGACTGGGGGCCCCGCTTTAAGACACTGGCAGGGATTTTCGGGGAACAGTCAGAAACTCAGTCGAACTCAGCAACCACAGAGAACGCACATTGATGTTGTTCACAGACTCAAAAAGCAAATATGTAACAATATTCTTTTTGTTGGCTCAAATGTTTCATCATTACTTTCTTCCCATGTTATCCATTTTTAATGTTTTGGGGATTTTTTTTCAGCTCACTGTTTTCTATTTCATTGGTGCTTCACCATGCTCAGTCCCCAAATTGTCTCAAAAAATAAAATAAAAAAATAGAAAGAAAGAACATATGATAACATAAGTACATGAGCTAAGCAGTCATTCAATTTCCTTTCGGCTGAATATTGTTTCTTGTCTTACATTTTATTTCCTCTCGGGGATCACGCATAGACACGGAAATGTTGCCGTTTCCAACAACATCCTTTAAAGTGCCTCAATATAATTGTTCTTTCACTTGCTATTTCATGCCACATGTCCAGTGATGTACTTTTGAGCCCCATAGATAAATTCAGTCAGCACTGCGCTCTGACTGGCAGAAGCATCTACCAACACCAATGTAACTCTGTGGGGACAATGAGGTGGCCCAAGTTTGGCCAAAGATGTTTTGAATGTTATTTATTGTTCTATTTATTTATTGGCTGATTGAGTTTGATTCGATTTTTGTGTATTTATCTATTTATCTCTCAGTCATCAATCTGTATTTTTATTTTTGGAGACACTTGAGGATTTTGTAATTAATCAAGGCCCACTTGAAAATGTATGTTTCTATTAGGTGGGTCCTGTGAATAGACTTGTACTAGAGTTGTAAAAAAAAAAGAGAGAGAGAGAAATTAGGGCTAAATACTGCAGTTGAGTCATGTAAGCACTGTTTTGTTAAATAAACCACACTTGGATAGAATCCCTCTCCATCTATTTATTACTTATGAAAGTTCACTTACCACTGATTAAAATAATACTGTCTGATTTATGGTGAACTTAGAAGTTGTATGAATGGACCTGAGCACTCTTGATAGGTACATTAGGTGTAACTGTGAAGCTGTATATATTATACATGTGTAAATAGTAAGTTCTAGCTATCAGTGGGTGATGTTACAGTACTACGCACCGGCATATTCATAATGTGAGGTGCTAACTAGCTTAGCCATCAAATGTCATTATGTTTAAATAGGATACATACAGCCATGGTGAAAAAGAAAGTGCACCCTATTTAAATTCAAAGAGTTTGTGTTTCAGGACATAAAATCATCTACTCCTTACCAGGGCTAAAATGAGTTAAAAAAAACAATGAAACAATATTGTATTTAACAAAAAATAAGACAAAATGCAGAATCAGTGTGTGGTAAAACTAAGAAAAGCCACGTGCTGCTAATCAAATGTACTTGTTTGATTAATCATCATCAACTGTGAGCACCTCTATAAAAGCAGAGGTTTTGGCAATTTGCTGGTTTGGAGCATTCGGTTGTGCAAGCAATTGTTGATGGCCATCAGTCTTGGAAGGGTTGTAAAGCTGTTTCCAAACCATTTCAAGTCCATCCTTTCACAGTGAAAAAGATTATAACCAAGTGACCAAAGTATTATAGAGACAAATGTGAGACCGTCTGTGTGACAGCTAAGCTTGGTTGAAATTGGGTCATGCAACAGCATAATGATCCCGAGCACAGCAGCAAATCTGCAATAGAATGGCTGGGAAAGAAAAGAACGAATGTGCTGCAATGGCCCAGTAAAAGTCCAGACCTCAACCTGATTTAGAAAGAGATGTATGGATAAACAAATGCCAATAAAGATTAATGAACCAAAGCAATGTTATAAATACAACAATGTGAAACTTGTTGGTGAAATGGCAAACAATTGGAGTTATTTCTACTAAAGGTGATTCTATAAGTTACTGAATCAAGCGGTGCACTATTTTTGTTTCACGCTGATTCAGTATGTCAGCTTAGTTTCTGTTAAATAAATAATGACACTGTGTGGTAAGTCATGGGTTGATGTTAATCTGAGGTTGTATATCACTAATTTTAAGACCTTTTAAGGACCAGACCATTTTAATATGTCCCAACATTTAAAACCTTAGAGCTGAAAGACTTTCTTTTTGCCACAACTTCATGTCTCTTTACCAGGTCTCACCACCAAAGTAACACAACCTTCCTGCACCTGAGAAATTACTTTCTGATCATTTGATTGAAATAAAGGTTTTTAAGAGAGTGTTTCTGGATTTGGCCATGCTTAACAAAAGTAATCAAGGTGCAAGCATTTCAAGTAACACAGAGACTTCAGTAGGGTATTAGAATGGTTTATTCCTCCAGTAACTGAATGAGGTGGCTTGGTTTTTTTCTTGGCATGCTCTGGTGACAACATAATGGAAGGTCTGGATGAAAGCCAAAGCAGTGACATACAAGGTAGATCTTTTACTGATGGATGTAAGTGATTCCACTTTCTGTCTCTCTTTGTCACATCCAACAGGTATACCAAGGTAGAGCTTCAGTAAATGTGTAGCGATGTGTTTAAATGGACATTAGGTAATCTATGATCCTTGCAGGCAGCAGCAATTGCAACGACAGTGATATAAGTTAACTCCGACACCCTCTCTGTCCTTTTTACGGATAGTGGTCCGCAACTGACAGTGATGACAATAATGCTGCTTTGTGCTTGTCATTTTGCAATTTGTCAATTATAGAACTGAGCTTTCCTCACAGCTTAGCTGCACCACTGAAGTTTACTCCAACTATGCCTATGATGCAATATGTTAATTTTGTGCTCTTGTCATATAACAAGTTTTTGAACCAATAAAACCTGTGAATTTTTTCATTTGCAAAATTGCAAGTGCAATGCAAAAATATTCTGCAAATTATAGGCTTAGTAGACAGAAACTGCAGACTCTGGCATTACGATTAATAATTCTCATCTAGCTCACATTATTGCTACTACCATAACAGCCTCAGGTTTTTAGCCATGGATCTACCAAATGGATTGGCACCTAATTTGGTACAAACTATTTGGTATTCATTACATTACATTAGATTATTCCTAAACCATCTGAATTTTCCCTTTCAAGGTCCATTTTGAGTTTGAATTTTAGGTAAAATATTGCCATTTTATGTCTTTTAATTATTTGAAGTTTATGTCCTAAAGTAATGCCCTCCCATCAGCTTCAGAAGCACTGTGCTTTGTGCTAACTGGAAATGTTTTCTACCTAAAAGGCTAAAATATATGAATTCTACATGGTGAACAGTTATGAGCATATATGCATAATGATTAAATACAGCCTCAGAGGCTCAAGGCTGTACACTTTTGTTGTACTGTATCAACTGATGGTGTAATGCAAGAATTATTGCAATTGTGGCTCATTTTTGAAAAAGAAAATGAAAAGAAATCTTAGCTGCATTCTTATGCCAGGGGTCAATTTGGTGGCAGCAGTTCAAATACTATGGTGGTGGTGGACTACTTAGAACTGTTGTCTCACAGGAAGAGCCAGCTGGGGTATTTCTGTGTGGAGTTTGCATGTTCACTACATTTACAATCTCAAGGTACTCTGGCTCTCACCCACAGTTAAAGTGCATTCTTCTTGTTGTAGTTTAGCTGGCGATTTTAAATTTGTAATATGTGTGAATTCTTGTCTGTCTCTATGTGTTAGCCTTGTGACAGACGAATGACCAGTCTGGGATGTATCCTGCCTGTCATCCAGTGACAGCTGGGAGAAGCTCCACCTCCACCGCAAACCTGAATCAGAAAAGTAAAAGGAAATGAATGGATAATGAATGGATAACTGAAAAAAAAAACAACCCAGTAATGAAAACAAATCTTTGCTACAACCCCAGTTTGGTGACACAGTATTTGAGCGGATACAGTAACCAACTGTGATCAATAAACACCCCATTCCCCTGTGTGGCTGTTCTCAAAGGACGGCATTTCCAACACTGCTTGTGACTCACTCTGTCTTGTGGCACAGTCTGTGTACCAAACCAAACAGAGACATCAGGACTAACAGGGGGTTGTGGTGGGTGTGGGAATGAGGGGGATGCCATCCCCTGCATAAACATGAGAGAACTGGCACAATCTATGCTATAGCTCAGGGGAAAGCGGCCATTACTACCGCCAACAAAAAAAAGTGATGGCATTGATACTGTTTATGTTGGACTGGGTTCAGCCTTCTGTGCCCCGGTGAAGAACACTGTCCAGTCCCATTGTTCTTGCTCCTCTTTTCTTTTTACTGCCAGTACTCCACAATGAGTTAAGTAACTCCATAAAATGAAAATGTCCCCTTGGTTGCAAGTTACTTGTCAATACTTCAATAACAAAACTGTAACTCTGGAACATGGAGAAATATCACAATATACGGGACATTCATGCTCTGGGACCATTGTTTGGCTCTGAACTAAGATGTTTGTGCAGCATTCACTTTCTGAGTCATATTAGCCTGTGAGAGCATAGCTGTCATGATTCAACAATCATGAGTTGTCAAGACACCTTTTAAATCAACTCCCCTATTGTTGTTGGCACTAAACTATTTGCTTAGACGAAATAAATGAATACACATCACCAAGAGTACTGTTATTACTTTGGAGTTGGCTATGGAAATATGCCTCGGTTACTAAAGAACCCCTCAGGGATTATAAGGCTCAAAGATGCACGTGCGCTAATTAATACCAGTCACTTTGTATTATTCTGCATGTAGGATGCTTTTAGAAAGTGGATTTCATATGTACATGGCAAAAAAAGCCTGTCACTACTGCCACTGAGTTCTCACTAAGCTGACAGATTTGCTTTACAGGAATTTGCTGATCTTAGTGTGCAAAGCTGCGCGTCTTTGGCCACTTACTTTTACATTAACCCTATTAATTATGCAGTGACAGCTGCTGCTAACCTTGAGACAGAGGAATATAGGTAAACACAGCAGTCATTATTGCACTCTAAGAACATTTTTAGCTTTTGTTATGGAATAATTAAGACATAATAATGAAACAGAAATAACTTTTTAAATAGGCAGTTTACACCCAGATGTACAAGATATATGGCACAACTAAGAAAGTGAAGCTGATCGCAGCCAAATAGAAAATGATTATTGACATGATGTTGGAGAATTGCTGTCTAAAGGTTCAGACCTTATCCAAGAGGCACAGTTAGTGCTTAATTGTATTGTACTGCATGGGGATCAAATCCCATTTACTTCAAAAAGGGTGAAAAACGGCTCTTATTTTTATCCCGAATCATGACAGACTGCACCATAAATGACACTATAAATTCTAGGCATATGTACAGATCATCTACTTGGAATTAACATAGGGATGTGTTTGAGGCTTCCTATCTTTAGTATTACACCAGACACCAGGGTTGAAAAGAACTGGGTGAAAAAGTCAGCCAGTGAATAGAAACAAAGACCACAGTAATTTTTTCCTTTGATGGTTTTATAAAACTAAGCCACAAAGTAACTTTTTGAACCCATCCACAAATTTCAAAACCATGTGTAAAATAATCTGAATTCTTTTGTTGTATGGAGTATCTTTATTTTCCAGCTTGTCACTGTTCTCCACCTGTGGTGTGATTCATAAGAAGTCGAACTAAATCGTCTCTCTCTGTGTGTTACATGTTCTACTCTGTGAAAATGGCAGCGTGACTGCACTAAAGCCAAGAAAATTAAAAACCTAAATAAAAAAAATCAGGATTAATTCTGTGGCGGCTTTGATCGAAAAAATTTCTGATAATTCAATTTCTAACCCGGGGAGCTAAATATGGCACGATTGCATGTATTTATGGAGTAGTATACAGTCCCTTCTACTAAACTTTGTCTTGTCCCTGTAATCCCACTGCTGCTTACTTAGTGTGAAATGAAAATGAATAGACTGAGTCTAAGATAAACAGACATCCAATACGATAAAATAAGCACAGAGCCAAATTGAAGTGCTATGCAGAGGCTACAAAGTACATTAGAACAATGGCAAGGGAAATAAAAACAATTAAAGGAGAATCAAATTGAATAAAATGAGAAAGCACTCTCACATCTCCCGTATAAAAACAAATATATTACATCGAAAGCTGTTTTCAGTGATTTTCTGTAATCTGACAACCAGCATATCAAAGTTTGTTCTATTTCTATTTTTGATCTTCAGCTCAATCTTCAATGACTACTCTTGATTTCTGAAGGTCCTGGATATTACTGCTCTCGGCGATAAACAAGAATGGAAACAAATGCATTAAACATTAAATGCCACCATGACTCAGCACACAGCTAGTACTTTACTCCAGCCCTGACTCATTCTTTCAAGGCAGTGACACTATATATAAATAGAAAAAAAGGCCGTGTATCTCTAATGCAGGTCAATATGGTACAACGCAACCTAAAAAGGTCAACTTTTAGGCCAGTAACACATACCTTTTACCTCTTCTTGCAAATGGTTGTCTTTCTTGTCCATCTTTTGACAAGCAGAAAAGACTGTTTGACATTACCTCACAAATGACAGAAACACAATAAAAAGCATAAAAAAAGACAATCCAAAAACAATCAGAAATACAAAGTTAAATAGGCTTGGATTTAAAAGGGAAAGTTATTGTGTCAGTGTTTTAATACGTTCTCATATAATTGAGGCACAGAATGTAATTGTTACAACCAGGAATCCCTAAATAGCAATATTTCAGTCCCCATTGTCTTTGCTACTTCATTAACTAAGGAGAAGCACCTTCTCATTTCACCACTGAATGACTTAAGGGCCATATACTCTGTGCTCTGTTCAGTCTTAGAACGTAGAGTACACATTGCTTGAACTCATATTCATTTAGTCGGCTCCTTGTGTGCGTTACTAACACTAACAGACACAGACCATTTTCTACATGGTATCTGCCCCAAGGGAGTGGAGTGCTTGCTATTTTTAAAGCCAATACAAAACAGGTTAGGCTGGTGAGAGCCAAATGTGCATGTTATTACCAAGCCAGCTACTACAAAGCTGTCCCCATGTAATGTGTATCAAATAAAACAACATTGCCCACAGATTTGTGTCTGCTGTCATCCTTTTCTTAGAATGTTTGCATAATGTTGATAAAAATAAATACATTTTCATTTGTGTCTTTTGCAAGAGGGAGGGACTGAAGTTGGTTCCCTGTGCAAAAACCTGACATTGCTTGATAAAGTACAGGATTATGGTAGGGATGCGCGCATTTTGCATGCTCGAAGGAGTTTATTCCAACTTTGTAGACATGTCTCCTCTATACTGTTCCAAGTCGTGGAGCTTCCAAAGAACTGGGCCAAGATGCTTTAAAAATGCACTTCTCACTTCTTCTTCAACCACAGAGGTGCTCGTGGTATTTAAGTACAAATAATCTGCATTTAACCTTTTTACCATGACACTCAGTTTGGATGTGGGTCTGCTGACAGTGAGAGCTCCAAAAGTATTGAATTTTGCAGAGCATCCTGCCTGAAGCCTTCCTTCTATGCACCGCTGATATAGTAAATGTGTGGAAGACTCAGACTCCTTGAAGAGATTTGACCAGAGATCTGTGAAATTAAACAGATTACTGATTAATACCAGAGAGCACTCCAAGAGCACATGACTGTGTCAAGGCTGTGCAAACCTCTAAGTTTTTTTTTTAAAATAAAACATTCTAATGGGATCATATATATATATGTGTGTGTGTGTGTGTGTGTGTGTGTGTGTGTGTGTGTGTGTGTGTGTGTGTGTGTGTGTGTGTGTGGATGAACCTCTCATTTCAAATGCAATTTAATTAAAAACACACAGAAACAAACAATAATGATATCATACCTGTAATTCCCAGAAGCAACTATCATGCCCTCATTAAAATTATACACATTCCTATTGGTAAATGTTATTTAGCATTTATGAATCCATTACCTCTAGTTTAATAAAGTCTGTAGATGAAGAAGGACTACTAATGCCATCTCTGCAAGACGTTTTTGATTTCCTGGTGGTGGAACAAGTCATCAGCCTCTGTAGAGTCAGAAGAGTCTCTCCTCACAAATTGCTTGAAGACTTACTGTACCTCTTGTGAGACTGTTTTCTCATACTCTCTGGTTACAGCTCTGCCAAAAAAAATACCATTGGCTATGCACTTATGTGTTACCGTGCACCTAAAGCCTTGTGGCACTGGAATAAAGTGGAATAGAGTGTTGAGACACTTATTTTCAATGGTCTCTCCTCAGTCTTCTGTGGATTGCGTCAGATTTGGTTGTTGCTTAGGAGAGAATTGTTCATTTTAGTGCTCTAATTGTCTAGTAACACTTTATTCTGTTTGTATTTCAAAACTACAGCACTGACATAATTGCATCATCAGTATGTGTTGTGATATTATCCAGATTCTTATAAGATAGACATTTTATTTCCCACGTTTGACAGTTTTCTTCATGTTGATAAGCATAGATCTTGTCTGACAGTTCTTATCTGATGTTGATTTAAATTAACAAACTCTGACAGATTGAAAACAAAAAAAAGAAGTGTGAAATAACACTTTATTTACATCTACTGTAGGTATAGCAGGCTCACAGCTGATAGAGAAAATGAAATGGAGACAGATTGAATCACTGTTAAAGATATGGCGCATATGATGTAGAAGAATGAAGGAAGACTGATCTTGAATTATTATAGTGATGACCCTTGCTTTATATATTTTGAGTGGTCTGCTGATTTCCCACAACACCCACTGAGGTCAGTGCACAAAATTCGAAAACACGGCGGTCTAATGAAAAACAACCAAATGATTATATCAGCCACATAATATACACTGGATTACACAATCTCTGTGATTACCCCTGTGCTCAATGCAATTCCCCCAGCTACATCTGTTTAACACATGAGATGTCAGTAAAGCTTCAAGCTAATGTAGTTTGGGAATGTAAACTGTCAAGATCTGCGGAGGCAGATCGTGCGGAAATGTGTGTAATGGACCCAGGTGCGTACACAAGTGGGTAGACGGGAGTGAACTTAACAGAAAGCGAGCCTTTATTATGGCTGGAGACAAGGTGTACAAACAAAGCAAGGATAGCGTGGCTAGGTTATAACTAAACTGGGAAAACTACTACTGTGACAAACTAAGGAAACTCAGAGACTATGATGTTCGCTGTAAAGACTGACCGGGAAAACATGGAGGTGAGAACACAGACGACGCGACACAGACTGTATGAAACACAGAGTCTAAATACACATGAGGGATGATCAGGGGAAGTGGCCACACATGGGAGCACAGCTGACACACATGAACCTAACGACAGGACAGGAGGAGTGAAACTGAATACACTGACAATGAATACAGACTTTCAAAGTAAAACAGGAAACATGGAGATTAGACATGACACATGAACCGGGGAGACTTATTACAGGGGAAGATGACATAAACAACTAAGGAACAAAACTAAACTGCAGTCTAGAAATTAACTAGGTGAACTAAGCTAGGTGCAAATGAATACAGAAGATACATGGAACTCAAATACTGGGTCGCTTGACCCAGGACCATGACAGTAAACAAGTTTAGATGGCAGTGGGTTTTGTTCAGCTCTTTGAGGATACTACGACAAAGCAAAACATTTATTTATCCTTATTATTACATTTATTATTAATTTATATCTAAAGTGTATAAGTAAAGTTTCTAGATAAAGTATTTCCAGCTTCAGTGTTGTGTTATATTATTTGATTTATGTCCCACGTAAATCAAAGTCCTGTTCCTAGACTACAGTTCAGCATTCAACACAATAATTCCCTCAAAGCTTTTCATCAAGTTGAAGGACATAGGACTCAGCTCATCACATCTCATGTGTCAGTGGATCCTGAACTTCCTCACAGGCAGACCCCAATCAGTGAGGGTGGGAAGACATGTCTCCCTCCTGATCTCACTCAGTACTGTAGCACCTCAGGGCTGTGTTTTAAGCCCCCTGCTGTACTCACTGTACACTTATGACTGTGTAGCCACATCACATACCACCTCCACTGTCAAGTTTGACAACATCGAGAAGGCCTACCTGGAGGAGATTAGGAACCTGGAGAACTGGTGCCAGGAGAACAACCTCCTCCTAAACGTCAGCAAGACTAAGGAGCTGATTGTGAACTTCAGTACAAAGCAGGCGAGGAATTATGAGCCCCTAAACATCAGTGGCATGCCAGTGGAGAGAGTGGACAGCTTCCGGTACCTGGATGTCCACATTACCCAGGACCTGTCATGCGCCTGTCACAATAATACCCTGGTCAAGAAAGCCTGTCAGCATCTCTTCTTCCTCAGAAGACTTCAAGACTTCTACCTGTCGCATTTACTCCTGCACCACTGAGAGCATCCTGATGGGAAACATCTGCACCTGGTGTGGGAACAGCACCAAGCAAGACAGATGAGCTCTTGAAAGAGTGGTGCGCTCGGGCGAACGCATCATTTGCATCAGTCTGTCTAAACTAAGCGGTGCAAGACCAAAGCCAGGAAGATTATGAAGGATCTCTCCCATCCCAACAACGGATTATTCTCACTGTTAAAGTCTGGGAAACGCTTCCGCTCCTGTATGGCCAAAACAGAGAAAATGAGGAGGAGCTTCTTCCCTCAGGCTACTTGGTCTCTGAACCAGGTGTAGGACATACATCACACCACTGCACATGCACTCTAATATCAATAATGTAGCTTATTACTATACCTCAGTAACTTGTTATTTTACTGTAAATTATTACTTTGCACACTGTATATTTTAAAAAAAATCTTAAAGTTGCTTATTTGAACATTTTTTTAAAATGTAACTTTAATTCTTAGTTCAGACTTTACTTCTTGGGTTCAATTCCTAATTTATTCTTTAAATCTTGTTATGTAACTCTTATTTCTTTTTTCTGTAAATGTTTACAGTATGGTCGGGCATTCCACAGCAACAAGCATTTCACTGCATGTCATACTGTGTATGATTGTGTATGTGGCAAATAAAATCTGAATTTGAATTAAAAAAATACATAAAATATGGTCAGATTACAAGAAGGACATTTAAAGTCCAAAACAAAAATCACAAAGTCAGTAAAGTCCATAATCAAAGCAACACAAGTCTTGCAGGAGCAAATAGTAGGAAACACATTGGCAAGGAAAAACTGAGGAGGACTGGACTATTTATACACATGTAGTAATCAGAGAAGTGGAAGCAGGAAGGATTACTAAATGAAATCTAAACAAGGAGACAGAGGCCAAGAGTACCAAGTAAAACATGACTGCGTGACAACCAAACCAAAACCCAGAAACATGAACGACCTTAAGAAAGCGAATCTATAAGAGGATGACACTGAAGGAAAAACTAAGGGGACTAATTAGGTTCAAGGTTCAAGGTTCTTTATTTGTCACATGCATAGTTATACAAGTATAACACACAGTGAAATCGACATGTGCAAAAATTGGGGGGGGGGTGTAGAGGAAGAACATTATATATATATATATATATATATATATATATATATATATATATATATATATATAATAATTATATAGTATATACACTGGGTGAATGTGCAGTAGTAGCAGCAAGCAGGTGAATTCTGTACATTAATATGAATAGACATCTGACTATTTTACAGGATAGACAATATAAACATATTTAAAATTAAAGGAATTGAAATGTACATTGTGCCTTGGTTTAGTGTCTGGAAGAGTCCTGTCTCAGTCAATTATAGATGATGTGAGAGGGCGGGTGTGTGTGTTTAGGGCACGGATGGCTTGGGGATAGAAGCTCCTCTTGAGTCTCTCTGTCCTTGCCCGGAAGATGCGGAACCTTCTACCAGATTGCAGAAGTTGGAACAGTTTGTTGCCAGGATGGGACGGGTCCTTCAGTATCTGCGCTGCTCTAGTCCGGCATCTCCTGGTGTAGGTGTCCTGAAGCGGGGGGAGAGCAATCCTGCAGCAGCGTTCTGCTGTACGGATCACTCTCTGGAGAGCTTTTTGGTCCTTCACACAGCTGTTCCCAAACCACGATGTCATGTTCTGTGTGAGGATGCTCTCCACAGCGCCTGTATAGAAAATCCTGAGGATCTTTGGAGAGACCCTGAACTTCCTCAGTTGTCGTAGGTGATACAGGCGCTGCCTAGCCTTTTTGGTCTGGACCTGAATGTGGGCAGCCCATGTCAGGTCTGAGGAGATGTGGACACCAAGATACTTGAAGGACTGCACCCTCTCCACTGGAGCTCCATTGATGATAATGGGCTTGTAGTCTCTGTGCTGACCCCTTCTGAAGTCCACCACCAGCTCCTTGGTCTTGCTGACGTTCAGCTGGAGGTGGTTGTCCTGGCACCACGATGCCAGATTCTTCACTTCATCCATGTAGGCCGCCTCATCGTTGTTGGAGATGGCACCCAACACCACTGTGTCGTCAGCAAACTTCACAATGGTGTTGGAGCCATGGGTGGCCACACAGTCTGAAGTGTAGAGGGAGTAGAGCAGTGGCGAGAGGACACATCCCTGAGGTGCTCCTGTGTTGATGGTGATGCTGTTGGAGAAGCACCTGCCCACCCTCACCACCTGAGTTCTGCCAGTGAGGAAGTCCAACACCCATGCACACAGACGGCTGTTAAGTCCCAGATCCCTCAGCTTTGTGAACAGTCTGCAGGGCACTATTGTGTTAAACGCTGAACTGTAATCAACAAACAGCATTCGCACATAGTTACCCTGTTTCTTGTCCACGTGGCTGAGAGTGGTGTGTAGGACGTGGGCGATGGCATCCTCTGTGGATCTGTTGGATCTGTAGGCGAACTGCAGCGGATCTGTGGTGTCTGGGATGGAGGAGGAGATGATTAATTAATTAATTAATTAAACTCAACAAATACAAAGAGCAAATAGAACTAAAAATACTCCAAGACTTAAATGATCAACACAAACCTAAACAAACCTAAACTAAACAGATCTAAGACCCAAGTAGAAATCACAAAAAAAATAATAAAAAAAATAATCCTAAATCCAACAATATCAAAACCCTGGGACCACTTAGAGATCATGACCAGTTCAGGAGCAAAATAACATTTCTGATGAAGAACTGTGAATAAAGTAATTCATTTGTAAGCGTATTATTTCCACATTATGTAACATCGCTGAAGAGTAGCATTCAGGGTATTTGCAGTAAAACTCTATGCAACAAAGTGCAACAGAGAAACTAATCCTTGGTTTCATATCCTTCTGGACAACTTGTTATACTTTGGCATGACTCAGTCTTTTTATCTTGTCTTTGAATGTTTCAGAATTCTGCAAAACAAGTTTTGAAAAGCTCAAAAGAGAGTCTGTCAGTTCCTCTTATCGCTTCAGGCCAAATAATTTAATTTAAAATTCTTACATCACAAATGCCTGTTTGGATATATTAGCTTCAAAGGCCTTTGCTCTTCTAACCAAAGTCCTGGTTCCTACATCGAGGATTAAATAAATGTTATGGGGAAAACCTTAACAATAGGTGCATCAAATTTACTAATTATCTTCCTCTGCCACTGTGCATGTTTTTAGAATCTATTGAGCTTGTTATTCACCTAAAATTCAGTTTTCCCCATTGTGTCTCATCAAAGAAATGTGTTTAATCACTTCCATAGCATTTTTAGATGTTGTGTTTCTGTGAATTGTGAAACAATGTGTTTGCATTCATTTTATTTGATTATTTTCACCACATTTCTCTCCTTGTGTTTATTTTACTATCTCTCTGAATGTGCTGCAAGAAACTAGGAATCTTTTGAACATTGTTTGTGAGAGAAATTTTACGATAATTATTGAAATATCTGATAATAAAAGCTATGTAAAGAAACTAAGTGATGTTAATTTACCTTGTTTCATTATTTTGCTAATAGCTGCCTTTCCCAGCTACCGCACAAAGACATGGCGTGTTTGCTTTTCTGCAGTTGCTGCTGGGAAAAGTGACATTCACTGTCAATGCTTTTCAGACAGCTTGATAATAGTAATTATGTTTTCATCGTTGAATACATGTATCTTTTTGTCACACTTTGACAATTTAATATTTCATATTTTAGTAAAAAAGATCATTTAGTTTAGTTCATTTATGGACAACAAAATGCAAGAATTTATATACCCTCACTGAGCACTTTGTTAGGCAAACTCGTTCAAGCTGTTCAACTGCTCGTTTACACAAATATCTAATCAGCCAATCGCATGCAAAATTTAGGGATGTAGAGATAATCAAGACATAATTCAAATCAAACATTGGAATGGGGAAGAAAGGTGATTTGAGTGACTTTGAAGATGTCATAGCGTTCAGGTTATCCAGTGAGCAGCAGTTCTAAAAAAAAAAACAAAATCAGAGGAAAATGCCTAGACTACCTCAAGCTAATAGGAAGGCAACATCCTCTTGTCTTTCCACTTTTTAGATTAATGTATACTGAAGAACATGATACCGCTGACCTTGAAGAAGATGGCCTACAGCAGCGTAGGACCACACTGGGTGTTGCTTCTCTCAGCTAAGAACAGGAACTGAGACTGTATTTCACACAGGCTTGTCAAAGTTTGACAGCAGATGATAGGAACGTGCTGCCTGGTCTTATGAGTCTTGATTTCTGCTGCAACATTCAGATGGTAGACTCTGAATTTGACATGAACAACATTAAAGCAAGTTCCATCCTGCTCCATATCAAAGGTTCAAGCTGACCGTGGTGGTAAAAACGGTGTGTGTGTGTGTGTGTGGGTGGGGGGGGATTTTCTCGACACCCACTGGGAAGCTTTATATGAGATAATCAATGTTTAAACATCACCGCTTACTTGAGTAATCTTGCTGACCACAATGTACCCATCTTCTGATGGCTGTTTCCAGGAGGATAACACACCCTGTCATAAGGCTTAACCTGGTTTCTTGAACATGACAATGAGCTCACTCGCTGTCATGTTCACTTTGTGATGCCATTGTATCAATATGGAGCAAAATCTCTACGCATCTTTCCAGCACCAAGAACTAAGGCATTTATGAAGGAAATAAGGACTGATAACAGAAGGAGTATATAATAAAGTGTCTCAGATGACATGACGACTATTGTGATGTCTAGTGTGTCATCTATTTTGTATTTTATTTATTTAATTAACTATTGTTTGTGTTTTTCTTTCTTTTCCTTTTTGAATTGTGTCAGTTTTTAGTACCAGGAATCATCTGAAATGTTTCTAAGAAGTTATCTTGTATTCATGTGAGGTAACTTAAAAATCTGTACATAGATATGGAAGATAACTTAAACATTTATTCTCATTCAAGTGTGTCTGCTTCTAAAAGTTAAGATAGTTTTGAGGTGAACATGTTGCAGATTTTGATCTATATGATTCCACGTTAAAACGCTCAAGGTGTAATATCTATTTGACCTTGATCGTTGGAGATGGACAGCAGGTCTTTCTATACAGGCTACTTCTGTTTATTAATTAATTTAATCTCTCTAGCAGCAGTATGCATCATACATAATCATAGTCATAATCATTTATATGATTTTGTCAGCAATTGCAGGTACTACCTTTTAGGAGGAAGCTGTCCTGTGTGTGCAGCATACCAATACTGATTGGTCCTATTAGGAATAAAATGAAAATAAGACCACATAAAACACCCCAAGCCTCGTGTTAAGTATAGAAACAAAGCATTTATCAGGTTTTATGAGTCATTACTACGGGTATTCTATATTTCTATTTAGGTTGGGATAATTGAAAATTAGTTTGGCTCAATTGTTTGGAGACAATGATACAGAGAGCACAAAGAGACATGACTTCGACTTTGCCAAAAGCACCTTCGTTGCTGAAATAGATACTCGCCAAGGGGGAATGAGGAAACTCATTACCCATGTCAGTTTTGTTCACTGATGAGATGCACACTACTACTACCAACTAACTGCCAGGGGGAGAAAGAGGGAATGGAAGACTAGAGTAACCTCGAAACCGGCCACCTCGTTCAGGTATAAGTGCAGATGTTTGCAGTGTAACTCTGTTCTGCATGATGAGACTCTCATTACCAGTTCAAGAAGGAAAAAAAAAAAAGGATGAAACTAATTTTTATTGCTTTACAAAGAATGTAATCAAACTCAACAAACCGTGTATCCTATGCAAACTGCCTCACTCTATAATGAATGAAAAAGCCAATGTTTATGCAAGGTTTGCACTGTAATTACAGAGTTCATTTAAGTCTTTTAAGTCAAGTACAAGGTAAACAATTTTAAGGTGTGCCCCCCCCCAAAAAAAACGAAGAAAAATTAAAAAACAAACAAACCTGAAATTATTGTGGTTGGCAGCATTTTATTAAGCAGTCCCTGTCTCACTGATATTTGCTGTTTGAAAGAGATGTGGTTTGTGTCAGGGTTCAGACAGAGTGAAATGCTGCTCTGCAAAATGCCAGTTTATCTCTTTTTGTGTCAAATGGGGGTGTAATAAGCAGGTGATTTACTCGGATGTTGTGGTTGCAACCATGTGTCTAAAGAGGTCTTGCATATAAATAACACCTCTGTCTAATTTTGAAAAAAAAAAAAAAAAGATTTATGCAGCATTTTATATATAACATTAGTTTTACCTTGTGAGTCATTCTGAAGCATATTTACTGTATAAATACTAATAACACAGAAGCTCAGTTGTTACCATTGTCTAAAATGAACATTTGTTTGATGATTTTGACATTTAAGTGTGACATAGCTGACAAATGTACAGAAAACTAAGAAATAAAGGGAACATACATGTTTGTTTTTTTTTCATTTTTATTTTTATTAATAGTCTAACTGCACATTTCCATCAAGTTTCAGATGTGATGGAACTAAACTGAACATTTCAAGGATACGGTCATGTAAATGTTCTCCTGAGATGGTAGGATGAGCATTTATAGACTTTCAACAATTAATTAGGTGCAAAGAAGAATGTGATGAGGACAGAAGATTTTATTTAAGTCTCATTCAAAACATTAAATCACAACTATTTTTCAGAGAGCCTGAATGTTATACTTGTGTTTACATTTAAATGTGTTAATATCAGTGAACTAATTTTCCCTCTTCAGTAAATGAAAGGAATAAAAAGGGAGGAAATATGCATTGAACACCTTTCTAAAATGAAAAAGAACAACAGGGTGCCTTTCAAAGCAAACCAGGCATAAATTTGTTGTGCACAGTTGGTCGACCCTGAATATCAACTTCAAAGAGGAAAACCGGAGTTTAGTTATGGCTCGAATCTCATGCATCCCACAGGCAGCATAAATAAAGCAGTTCTCTTAATGGTGAAGTGGAATCTGCAGATTAAAGTGGTAACAAACAAGGTTAAATCTCCAATTCAATGATAGAGAACTAGCCAGTAAATTATGGAGAAGAATAGAGGTAAACATATCAAACACTGGTGTTGGAAAAAAGATGTTTTACAAATTTTGCTTAGGACTGAATTGTAGCATTTTGTCTAAATGTCTGAAGGACTTTTATCAAAAGCTGTTATTGCAAAGATTTTAAGCAGCTATTGGTGCTCGGTTATGATTAGTTCCCCAGTCTCTTTTCAATTTGTCATTCTTCAAACACATAGACACCTCAAATTTCTTAAACATAGTAAGTGCATATACAGAAAATCTAAAGCACTCTGTGAAGAAACAACAGCAAAAAACCAGCAAACAAACCAAAAGAAAAGAAAAAAGAAGGCTGAGTGAAACTTGATTTGATCGGGACAAAGGAAACAAGAGTGACAGCATATCATCACAGTGCCATACTTAGTAAAAACGTATAAACCACTCTCAGAAAACAAAAAAAAAAAAGAAAAGAAAACACTATATGGAGACAGATCCTCTGTCCTTGAATGCTGGCTGTGCTGTAATAAAAGAACCCGTCTCACTATCAAAAACAAAAGATAAAAATAAAGCTTTAGGTTGTTTCACACGCCTGCACCCTTGAGATGCACTTTTGGCAACTGTAAAATGTGACACTGTTCGGCTTGTTTCTCAGAATTTATAGATGCTAAATATTATATGAGCTATACCGTACCATAAAAACACAATACTTATGGTTGGATGTGGACTGTAAAAACAAAACTAATGGTATAACATGGAATAACACAGGGGATGAAGCATGAGAAGAAAATCACATGATTTGTTCACACCCTTGAATTTTAAGAACATGTTTGGCTTTGTATTTATGGATGCACAGTGTGAGCTACTAGACCACCTGTGTTGAATAGCGATTAAGATAATGGTGCAAGTATTCTCTCAGACTGATGAAACATGTGGATGAATCACTCTGAGTAAACGTGCCAAAAAGATCGAGCTTTGAGCACTCTTTCCTTGGTCAGTGCCTCTAGAAATAACTGGTCATTTTGATGTTTATTCAGCCTTTTAAACTGAAAAGAAAAATGGTGATAAAACTGGGTTTCCAAAATTAGACAGTTATTTCACAGTGATATCAAATAATTCGATTCTCCATGGTCTTAATGCATCGGTTGAGTATGAAATTCAATCAGATTTGACAAATACAGAACTCTGCCTGCCTTCTATCACTAGAACATCCAAAGCATCAGAAGACTCTTTTTTTGGATAATTCATCAATAGAAATTGATAAACAACTATAGCAGTCGGTTGTGGCATAATGACTTTTGCCAGTTGAGTTTGTGGGCCAGTTTTAAGTTTACAAACTCCTACAAGACATGCTTAGTGCTTTCCGTGGATTCGACTGACTATTTCAGCATGTATTATTGTTATGGCCTAGAAATTATTCATTTCACTGGATTTAGACCAGAGTTACTTTAGACAAACATCTAACTGTGGGCAAAAGCAGATGAATATCAAAACAGGGCCATGGTGCTAGGTTTATGGTTTAGTTTTTCTTTCACCCTCTGCTTTTTACCGTTTCCCTCCTTTGTGTCTGTGTGACCCTCCATGGAATTGTGTATTGTTTGTGTATCCATGATATGATCCTCATAAAAAATGAACTCAAAAGATTGTCTGTCTATGTCAATGTGGTATCATTTAAAACAATTATTGATCTTTTCCCATATTGATAACAAAACTGCTTTCTAACCAAGCCGTTTTGTTATCCTGGTCGAGCCATATTTGGAAACGTGAATAAAAACTGAGACAAAGTGAACCTTAATAGTAGAAAAGAATTGCACTCCACTTACCTAGCCAACAATCAAGGCCTCCTACCTGCTAATACAGAGTTTCTCCATCACTAACAGTGGATACACTCAGAGATAAACATTTCAAAAACTCTTGTATAGGTGACATTGATACCCTAGGAATGAATGAATGGTATGATGGTTTAGTCATGAGAACCTGCTGCTGTACTTCTGCCATGATCATAGCTGTTTGTCATCCTGTCTTCTTATTTGCCTGTTATCATTCCCAGTGTTTTCCTTATGTTCATTGGCCTGCTTATTTTGAATTTTGTGCAGAATCTATTTCATGAGTTGATTAAACACACATTTATAACAGTAGCAAAAACAGTCCTTTTAATATAAAGTACTCACACATGACAATGATCTCCAGAGAACTGCCAAGACAGGAACAAGCACTTGATGTACCTCAAAACACTGAATATATAAATATATGCCATCATGTCCATAATAACCAATTTAAGTATTCCTGGATATACCGGAATATTGGATTTAAATTGCTGCTGATATTGGAAGCCATTGCCTTTGTGCTGTATATATGGTGCTATGCATTTTTTAAGTTAGCTAATGTTCTCTTAAGTATCTGTCACCTCACTACTAAAGCCTGTTAACCTCATCCACTGCAGAGATGCCTGTATCAGGATCAGGTTGTATTTAATATACAGACATGACTGGCTTTTTTTATGAAGGTTTTCTAAGCATGAGAAATTTACCAAAGAGGCCCTTTGGTACTGTTGTGACTAAAAGAAATGTAGGATTTGCTGTGCATGAATTTGGTAGAGTTGCCCTGGAGAAATCTCTAGAACAGGTTCAATAAGACCACTGACACTCAGGCATTATGAAGCTGTCATTCACTCTCAACTTCACAGTTTTGATCATAAAATAAGTATTTTCCCCCATTGTCACTGTAGACCGGTGAAGGATGAGGGGACTTATTGTTTTTCCAAAAGTTTCTCGATTGTCTCTTACCAACAAAGCCCAAGGTTGCACTTCTTTTTTCCCCTTACCATTTTGAAGCTATACCGCAGTTATGAAAAAAATGACTCAATCTTGAGATCCAACTAATTTTTCAAGCACCTGAATCTTGTTTACTTGCATAACAAGTTACATCAACAAACAATTCTGGTTGGATTTCTGTCAGCTCGTGCTAAACCCTTTTATAAAACAAGAAATAAATAAAGTATAATCAGGTTGTTCAGTTTTCTCTTCTCCAAGGCTTCATGCAAATCATGTCATTGTAAGAACACAAGTAATTCCAGCTTTATCTGTGTCAATCCCTCATGTGTTCAACTTGCCACCTGGGTGTTTTAGTTGTGAATCAACACAGGAACATGAGCTTTGCTGGCGTAACTCAAGCTTTGTGTGTCTATAAGCCTTGTGTTTTTAGAGCATGGGAGTAAATGGTGGATTATGCATGAAGCCCCTTGCACCAGAGCAGTCAGACAAGGTGACCCCAGAGAACAAGGCTGTGTTTGGAAGATATGGAGATCAGTGTGGTCATCCATGACTGCCAGTCTCCAACTTTTTACACCTCCTTTTTTAACAATTGCAGTCTAACTGCTACATTTTGTATGGTTTGCTTTACATTCCCCACAAAGTCTTGTCTTGTTTTTTTTTTCTAAGACGCTGTGTTCATAAGCAGATGGTTATTTGCTTAATGAAGTGAGACTCATTCCAGATTATAATCATGGTTTAAATTCCACTGAGAATGAATTATCTACTGTACCAAAAAACACATTAAGACCTGTTTGCTCTACATTTATAACAAGTTCGTATTAGTCATATTGCAGTTGGAGTTTTGTGAGTCAGAAATGTCTGATGGCCAAAAATGTGAGTCAGAAAAGTCTGATGGTAAAAAAATGCTCAAGACTGCAAAGCTTTGCTGTGCTGTGCGCTTGCTATATTTGACTAAAAAGGTCAATCTGGTGCATATGGCATGATGAAACAGGCTGAATTCAGTAATAGTATTCTAGTTATTGCCACAGATACAGTGGGTGCATGAGTGATTGTTACTTTTTCTTTCCATTCTTCAAAGAAAGAACTTGCTACAACCTACTCTTATGACTTAGTTGTCACATGACTTCGTGGTCAGGACCCATCAGCCTAACATTGTAATGCACTGAGTACCCCTTTGGTGTAATTTTTCAGAGTGTAGTAGTCAGACACAGTTCAATAGGAGACCGCAACGTCTGAAATAGACACGATGAATCTGTGTTGATGCTCCCAATGGAAATGTCAGTGAGGTCTGTTTGTAGATGGGAAAGTCTTGCCATTTAAAGCGTGTTTATTGTACTGAAAAGGAGTATTTTTACCCAACCCATGGGTTTTGTTACCTAAACCTAAGCAGAGATTTTAGTGACTAAACAGCAAGAGAGAGGAGAAAGTAAACGAAAAGTGCAAAAGACAGATGATGCTTGACAGATATTCTTCCGTATATATATATATATATATATATATATATATGTATAATGTTCTTCCTCTACCCCCCCATTTTTGCACATGTCGAGGAGCGTGTCAGGTTACATTTCACTGTGTGTTATACTTGTATAATTATGCATGTGACAAATAAAGAACCTCGAAAAGCGCAAAAGACAGATGATGCTTGAACTCTCACATTCTCGATGAAAGTCATATGATTACCTTATTATGCAATCCGTTGAGAGTGACATATTGGCTGCTATGTTTTGTTCTTGTAATATTGGGCATGGATGTTAACACCATTGGCTCACAGCAAGAAGGTCCTGAGTTTGTGTTTCTTTGAAATTATTTTTAATTCCCCGAGATATGCAGATTTTGTGAATGGTGATAATGAAGAGAGCAGAATGAGAGATTGCACGATGCAAAAATCAAGCCTGTTCAGAAGTGCAGATTATGGCATCTTATTTTGTTGAAGGAGAAGAAAAAAAAAGATGAATCAACATGTGTCTACAAAACTTTAGTATTCCAAATACTGTATGTCTGGGACGTATGAATCTGGGAAAATGCTAGCTGCTATCTTCCACAGTTCCACATCAATATATTTCTCTGTGGAGATGGGATCTAGTTTCTCTCTGTAATGACGATCCTGTTATGTTTATGCTTGTGGGCAGGTTTGTATATCTCAGTTAGCCACTGACAATGTTCAGCTGTTGTGCAGCTGAAAATAGTTATACACTGGCTTCAGAGCAATAAACTTTCAACAGTCCTCAACTTTTTTGTCTTTGTTCCGACACCTTTGAGAGATAATTTCTTATATTTCTGTTCCCTTAAGATGCCTCCTGAAATCATGTCAGAGTGTTCAAAGCATCTCAGGCTGATGCTGCCCTATTTTAGTGACAAGACAGGCAAGGGAGCAGTATTCTTCTCAAAAACAATGATCCGCTGTGGAGATACTCTCAGTACTGTCTTTTTGTTAGTTGTGAGTGTGCTAAAGTAGATTCACTTACCACACTACAAGATTGAGCCTCAATAAAGTTTAGACGTCAAGAAGGGATCCCTTCACTCAACCGACAATCTCTGAAAGCTAGGCTCCTTTCCTTCTCTGTCGGTGGCTATTTAAACTGCGCTATTATTTTAAGTCAGACTTCCTAACATCCAGACTTGGTGAGGGATACAAATAAAAGTTTTGGAACTAATTGAAAGCAAATACAGCTGACTTAGCCTGTACTGTAAAGCCCTTTTTTGATGTGTCATCACTGTCCTCTCCTAAACCTTCACCCTGCCCAACCCCATATTAGTCTTAGTCTGAAAATCACCTCATTGCAGTGAATTACACCACAGGGTACCCACTGACATGCTTCTCATGCAGAAGGAAATTAACAACAGACCACAGCTTTCCAAAAGTAAGCTTTAAAGCCGAGTAATTATTGATGGAGGTGTGAGCCAAGGGCAGCAGCCTCTCTGTGTGAAGGCTGCAGAGGCTGGAGCATGGTGACCCGAGTGGGTTCTTCTTATGCAACACTTGAATGGTAAGAAAAAAATAAAGGAAAGCAAAGTGTTTCAGTGGTTTTGGCGAAACAGCTGAAAACAAGTCGATAGTGTTTGCTGTTTGATGAATGTTGTAAATATAAAGTCTTTTTTCCAATTATATCACCATGTGAAATATGTTGTTATCCATGTAACAAGTGTTACAAGTTTTCACAATGTTATGTCTTTGGTTTTTTAACAGAGAGGTGTTTGTAAAAAAAAAAAAGATATAGAGAGGCACACTATCCCTCTTAGGACACAAAAAAAGGTGACACAGTCATTGCTTCTTGTAGTTACTGCAAAATCCTAAGGTAGTACTTCTTAATTGTGCTTCTCATAGTAATAATAAGTTAGGATGAAGTTATTGTATATGGGCTGACTGAAAGTGTTGGATTTCAGGTCAGGAACAAAGTTCTCAAAATAGAAAAGGCCTCAGGTTACTCAACAAATATTTTTCCTTTCTTTTTTCCACTTTCCTTGGCTAAAAACTTTTTAGGTGTTGCAAGTTTTATTATTTATAATTTATGTATTATGACTACCGACTACACTCTCAGAGTGAAGATGCAATAATTAGATGAAAAAAAAAAAGTCCTCCAACTACACAAGCATCTTGGGCTTTTGTTCATACTGTTTGAAAAGATGTATGTAATCACCTACAGTAAGCAGATCTGAAAGTGTCCGTAAAAATCCCTGCTCAATCCTAAAACTCAAAGATTTCAGCATTATTAATCACAAACAAAGACAGTGTTTATAAGTCTTGTAATGATCGCTCATGTATTTTTATTTTCTTGTGCTGTCCTATATTTGATTTGTGCATGAGGGTTTTTTTTGCCTTTGCAATGATGTAGTGTTGTTGTTATATTTGGATGCTTCTGGGTTTTCTTTTGCGTTTGCTTTCCCCCATGTCATTGGATTATATTTAAGTCTCTTCTTTGAGTTTGTGTATTATTTTTAAATCTTACAAGTACTTTCCATATTACCACTATAGTAGCTCTATATTCCTTTGTTTTTTGCTGTGTTATCGTGTCTAGTCCTGCATGCTTCTGCCTTCGATTAATTCCTATTTATTGCCTAGTGTTCCTGGATTTACCTCATGCTTTGGATTTCATTTGAAATTTTGTGTGACCTTTGTTATTTTGGATTTCCAACAACCACAATGAAGGAGTAGGGTGCATCCTCTACTCAACACACTCAACTCGTGTACCCAGCCTGTGTCCAAAGAAAGTCCACTTATTTATACATATTCTAAATGTTTTTAGTTGCTTTCAGTGCACTGTTGTCATTAAATAATAATAATAATAATAATAATAATAATAATAATAATAATAATAATAATAATTATTATTATTATTATTATTATTATTGAAATACAAGGCATAACAAGGTCATGGGGCCATAAATAATTATGTAGAATTGCTTTGCATATTTAACTCAATGCAGGTGGGACTCTGCTCATCACTTCACATTACGTCTTTAGACTGTACTGCATGAAAGAAATCCCAAGAAAGCATTTAGGGCATATCACATTTAACTGAAGGGTGATTGTAAGTGTGAATTAATCAGCAGCTGCCAACAGTACTATAAATCAGAACCAAACCATCACACTAGAAAACAGAACTATTCCTTCTCTTATAATAAAAAGCTGATTCCCTGCTGTCAGTTAGGACTTTTGGATTTTCTGTCTTTTTCTTTTTGGTTGCTACATTCCACACAACCATCAGTGATGGAAATAATTGAAAACAACCAAAAACCTTTGCTGGGTCCATACTTGCTTCTCTCTTTTAGTGTAGCCTACAGGAGAGATTCAAACATGGAAAATATAGTAAACAACAAAGGATATTTAATGCCTGAATAAAAAACAAAAAAAACCCAAAAAAAAAAAAAAAAAAAAAAATTGCAATTTAATTAACTCAAATTAATCCTCTTAATTATTATAGCAGCAATTTATATGAATAAATAATTTTATTTTTGTTATTTTAAAAAAGACTGACTGGGGTTTGGCAATGGTGTAAGCATCTCTTTTATTCTTTATTCCTTTTTATTATTTTCATAGATGTTGGGTGGTTAAAGGTCATCAATGAGAAAGAGGAAGACTCAAAAATTCAGGACACCAACACTGAAACTGAGTTTAGAGATTTTACCAACAAAACTCAGGAGTTGCAAAGTTCCTTGAAGGCTATGTTGGAGCACAAGGAGAATCACAACTAAGTATATTTGGGGGGGGAACACATGGCAGCACTATGACTGAGAGTAGATGACAAGCGAGGTATGCATCAGGATTTACTCTCAGTTCGTTTGTTTTTTAGTCTTATTATTATAGCCATGAATGCCTGGACAAATATTTATTGCAATATATTGAGTTGTTGTTCAGATAAGTGAAGTTTAAGCTGAGTTTGGACCAAAAAGGTGAGGTGGTCAACCTATAAACAAAAACACTGCAATTTATGTGACCTCTCAACCCGCAAAATGTCAAAAGACAATGACAGTAAATTAATAATATATGATATACTAGATACGTTTTCAGCTACTTTTGAAGTGAATTGAATGAAAAAGAAAATTGGTCATATCTATAAAATCCATTGTGTATCAGCAAAATAATAACAAAATACACCACAGCCCCCACATCAATCATTAGGTATATTACTTTATTGCTCAACCTTGCTGTACTGAGCGTTTTACACAAAATAAAAAGCAACCATGCTATTGCAATACACTTTCTTTCAATACTTGCTCAGCTCATTTAAGCTCTATGATCTTCCTCGCTGGACATACTAAAGAACTTTATTGCAAACACTGAATAATTAAAATGGAAGTATCTGCCATTTCATTGTAATGCCAACATGCAGTGCTGTAGCTAATGAGATTTTGGTGATGAGCCGAATTTCCCCCCACAGGTGCTTTAACACCCGTGTCTCGAACCATTTTGGTGGAGCCAGGAAATTGCCTTGCTGCAAGCTCCGTGCCCTATTGAGCTATAAATTCCTCCAAGGGAACAGAGCACCTTTATGATCTCCAGTCTTCTGCACAATTGTTGCTTGTTGTGAAGACTTGTCACTTGTTTTGTGCGTTGACAGGTATGGCTTGTTTGGTGTCTGAATATTGATAACAGAAAAGCATTTTTGGATTTATTTAAACTGAAAGTGGTGTTTCATGTCATGTTATACTTGAAGGAGTGTCAGCTATAAATCTCACATAAAAGAGATGCTACGCATATTTTGTGTGTGATCTCTCAATTGCTATTTACACCGATTTCTCTGAAATACATGACACCTCAGGTGAAGTTACTTTTTAGATAGCCTAAACATCAAGTCTGCTGTCTTTGGTTTCATTGACATCTAATTTTATGACAGCATTATTATTTCTTTCTTTTCTTTTTTTTGCATGACAAATGTTCATTAGCTTTATATTTCCCCGCCTATTTTCAAGACCAATTCACATGGCTGGTTTATATGAAGCTCATGTGTAAGAGTAGTAAGGAAGATCTCATCTGCCGGCCTTCCTGGGAGTTTGAGTGCTTTTCTGTTCTTTACATGACTACCACTTTCCCCTTAATCTCAATACTGACTTCATTACTCTACTCCAGTCCTCTTCATACATGCCTTCTTTGAGCCAATCAGCCTCTGCTTCACATGGTTAAATCTGTGCTCTCTGTCATTCCCACTTTCAAACTTCTTTCATGCAATCCACCTTCACCCCATTTCAACCTTTAGACACCTCAGACAGAGCTCTATTCAAGCCTCAGCCTTCATCTTCACCACCACCCGTTTCTAGATTCTGGGGGGTCCTGTCCTAAATCTAGTCACTGCCGGGACTCTCTTCTGGTTCATCGGAGTGTAATGGGATAAATACATCATTTTCTCTACCTCAATAAATCATGTTCAGTTCTTCCAAGTAATCTCTCCTTATTTAAATATATCTATATTAAAACAAAACAAAACAAAACACAAACTTCTACAAATATAGAGACTCTGACATAATCTGGTAACACTAAAAATGTCTAGAAGTTGTGAGGAGAGACACCCGGTGCTCATAAGCCTTACAATCTGGAAAATCTTTCATTAATATGTAAACCACATAAACCTGCCGGTATCCCGCTACACTGCATAAATCACAAAATAAATCTGAAATCTTCCCTTTACAATTTAGGTCCCTTGTTTCCTGAATCCTTCCTTTTCTTTGAGAGGTGTGAAGTATCTAATTGAACAGTGGAAATCTCTCTGGTGCTGTTTTGCAAAGCAAACTAAATTAAAATTCGCCTCACTATGGACAATAATCATTCACTGAGGGGCTTTTTCAGAATGCCAGCCACCGCATATCGGCATGAATTCAAGTCCAGATGAAACACTAGAATAAAACCAGTCTCCCGTGCTTATGTAAATATGTCCAAGAACATTTGTAAGATATATGGAAGAGGATTCGACCACAAGGTGGAAAACAGGCTTAACATTTAGCACATACAGCAGCATTACAATAACAAGCAGGTTTTTAGATTTTATTGAGACTGTGTCAGAAAAATGTGATGAGATTTTTGTGGCCATAGCTTATAGCATTGCTTGGGATTGCATTTTATTGCAAGCTTTTTCCTGTTATTTTGGCCATCCACTGTAGGTGGACTGCAGATTGGAAAAATAAGCATACAGCCTTGGACCTTGTCACAGAAGAGGTTAGCTTCCAACAACCTCTTCTCAGATGTGTAAAGATGCTTAATTATCATTCAGACAGGATAGACTGTACTAGAGCATATGGGTTCTGCAGAAAAGAGTGCAGAAGGTGCCAGAATATGGGCACTTCTTGAACCTGATGAAGAGTAAATCTCAAAGAAACATGTGAAATGTCATTGGCACACAAATGGACAGCTCTAAGGTTAATCAACATGGGTTGATTCATATACTGAGATTTTCATTAGGAAGAGTAGACACTATTGTTTTGGTCCATGTGACTAAATGTTATTGTAATGTAAAAAGGTCATAAATAGGCTGTTGACCCAGTAATCTAATAAAAAACAGATTAGAAAGGGGAAAAATATGTTAATAACACCTACATTTAAAGGGTAACAGGGTGTTTGATTTTACTCTGAAAAACAGTAAAGTAAAATAAAAAGTCATGCAGTGCATTGGGTTGCATGCATTTTAAGACAGAAAGTGAAAATATATAACCCTTTTATGCATGCATGCTTTAAACCTGTCTGATGTCTGTGGATTTGCTGGACCAAATTCACCTTACATGAAACTTATTATGACATTCAAGGCATAACAACATGTGTGGGATTATTTTGTTGAGGTGTCACCCTATAGTCCAAGAAGTGCATTTTTTTTCAGACACATATTTAACATATTGAAAGACTGTTCAAGTGTCATTCTTTACATTTCAGCTGGATAGACTGTGATGTAACCAGGTCACAGGTTCAGAGCTTAGCATTCAGTTTTCTGACAGTGAACAATCTACAAGATGAGATGAGAAAGAGAGTCAAGTTCATTTTGTTGTTATATAATTATTTAGACAATGTGCAGTCGTAAACTGCTTATTTTTTAGTATAAATAATTTCACAAGCCATGTGTTTATGTCTGCTCAGTTGATGAAGAAAGCATTGAGATACTGATATCAGACTACAACTAAGATATTACCTTCAGTGCAAAAAACTGAGATATTACCTGCATTGCCTCAAGGTTTGGAACTCCACAAGACTCCCAGAGACTCTATGTGCTCACACATCAACACTTACACCACATGGGCTTATGCATTCTTTTGAACCCATATGTTGGTCATCACAATTACAACTTTTTAATTGGATCGGCAGTATGGTGCAGCAGGGTTCCTTGAGGTTCAGCAGCAGCTGCAAATTAACTCCATAAATCTCTCTTTTCCCAGGAAATGCATGTTGAATGTTGGTTACTTGTATGGTCATTAGACAGAGTAACACAGGTTGAACACATCTATAGAGTCATGTGAAAAAGTTTCTGTAGGACTCTGTGCTGTCCTGTGAAAACCTAAGTATGCCCATTGATGCAGTAGTTTGCAAAACTAAAACATTTTATGGACAGCTTTATCAATCTCGGTCATTGTTGTGTACAAATGTTGGTCCCTTCTTCTTTATGATGTTGTTCATCAAGGTTTGTAGGCATTTGTTTATACGAAACATTTCAGTTGGGTTGGGCTTTGGCTGGTCCATTGGAACTGCCTGATTCTTCCTCTTTTTTTCAGCCAACCAATTGTAGATTTGTTCACGTCCTCGGGGTCATTGTCAAATTGCATGGCCAGTTAGCGTGACAGTTTATGTTTGTTTGTTTTTTCTCTATCCAGGTAGTTTGAGTAAATTGGCATTATGTTTGGGATCATCATGGTGACATTAGTAGTTAAACACTTTAAAGATGGAATCTGACAGTACTTCTGTGTTCATCAATTTTTGAAAAAATCCCCAACACCACAGAGTGAAAATCAGCCCCAACCAGACATATCATCCACTGTGTTTTGCAGATATCTGTAGGCACTCAAATTTGTAGCACTCTCCTGACTTCCTCCAGGCATACTGATGAAAATGTATTTGCATTAATCACTAAATAAGACCTTTCTTGTTTGTTTTTTTTAAGTCTATATAAACATTTGTAGTATCTATCCATGTTCTCCCTGTTTTCCTTCCCTAAGAATTACTTCTTGACATCTACCCTTGTCAGGGGCTGGGTCGGTGACTCATTGTTTTTGAGTTTATTTTGTATGGTCGTTTTCCTATATTAAAATTAATGTTAAATTCAGGTGTTATTCTTAATTTAAGGTGTAATTGAGTTATTTTGTATTACTTGAGATATGTTAAGTTCTAGTATTGTTATTAGTTTGTCTTGGTTGAGTTTTAAATCTGGTTTACATTTCTTCTATGCCTCTTTGTCTATGTAGGTTCTCCTTGTGTTCCATGTTTTTCCAATATGTCATGTGTCTATGTCTTTGTGTTCCGTGTTGTCATGTCTACATCGATGTTCCCTCTAATTTTTCATGTGTCTGAGTGAACACACAAACTCCCTGAGCGGTCCCAATAGACGTGTGCACTGTGGTCACGCCAGCATCGAATCCATCAAAGTTACATGGTTTATTAAAATAATCAAATTACAGCATTTACATTTATGTTAGACTACTTTTAAATACCAAAAAAAAAAAAAAAACCCTCTTATTTTGAAGAGTCTCATGTTCCATGTTCAGTATGTTTTGTTTTGCTTCCCCTGTGGTGTTCAGGTTCATTTGTGTCAGCTGTGTTTCCTCCAGGTGTTTCTACTTCCCTTCTGTATATTTAAGTCCTCTGTCTCTCTCTGTTTATTACTGGGTTGTCTCAGGATCATTTTCATGCTTCTGTTCAGGTCCATCTCCATGTTAATGTCCATGTTTCTGGTCATAGTTTTTGCATGCGCCTGTTCCGATTCACGTCACGTTCATATCATAGTTTTCATGTTGCATTTAGGTTATTTGAGTTTAGGTTTTGGTTTCGTTTTTCCCCCCAATTTGCCTTGTTTTCTGTTTTGGATATCAGCCTCAATAAAAGGGTTGACTTTTGTTATACCTTATTCCCTCTCCTGTGTCTGCTTTTGGGTCCACACTACAAACACACAAGCCAACATGGCCGTGACAACCCTCCCATTAAGGCCATTCTTGATGAGGCTTTGGCAAACAGTAGATAGATCATCGGAATGACCCGATGTGTCTCTTAGGCCCTGGGACAGGTCTTTGCTGGATTTTTTCCCCTACTTTTTAAGAACTGTTCATAGATTCAACCAAAAAAAAGATGTTTTATGTCTCTGTGACAGGTTGCTAAAAAGTTGCTAAAAGTCAAGCAAGATAAGCCTGTATTTGTAATTCTTATAGCATCAGTTCCACCCCCATTGAATCTATCTGCAATTTGTCCGCCCATTGTTCATTTCCCAAAGACATAATAGTGCAGGATATTGGAAGGTCTGCTTTATGTTACGGCTTTAGTTCAGATTCCAAATTGATGGAATAAATAAAGATATATAAAACGTTATGTTTCCATGTCTAGGATATGGGTCATTGGTTGTTTCTTAGTAAATCAATTTTACTCTTGAGTAGGAAATGTTCATTTGGACTGTAAAATTAAGTCCATAATAAGTCAATTTTAAAACAAGGTTGAATTATATTTCAAAACGCATCTTACAGACAAAAAAGTATAAAGGCATTATCCGTGTCTTGTTTGAGCTTGTTTTCAAATGTCATGACAAAATGCCCTAGAGCAGATTTGATTTTCTTTAGTATTTTTAAGATTAGACCATGACATGACTTAATATGTTCCTCACTTAGACTTGGTAATTCTTTTTAAATTTTTTTTTTTTCCAAATAGCAACCCTAGAGATCCTGAATAATGAAGGACCTCTCACTATTTCAAAGGAGCTTTTCACGGTTAATTTGGCTGAGCTACGTCTGTCAAAAGGCGGCACTATGTCAAAGACCTGCATTTTTAATGAACTTTCATTAAGTTGATTGAATAATTCAGCAATCGCTTTGATGAAAGCGACATCATTCTCATTGCTCTCATGGTTGTCACTTTTTACACTTTGTCTAAACATGATTACCCAAGTGCATTATGCAACCCATATGTGCTAGATGTGACAAATCAGGTTTTTCATCAGGTCTTTCTTGTTTTGTACTTTTTAGTTGTAAGAACTATAAATAAACAGTAGTTGTTAAAAGTCAATATTTGATATGTCCATCAAATTTAGACACAACTCCATAAGAAGCATAAGAAGTTGAAAAGATTTTGATACGTTGAGTATGGAGAGAAACTAGCTCTTCACTCTATAGCTGAGCTTATATTACAGGTGTTTTAATATTTTCAGGTGTTGAGCTGGTCATTAATATTGCATAAAACCTTCTTATGCACTTGATCTGCAATGATTCATTTCTCATGACTGAGATCTTAGCACAGCTTTTTTTCCTGTTTCCCCAATGTGATTTAAAGAATTATTAATTTAATTTAATTTCAGCTCCTCATTAATATTGTATCCCATCATTTTTGTTATGATGGCCTGATTGTAAATTCTTATCATTAAAAATCTGGTTATAAAACATAATTACCACTGTCAACTATGCTTGGAAAACAAAGCTTTTGATTTTCTGTGTGAAGGTGACACGGGCTGCTCTGCATGTGCTGTAACAAGCAAACTACAAGCTGAAGAAATCCAGCCTTGATTTAAAGTTTTCACCTGCTTTTTGAGTCACATTGGCATTGGCAGACTGTGTACAGTACTGCAGATTGCATTGTAATAATTGAGAACTTGCCCTGTCCAGTCCAATAGCAAACCAAAGAAGAATCCTTTGCAAGTGTTTCCCAGAAACTTTTCCAAAACTTGCAGCCAATCCAAATACAGCCTCATACCCCACAAAGCCCACCTATTCAGTGGTCTCTAACTTGATTTTCTCCAGACCTCTTGAAATGAGCCGGTGTTGTGGCTACATCAGTTTACTGCTGGTTTGATAGATGGCCGAGCTGCTGATTGAACTGATTCAAAAGTGCATTTTGAAGGGGACAAATGTTTGTGTCTAGACCATGGGACAAAGTACAACCAGCTTTACTTTTATGCCTTTCATCCAAAGCATTTTACGGAATACACATGAAATACTCCTCCTTATTTTGACTGTTATTTGAATTATTTGTGCACAAAATAACAATATTTCTGCAACAATGCAAAGTCACTTTTACCTACATTCTACAGACAGATTAAAATGCAAATTTTAAATAAATATAATTAGGACGTAATTAAAATTTGCAGTAACAAACAGTTTAAAATATGTGCAGCAATGTGATTATACAAAAGTAATTATATTTCAAAAGTAATTTAGTTTGCAGGCTTTACATTTTTAATATAAACTAGTAAATTGTCACAGATTTCAGCTTCTCTTTCAGTCTGACTTAATGAAAAAGGGGTAGGCTGAGAAATGAAATGCACCTTTAATTATTTAGCAAACTGCTGAATGAAGCTTGTTCTCTACATCAAACAGAGTGATGCACGGCACACGGAGAGCGAGGATCCACTGCAGTCAGTCACGAGCCGACACTCTACTCTCAGAGCTGTCTACTTAACGAACTGCTTTTCTGGTCCCTGGAAAATTGCAGGAAATCCGTCTATTTTAATGGATGTTTAACTCATAGTCATAGCACAGCCCATAACCTCCAATCCCCAGCGCATATTACAGCTTGACAGAGTATTTGTTTTGTTTGAATAGCAATGTCAAATACTTTGTAGAAGAATTGCATTTTTGATGTAGTTTATTAATCTTTTTTTTTTCTCTGTCCGGTAGCAAAATTGTTGTCTGAAGGCCAAAAAATGCCAAAAAGATTTACTTTCACAAGTGGCGCATTACAGCATTTGATATAATGGTCCACTTGATAGTCATATTTTATTAGGACTTCATTAGGATTTGTTATTTTTAGTTATTAAACCCACACTGGACAAGACTGGGGGACGTGAAAGAAAAAGAAGAAAGAAAGTGAAGAGTTGGGAGAAAGTTAACAGCAGGAGAGATAGAGTGGGGGTGGGGGACTGGGAATCTGATTCAACACCTGCTGAGAAAACCACAGCAGCAACCAACATATGCATGAACAGTGACAATGTTACTGAACAGCACACAGTACTAATAATACAAGATATTTTTAGAGGCAGCAGCCGAATAAGATAGTGTGTGTCTGTAAGTACATGTGTGTGTGTGAGCACTCGTGTTCATGAGGCTTCTCCATGTTAGTGTCTAATGGAAGGTGTGGGGAGCCACAACCATGCCCCAGCCACACCCAAGTACCCAGCCCTGGACACTGAGAACTACCAATGCACCAGGCACGTGGGGGAACCAGCCAGTGTGGTGGGGAGAAATAGGCCCCGTACATGGGGAAGCCTGAGATGTTCTAACAGAGAGATGGAGTCTAAGACTTGACCTAACACATAGACATAGACAAACAGGCCCACACAGACAAACAAGCATTTCCACCCTCATGCACACATACACCACACACGGAGACACACGTCGTGCACACACTCACTCTCCACATACAGACTTTATACTCCCAACTGTAGGCACCAATACCCCCAGATGGGCAATGGGGCCCCAGACACAGGAGATGGTCCCCTTCACTCTAGACAAGGTAGAGACATGAGGCCGAAGAGAAGCCCACCAGCCCAGACCCCTCCCAGATAGCCAGCTTCTCCAGAGAACAGTTGTGTGAAAATATAGTTTGTGAATCTTTAAAGGAAGAATTAACAAGCAGCCACTAACTTTATTTATATTTTTAATCATCTACTTATGGTCACAAGGAAAATTACAATGTTCAGATAGTAAATTAGATTAGAGATCAATTTTTTTTTAATATGGAGTTTTTGTAAAAAGGACTTATGAAACACAAAATTTGAAACACAAAAAAGCCGCCAGCCAAAGAAACAGTGCACAGTGAAAGTGCAGAGCAGGGCATGTTGACACATTTTGCAAACTAAATAGAAAATTGTCTGGCACCGACTTTCCAAATAATCAACGTGTTCACATGGGGAGACATGCAAAAGGTATCCTTTGATTGATCCATTGATTGTGAAGATGTTACATTACGAAGGATGATGTTTGTGTGTTTTTTTTTTTTAAATAGTTTGCATTAGGGTAAGAGATGGTGGTGGCCTTTTGTAACTTTGTGCATTACATGTCTTTTCCCCCTTATTTTATTTTTTTCTTTTACTGGCTGGTTAGCTGAGGTGGGAAAATGCACTTTGTTACTGTACTTAAGTAGAGTTTTCAGGTTTTTGTAATTATTTCGGTATGTCATTTTCTGTCAACTTTTTACTTTTGCTCCCTACATTTTTTCCCACTTTTACACAAATACACTGTGTTGCCAAAAGTATTTCCTCGTCTGCCTTCACATGTATGTGAACTTGAGTGATTTGTCATTCTTAATCCATAGACTATAATATGATGTTAGAATTCAGTGAGATCTGGACAGCAACCCATTCTTTCACAAATGTTTGCAGAAGCAGGCTGAATGCCTTTGTGCTTGATTTTATACACCTGTGGTCATGGCAGTGATTGGAACACCTGAATTAAATCATTAGGATAGGTGAGTGAATACTTTTGGCAATATAGTGTATCTGTATTTCGTACTCCTTACATTTTTTAAACAGGCTTGTTTAACAAAGTTGAAGCTGAGATGAATTATTATTTCATATCCCTGCACACCTTCAAGATCCCAAAACAATCTAAACCTAAACGGAGGGAATAATAATAAAGACAGTCCCTATGGCATCTCCATCACAGATGCTTATTGCACATGAAAAGCGGAAATGGGCAAAATATATATATAATCTATGCATCATTTATTGCATTATACCCAAAAATTAACATGGGCCAAAGTGACCGAGAACAGCAGATTTTGATGCAGATGTAAATACACTGTGGTTGCTGTACTTCAGCATGGTAAGCACTACTGAATATGAGAGAACATCAAGGGAGTAACACTTAAATTGGCAGATAATTTGAAATGCAACATTTCTAACAGCTCAACAAATATCAGCAAACACACAAACCTGTCATAAAACATGACAAAAGCAGATGTGAAAAATCAGACAAATTTGCAGATGAACAAAAGACAGGTCTTTATTCCAGCAATGAAATGTCCAAAAATCCACTGAGAAAATAAACAGAGCACTACACCAACTGGGAAGAGTTAGAAAGGAAAAAGAAAACGGACACTGAGACAAAGACTAAAAGGATGAGGGTAATTAAGAGAAGTGAGCCACGAGGGGAAGTGAAACTAAACATAACACTAGAGACAAGTAACTATCAAAATAAAGGAGTGAGAACTGTAACTTAATGGGGATGCACAGACATATAAAAGAACTTAGCCTGGAGGAACTGACAATGACGATAGGACAGAAAACACTGAGGGAACAAATTAAACTCTAAATCTAAGATTAAATTTTAACAGGAACTAAAAAGTCTAAAATTTTTAATTCAGTTTTTTTTTTCTCCTTACGTTCTACATAACAGATCTTAAAACTGGGTGAATTCATTAGAATTTAAGTTGTAATAGAGCTTTTATTCCCTTGTATATAATATTATTTTATTATTATATTACATGTGACAAGTGGAGTTTCAGTTAACTTTGCACAAAAAGAAACCATAAAAGATTTACGTTTAATTATCATTCTTTGAGTATATTTCACAGCATGCGGTTTTTCACTTTTACTTAAAGGTACAGTGAGTAATTGTTTGAGGTTATTTAAAACTGATTAGTTTGTAATTATGTCTTCCAACAACTGAATGACTGTCATAAACGTAAAATTCATTAAACATACTAAAATGCTTGCAATTACTTAAGCTTAAGCATCCTAAAAAGGCTCAAGTGTCCCTAAAAATCACAATATTAAACATTCTCATATGAAACTCAGTGAGGATGTGGCAAACTACACTAGAGGGGTAAAGATGCTGCTGTCCTGCATAGGTCTGAATGACATCAGTGAGATCCCTGGCAAGACTCGCTACGGATACCGATTACAGAATGGAAGAATTGTCAGCCACCTGCTTTGCATGGATAACACCAAGCTGTAAGCCAGGAGTGGTGAACGAGACATCAGGAAATGAGTGAAAAAGTAGCCAATTTCCAAAGAAAAACTTTGAAAGAGCTTTAGAAAGCCTGGAGAAGTATTGCTCAAGACTACTTAAAAGCTATTTGAAAGCAAAATATGAAGAAATAAGGGATGCCTCCAGACTTATATATTGCTTTATGCACTGTTGTTACCCCAGTAACAACTGTCTTTCCTTAATGAGTTATTGTCAATGAATACTGTGTGCTTGAGGTCTCTAAGTCCACTTCATTTTTATTACTAGGGTGTCCAACACTGTTGTTTTGTCAGAATCTCCTGGTGTCAGACAGATAGACATTAGGTGTTCACTGAAATACTGTCACCAGGAGCTCACATGCTATTTCAAAGCAGTGACAAAGTCTTCATTAGGAGGAAGGAAGAGGTGGTGGTGGCTTAAATCACAGCTTTTTCAGACAGAAGATCACATTCCTTGTTCTGTTTGGTAATGTTGTGTTTTGCTTTTTGTTTCACTTTTGTTTTTTTCTTTTGGTTGATTTGTTGAGTTTTTTGGTAGGTTAAAATATCCCCCTTTCACAAGGAGACTCTGATTCTCCTTGTGGAAGGAGACTGATTCTCTCTTCTGTCAACGTATATCCTCAGTTGCGGTCAGCAGTTCACCTCATTTGCTGCATTGTCTACAGGTTTGACAAAGCCTCCGTGACGTAGGCCAACAGTCTTTTCTCACCTTTTCTTATGTGACTATTAAGGGTACAGGACTTGTCCGTCTTGCCTACCTTCTCTATTATAAAAAAAATGTGATTTGATATACTTTCCCCTCAAAAGTAAAAAAAAAAGTGTTATTAACAGGAAGAAGGGATTTGTGTCTTTGACTTGTAACATATATATGTACTCAGTGATCGAGCCAGGCTTGATTCTAGTCGTTTTAGTTTAGGCTTCTTCACACCTGACAACCAGCATGATTAAATCTACATAGACACAATTGCGTTTTTTTTCCATGTAGGACATCATTCCTTGTTGGTTTTGTTAAGGCTGCAGGCACTTTCTCTGTCCTCTCCTTGCACGTTAAGACAGTGAGGCAAAGGTCACATACAAACCCTACATGGGACCTGCGGCAGTAGCATGCATTGTGCAATACAGTGATGAAGCACGAAGGAATGAGAGATATCGGAAAGGATGGTGGCAAAAGGGAGGAAGGGGGTTGCTGGGGTGATCTTTTCTGTCCCTGTAAAGCTGCAGTTTACTTGTGTAATCCCCTACAGGGCAGCTAAAGGAGGATATCTTCCCATGATGCTTCTCTTGGGGAAATAAAGGTGCCAGCTGAAATGATCAATTTTTGGTCTGTGGGCCACAGTAAATTGGTGCTCAAACAGTCATAGCCAATTTGTATAATTTGGACAGAAAATTGCCAAATCGCTAACCTTCAATGTTGAAATCATTAATTAATCATTGTAGCAGAAAGTACTCGATAAACGGCAAAATAAACTCAACTTGGGCTAAAAAAAAATAAATAAATACACACTTGCTTAGCATTAAGAGCAAGGCAATACTGGTAATTGTATTTCGATCTGGGCTGCATGTGTGTGTGTTATTATTCTTGTTAAGTGGCACCTTAACACTGAAGCGCAAGCTAATGAAAATCTCCTCAAGCTTGCCTGTAGCTAAAGATGCCCAGCCAAGTCTCTCTTTAGCTCTACACCACATGTTGGTCTGTTGATATTCTGCTGTTTTAATAATATGAGAGATTATCAACTTTATAATTGCTGAGAATCAGCACTTCTTTGGATTTGTGTTTCAGATCTGCTTGTGCTTGCTCCCAAATTCAAGAAGTATTGCAACCTAAATGCCCTCATGAAATTGGAATTCTCCAGAGTTGAGTCTCCGCTTTAATCACTGTCATCCTTGAAATGAACGATAACAAGGTTTTGTTGGCAATCTCTTCTACATTTGTAGTCATCTTTCCACTGCCCTATTCTTGTTGACCTGGCAAGGGATGCAGCAAACAATTTTGCAGACAACTGCAGGGAAGGTGGTGGAGTTCAGCAACATCAAGGTGCTGCAATGAGATATCAGAAAACTCAGCGAGGTTGATATGCTGTAGTCGGGAGTTATAAGATAAATCTCAGGGAGCAGATCAGATAGGTCTCAAGCTGCATAACCCCAAGAATCAGCTTAAAGAAAGAAAGAATGTCAGAGCTGGCAACTTGACATCAAAGTAGAATCTCCCCCTCAGATGTTTTTCTCGCTTTACCTGAAAGGCCACAAGATGTTCCTTCTCTTGCAGTGAAAAGAAAGTTGGCTAAAGCTTGCTCCAACTATTGAAACAATTGTTTTGAAATAAATAAATAAATGCACATAGTGAAATTAAACTCAAGCACTTCCCATTAGATTTGATATTGATTTCTCTTCCAAATTACTGTAAAGAGATCTCTCTCTAGATGATTAGGTGTTTGTACATGTACTCTTACTTTCTTTCCTACTGTGCCAAGCATGGGTTGCAGAGGTTATGGACTCAAAATCTACACTGATAATTAACAATAAAACAAATGTAAAATTTGTCCGTTCATCATAAACTTTTAAAACTATGTCGTTTAGGTCAATTTAGCTAGAAACCAATTTCTTGTCTGTCCTCCTTTCTACTTGGTCCTTTGTAATTGTGATCATGTTTTTTGTGATCCTTCTGTTTTAATCTAATTTCTCTAATCTAATAAACCCAGACTTACTCTGAACAAAATGGTAACAACCAGGTATCAAACCAGACCAGTGTTGTCACAATTATTATTCAGTGTCATAGCTGGATGCTCAACCTGACTATATCTTCAATAGTTTATATATTTCTAACAAAAACAAAACATTTTCAGTTGTACTATTCAAAATCTAGACTACTGGTAGCTGGAGAGCATAGCAACTTGTGATCAGTAGTTTAAGGAGTAATCTAAGGAGTAAGTAGTCTAAGGAGGGTTCCCCGGCTGTAGATGAATGGGTGGCAAAGATGAGAAGAGAGAACAAAAAAAAACCCTTTTCTTTTAGGACTGTCTTTAAGGTCTGCATCCCATACACTGATAAAAACCAATGCACAGTACACAGGGAGGGCACTGCAGACAGACTGTGTGATATATATATATATATATATATATATATATATATATATATATATATATATATATATATATATATATATATATATATATATATATAATCATGATTTTGTATATTTGTGTCTTCAATTTTGGTCATGTAGGAGACCAAAAGAAAGTACATAATGAATGACCATGAAAGCCTAAAGCAGACAAACAAGGAAGTCAGGATCCAGATGTTTGCTTCACAATGAGTACAAAATACATACTTAGTCTGCAGTCACAGGCTGTTACAAAAGCAGTAAAACTGTTATTTGCAAGTCTGCCTGCAAATTACTGCAATCTGGACTCCACAAAATATTAACAGGGGCTGAAGTTGTGTTTATTGTCGGAGTTACGCATTTACAAAGACAGGTTAGGTAGTAACAGTAAATCTCAAAATTTATTTCTCCAGATATCACATGGGAAGCTGTCAAAGTCAGAGTCACCATTTATCTACATTTAAGCACACAACCCTCTCCCTTCAGTTCCTTTGTCAGAACATTTTTATTTTACTGTTGGTAAAAGTCCCCACAAATAGGGATAGGTTAATTGGATAATCCAAATTGCCACTAGGTGTGAATGTGCGAGTGAATGTGAGTGTGAATGGTTGTTTGTCTTTGTGTGTTGGCCCTGCGACAGACTGGCGACCTGTCCAGGGTGTACCCTGCCTCTCGCCCTATGACAGCTGGGATTGGCTCCAGCACCCCCCGCGACCCTGAAAAGGATAAGCGGTAGCGAATTGATGGATGGATGGTAAAAGTCTGATCTGTTTACTAACCTCAAGAATGAACTCAGAAATCAGTGATTATTGTTTGCACAGCAGTACGACAGAAGCACACAAACATATTGATGAATAGTGGATAAGAAATACGAGTGAACCACATATTGAGAGTTTGTTCAGGACAGAACACCAAGACACTGATAGCTTCACGTGCAGCTCGTGATTGATTGAGTGACTGATTGACTAATACTTGTTTTCTAGTTATATTTTAGCTAGTATATGCTAAGGAGCACCTCAATACGAATATACCTACCCTTCAGCTGTTTGCATATTATGAGTCATGAAACATTTTGGCAGGTAATTCTAAGAGACCTAAGGTCCATACATTTTTCATATGATTCATTTTTCCTGCAGCAGCATGTTGTCTAAATAAAACAAATTACTCTCTTTCAAAGGGAACTTTTTATACACCTCAGTTTGTGAAGCTAAAGCTGCTTCTATTCTGGTTTCCTGCTTCTACTTAATAAAAAGTGCAAATAATAACAAAAACAGACATTTAATTGGTCGGTGGTATTAAGTTTTAGAGTTGCACAGCACTGACCAGAAACAACCAGTCTTCCATTTAGTGAAAAAAATCAGTCAATGATATTTTAGCATGTGAACAGGTGTGTGAAATGTCGAAATAAAAACAAACAACGACAATAATAAGGTATTAAGGTGTGTATTCAAAACCACTGACTTGAGGGTGGATCAAACTGAAACTACCTGTAAAACATGTAAGGTTTACGTAATCCGGTATAAGCTTTTAAGGGAAGAACCTGCCATGAAGTGCTTTACAAAGGTATTAAAACCATGGTCAAATAAACACACCTCCATCAAGCAAAACACCACAAAACCCACAACCATTCCCCAAAAGCCTGTCTGAATAGATTTGTTTCAGGTGTTTTGTAAAGGAATTTTACGAGTGTGAATATACATTGGAAGCGTCCTTGATAACAGTGACAACCGGAAACGGACCTTTAACAGTGAATCCATACAGTGATTGTCAGGATCTGAAGTAGGACTTACTTTAAAAAGTGCAAGAACAAAGTGCTTTCTGTTGCATGACTTCAGAGTGTTAAACTCTCGCCCTTGTCAGGCTATATCCTGTGTGTCACTTTATTCTACTAAAAGGAAAGTGGCAACAGTGTTATCAACTTTCAGACTAACATGACCTCATTTCACAGTCAGTACTATACCAACACTCTATGCTTGCATCTAGAATTGTCAGGAAAGTAAAAAATGTAGATTTTGCATATGTCTAACATTATATATAGCTCTTTACCTCAGCTATGTCAGGAATTGTATCCTCTCACCAACTGGAACAAACTGTACACCTCGGTATTATTTTTAAACTTAAAAAAATTCTTAATTATTATTTTTTTAAAAAGATGCTGATGAAAAAAATAAAAACTGGTCACACTTTCTATTACAGCTTGGTAATAAGTTGATAGTAGTGGGGTAAGAAAGTGTGAACAAGAAGATCAGAACATGGAGAAAAAATATTATGATGTAATTACTAAAGACCAAGTGGTTATAACCAATTAACTGAAATGTAGGTACTTGGCTAGAAAACAGACCGAAAAGTAGGGATAATGACGTGAATACGAAGGTATATCTAAGATGCAAAAACAATTTGTACTATTAGGATAATATATAAATAAGAATATGATGACCACTTCCAATAAAATGTGACTATCTGGCCATTAGAATTGTTATGTACTGACTTTAAAGTGGTGGTAACCTGATAATAATAATCTAATACTGGAAGATCCTCATACTAGGGTACTATTACCATATTGTAATGTTATAATGCATTATTAGTCCCATCTTACCTACACATTAACAATGTAAATATGTTTAATACTGTTGCTTATTACCTGGAAACACAGGCAATAGTTTCTGTGTACAACAAGAAACCTGGGCTTCAAATGAATGATGTTCATAATAGAGATGGCACGATACCACTTTTTTATGTCCGATACCGATACCGATATCATAAATTTGGATATCTGCCGATACCGATATGAATCCGATACAGTGTTTTTTAAT
>NW_024582462.1:1023776-1065127 GCF_018398535.1 Haplochromis burtoni
TGTACCTCTGGTGCAAATTACTGACCTCTGTCATCATTTTAGGTGGGGGAACTTGCACAATCGGTGGCTGACTAAATACTTTTTTGCCCCACTGTATCCATGGCTGCATGTCATTAATAAGCAATTTCTTTGAAAATGCTGCAGGTCTGAGGAGAAAAATAAATACAAAAATGAATAAATAAAAAATGGAAAGATGCTCTTGTGGCTCGGCTACCAAGTGAGAGGTCAAGGTCATTTTAGAGAAAGGTAAAAGCAAGACTACACCTACTTTGACACCTGACCATTTGCCACTGATGGGGAAGCTTACCGTTAAAGCCTATTATCCTCACATACTCATATCACGGTGTTGTTGTGTACCATATATCCTCCTAGATTCCTGAAATTCTCATTAAAAAAATATTTAGACTTGTTAGTTTCCACCAGATGAGAAATCCCACCCTGGAATAGAATTTGAGACAGAGAATAGATATTTACCAGATACCAATGATGAATAAACATAGAATAGGGACTCCTTCGTGTGGGTGCATCATTCACTTTGGGGGGTTATCTTATACAGCGGATCATCAGTGCTGAGCATGGAATCTGCAGTGTGACTTAGGTGCTTCAGAGGACATCCCATGTTACACAGTAATCAAAAAAGAGATCGCAGGGAATATCATCCAAGCAGAATGTGGAGTTGAGGGGATGGAATTGGGAAATATATTCGTGATTTTCCACCTGCATCCAGTACCTGTCTCAGTGAATAAATATGAACTGAGTGTCCATCATGCACTTTTCACTGACAGACAGTTGCTTGCAAAATGCAATCTTACAATATATGAAATCATATGCACACTCTACTTGTTCATATGTAAATCACACATAAAGGTGTTGTAACATCCCTTACAATACGGACAAACCAGTGAATAACACTGAAGTGGCTAAGTACCCAAGCCAAACCCAATTGTCATCTGCACCTGGTGTAAATATTTTATTGGATTCTTGCTCGAACCATAATTTGCACAGTAAATCTAAAGTTGTATTCAGTAAGACCATGAATTCATTAGGAAGGTGTTTACTGAAATTAATAAATTATCAGTAAACAGCAGAGTCCTTTTCATGAAGACTTCCGTGCATTATTTATTTATTTTTATTTTGCAACCAGAGGAGTCCTGCTGTGCTGACAATTAGAAAGACACGTTTTCTTCAGCCAGTGTAACTATAAGATAATTGATTATTTTCTGTGAACCTCTTTAAGCACAAAAGGAAAGATTCCATGAGTCCGACAGAACATTTCTTTTTTAAGAAAATGGGGACAATCTAAAGTTGCACCATTCTTTCTTATTCATGAGGCTTAATTGTGCTTGTGATTTGACACTTCAGCTGTATATAATAGGTGAATAGTCATTATGTTGACACAGAATGGTGTAAATGCTGTAAAATAAATCACACACACAAAATTATTCCAGTAAATTATGCTTCAAAATATTCAAAAATAAGGTCACATTGGCCCATAGTGAAAACTGCTGATGGAATATGAGCCTTTCTAAGTGCAGAGTTGCGAACAGGAAGTTTTGTTATGTGTTAAGATACTTTAATGAGTGTAAAAACCAACTATTCCATTTGTACCTGTTGTAAAGACCTACAGTACATGAAATTGGCTCAAGCATAGTAGTGTTTGTACACAGAAATGCATTAAACCAGAAACAGTAAGGGAAACCTTTGACCCTATTTTTATGTATTTATACTGGTTCAGAAAATGTATTCCTCTGTATTCTTTTATTTCTGCTCTATTTTTCAAAAAGAATACGCCAGTCAGTGTAATACAGTCGGAGATAGAAAGGCCTATGTTCAGGACAGATCAAAAGCCTGATATCTAATATAGCACACGAATAACAACTGGGTACAATCTAGCCAGCTAACTTCCTTTGTTCTTTCAAAAAGCATTATACATAATTGTAAAACATTGTTTGGAAATATGTCACTAGTTATGCTAGTCTACAGACTACAACAGACTGGCACTTCGTCAATGTTTTTGGAAAATGCTGCAATACCAACTGCACCAACTTTTTAAAAAATTGAGTGTTAATCCATATTTTTGTCGAAACATTTCACTCTGGAACAAAATGTTACATTGACAACCCAATGGACTAATAAACTGACATTTCAATCCCTTGAGCCATGTGGCAGGGGTGGAAACAAGTCTTCAAAGTCCTCTACTAAAGTCATATTTAGGATTGTAACCTGGGGGATGATAAAACAAACAAACAAACAAACAAAAAACAGTTGCTGAACAACAGCCAATATTGCATCAGGATACTGTAAGTTGCATACTCAAAAAGCCACAGTATGATGGCATGGCTTGTTCTCTGTCAATTCTTTGGCATACAAACACAGACCCCTTTTGTGTCTAAATGTGCATTACAAACATATACTACAAAGTGATTTACAGAATAAATCATAGGAGTTGGAGAATCATCCAAACATCCAAACAGGACAAAAGAATGTCATTCATCAAGAGACTGCATGTAGCTAGGAAGTAGAAGTCTGCTACAGAAAATTTGTTATAAGCACATCCAGAAGAGGATGGATGGATGGATAAATAGATGGATGGATGTTTTTGAGCTGCATGCTGATATCAAGGCTACCTCATCTCATTTTTAAAGCAAAGATTTAATGTGTGAGCAACAGACTATATGCGGTATTCAGTAATGTGACACATTTCTTTGCTGTTACCTAACTAGCAAAGTTTGTAATTAGTTTGTTTTGTTTTTTTTCCCCAATGAGAAATGCTTTTTTAAAAATGAATGTATTCCGTTAATATCCACCTATTTTAATAGACTTTTACTCAACTGCCGTGTCCTAAAGAGTCGGTTGTGACAAATTGACCCACATTTTGTAGAGACTGTAATGTCTAGTCTGGAAAAAAGAGGTGGTAAGATTCAGATGAAACCGAATAAAATTCCCCATCTGGTAAATAAATAAGTAAGCATCTATATAAGCACCAAGCAACCATGGATTGCTTTGAAGTCAACAGTGGCTGGAGGTTTAGATCAGGGGTGCCCAATCCCAGTCCTCGAGAGCTACCGTCCTGCAGCTTTTAGACGCATCCTTCTTCTGACACACCTGAATCAACTGAATGCCTTGTTATCAGGCCTTTGCCAAACTTGATGGCATGCTGAAGAGGTAATCACACCATTTGATTCAGCTGTGTAGGAGTAGGGATGCATCTAAAAGCTGCAGGATAGTAGATCTCGAGGACTGGGATTGGGCACCCCTGGTTTAGATGAATGACTTGTTACTTGCCCATGGCTACAACACGCAGTGGACCAGCCAGCCATTAGGGTCCTGTACCACCTGGCCAATGATCTTCTTTTGGAAATGCCCTGCTGCCTCCACCTGCCTGCTAAGATAATCTGCAACGTATAATAAATGACACGGCCCACATGCACTAAAGTAACGGCATGCACTTAGTCATTTTTTTTTTTATCTGGCTGACAAGGCTACGATTCCTCAGGAAGTTGTAAATAGCTGGAAAGTTCAAATGAATAAAAATGAAAACCTGAATTACTCTCTCAAACATTGGGTTAATTCTTTTGTATTTCATTTATGATACAATACAGTTGTGGTAACCAAATCTTTGGTTTCCTTAACTCAATTGCTAAATTCAGCAGGAAATTTTTCAGTACTACAAGAGTTAAGAGAAGTTTTAGAGGGAAAGGAGTAGACTGGAAAACAAGAGATATAAGGTTAGAGGTTCCGCATATTTGGCTTGCAGTTGCTGCTTTTGTGTAACTGTTGAAAAAAAAAAGCACTATGTCAAAAGACCTGCCAAACTAGAGCTGTAGGGAAATCATCTTCATAAGAGAATAGCATTAGAATTATTATGCACAACCACTTCATGTTAAGTTTTGGAAGCAAAACATATTTGCCTTAAGTACAGCTTCTATAGTGATATACACCAGTAAGTCACGGTATTTATCACTAAAGATGGCTAAGAATTATTGTTTTAATAAAATGTATTTTTGTCAAGTTTTATTAAGTTTGTTAATCTTAAGATTAAATTCTACTGCATTCATTTTGTTGATACTGTTGTCCCTTTAAAAAAAAAAACATAAAACATAATGTTTTTCAACAGAAAATGTAAGTTTTGATGAATTATTAACTTTTACTTTGTAAGGTAATTGCACTGAGTCAGTACCTAACTTGGTGTTATAATTTCATGCTTCTCTTATGTTTTTCATTTGCACAGTACCATATGAAAGTACATGTAGAATGAAGCAAAACAGAAGCTATAAGCCTGTTTTAAAATGCAGGTCAGGTTTTCATATCTGGCTGATAAGAAGATCCAACAATTAAATGGCGAGCCTTCCAGTTTGGTTTCCAAAAATCCAGATCTCCAGATCTCCATTGCCCTCTAACAGACGGCTCAACTGTCTGCCTTGTGGTTGGAGTGTGGCAGTCACATGGATTACAACCAACTTGAACACATACATATAAGGACTGCACCCTGATCCTACCAACACTGATGGGTCTCATATGCATTCTAATTTACCACCTTAACATGTCAGAACCCCAGTTTAGTTATATTTTAAGTGCTCAAATATGCTTTCAAATAGAGTTTGAAAATGTAACAAATTACCAGTATTCTCTATTTTGTTACCGTTTTATATTGGAATATGTGCACCCAGCTATTGTTTTCCAGGTAAGACAAACAACAATAGCAAATATCTTTCTTATGTTCACAATGCATTCCTTCCGCTAAGAGCTGATGTCCTGCTCTTGTAATATCTAGTAAACAAAGCTATAAGTTTTCTTCTTTAAAATGATTTTGTTACTATACGATCATAAGCTACTGTGATATGTCAGTGGTTGCTTATACATGTATTTTTCATGCATTTAGATTGGGATTGTTATGGATGGAGGTTAGAGTGGGAGTCTGTCTGATCACATTTGTTCTGGATGCACTCTTCTGTGAAATCATGAATTGGAGAAAATGTCTCCAGGGAGCCATCAAAACCAGACACCCACTGTTGATCTTTATGACCACAGGATTTTTTCTGCTATGGGACACCAACTGTGTACGAAATGTCTCAAGCTCAGATCAGGAAAAAAAATCACCAACAAACAACAATATATACTCTACAAAACCAACATATGTCCGTTGGGTTTTCAAAACACTTTAATCCTACACTAGTTTAGGTTAAGCAGCCCAACACAAAGAGAAATCCATTATTTTCATTTACTATTTAATCAACACATGACACACTCACATAGCTTAATTAACAAAGGCTTCACAATAGAAGGGGCATAATGAAGTAGGAGCATAACATTTTAAAGTCATGCAGTATATAGTTGCTGTATCCTTTTCTGGAAGTGAAAGAGAAGCTTGTGGCCTTTTCTGCAGAGTGATAAAGGACAGACATCAGCTGCAGAACTTGCTTGAGCTCAAATATTTAGAGGTCGTTAGATTTGTCTCTACTAGCACATCTAAAAGGGGCTCAGTCCTGGCTTGGAGTAATGCTGGTGCCATTATATATATATATATATATATATATAATATTCTCTCTCATAATGAAGTTGAGTTTTGTTGAAACATGTAAAAGCCATATCTGAAAACTCATCATGCCTGTTGGATTTTGCTTTTAGTAAAATCTCCCCAAGTTTCTGCCAGTAGTTTGAGAAGGGCCGTGTTAAATGTTAATCGTATTTAAATATCATAAAAAAATTAAATGTCCTGTGTTCTCTACAGACATTCAACAGGTTTATGTTTATTTGATGACCCTGATGAACTGAAATAAGAGCGGGCACTTAAGCTAAGTTGGATATTGATGATCACATGATACAATATTGTGGAAACAAAGCTGACAGCAGCCTTATCAATTGATTAAAAAGCCATATCACATAAATGGTTATGCATTTTATGGTATTAAGAGATTGAAGGCTGAAGTATCTAAATGTTTAATGAATGCACATCTAGAGAACGATTCTCAAAACAACAATGACGATGTAAAAATATAAAGATGGAGAGGGGAAAAAAGAACAATATCTTCTATATTTTAAGGCTTTTTCATAGTGTGAATTTCTTCTGGCTTTAATGTTTTTACAAATATGTAGTAAGACTTCAAAGTTGCATTTATACATTTTGTTTAATTATGAATATGTTTTAAATGATATGGGACAACCAAAGTGTCAGATGTAGCCTGTGGGTCATACAATACCCAGGTCTGCCAGTAGGAATCTTTGGATTTCGTACACTGGCTCCTGAAATTGCAGAGTTATGAGAAAGTTCTGTTGAGCTTTGGGAAATGTCACGACACTATTATGAGACATGTGCATAATTCTATGATGGAAGTTTCATGGAGGGGTTTCCTTAGCCCTGAAGAAAACGTGTCAAAAGGGATTTCAACATGGAATAGAAAGGGATAGTCTATTGAAATAATGTCAAAGGATGTGAGGGTATATGTCAATCAATTTAAGGTAATATAATGCTTCTATTGGACTTCATCCATATTATTGAGACCATGGTTAAGAAATATACTAAACTAGTTACAATACGAGACTGATGACAGTATATGACCTGTATATTTAAGAATTCTTTTTTAGTTGAAATGAGAGAGAGAGAAGGACATAATCATATTTAAAGTTTTATCCAGTTAATTAAAAACACAGAGTCACAAGATTTGGAAGACTTAAGGAGTATCAAAGAGTGGACCACTCATTTAGCCCTACTGTCCTTTCTTTGCTCTCATCTAAGTATTGATTTAAGTAGGCCTTTCTCTTTTACTTATTATTGTTATGCAGAATAATCTTTTGAGATATGTCTTATTTAGACATCACTGTTTTCGATATATTGTATTCTTGTTGACAATCAAGGCCAACTCTGAACATGGCCACGATTAGGTGTGGGGTTTGGTGTTGAAGTGAAACAAGAATATAAAAACGTACAAACTGTTATTCTGGAAAAAAAAAAGGGAAAGAAAGTGTGAATATCTTTCAAAGAATAAAACTCTCCTATGCTTTGCCCCTCTGTTAAACCCATTTGGCAGTTGTGTGTCTTTCATAAGTTGCTCCAAAAACGAAAAAGTACAATGTTTTTATACCTGGGGACAGAGAAACAGGAACACTGTTGGGACTAGAAAGAACACCCCCCCCCCCTCCTAAAAAAAAGAAAGAAAGAAAAAAAAGAAAAGAAAAGGAAGAGAGACAGAGAGAGGTGCTGGAAATTAGTGCAACCATTCTTCAACTGGATGGCCCAGATTCGAGTGCCCATGACAGCAAAGCCACCTACTGGATTGTCCTTGAGCAGTACACTAAATCCCTAAGAGGAGATATCAATGTCTTTGGTTCTGAAGGGTCTCAACTCTCTGTGGAAAAGAACAAAAAGAACCCAACAAAGTTCACAAGGTTCAAAAATAATGCAAATCATATGTTTGCTATTGTGCTGCACACTTCCAGATGAAACTTGAATAATACAGAAGAGCAGTACAATATAATTTCAAGCTATCTGAAACAGTCTAGTACAATCTAAACCAAAGTTTTGTTTTCAAAATCTTGACAAAAGAACATTTTAGAAAAGATTTTATTGTAACAGATTACAATAACAGAAAATGTTCGTGTTTTTCTTCTCTATTCCCTATAGAGAAAAAAAAAGACCTATTTTTTTACTCATGCTTTGTTGACTTATGATATTAAAAATCAGACCTGTATTGTAATGACAGGGGATATATTACATGGCAATTACAATGACATTTTGTCATTCAATTGGGGAAAAATGGAAAGAAAAAAAAAGTTCCAACTCAAAAGATGACCCGCTGTCATCTCTGTTTCACACAGTTAGTCTGTGTCCACCATGAGCAGTTTCAAAGAGAGTTACAGAGCTTTTATTGGGAATTTGAAAGGAAACATTCTTTGCAAATGTGGCCGAATTGTACAAAGCATTCGAAATGTGAAAATTAGGATATTCTCAACAAGAAAAAATAATACTTTCCAGAATGCATTGGCCTATTGTTAATATTTCAACAACACAGTCTTATTTACATTTGAACTTATTTCCATTGGAGTGCCGGCTTCACGTCAGACATTCACAGATGGTATTTACAGCCTCCCTGCATTACAGCGGTCCAACTTGGAAAAATCAGGAGAAAAACATGGATGCCCTTGATTCCCCCCTCAACTCCTGCCACCCAAGCCAAACACAATACAATCATTCCAGTAGTGGCAAATATTCATGCAGTTTCTCCACCCTTCCAAAACTACATTCAAAAAGGTAAACAAGTCATAAGCATTCATACTGTTCACAGCTACTCCTGTTTTTCACTGTCCCATTGAGTTTTGTTATTTATTCCAAGAGTAAATATCTAGGGTCAATTTTTTTAAAAGGAAAAAGTCACATAAAATATCCCAAATATTATTTTACAAAGTTAAAAAAACAAATAAAAGCTATAACCAAATCTTTATAGTTTTCTAGACCCTCCCATATAAGCTGCAGTAATACACAGACCACCTCATTGAACATAAATATAGCCTCCACAGATGGCTCCCATTAACTGTTAAATCAAATTCTATTAGGAACAAAATGGTCTTATAAATTTTGTTTTAGGCAAAAGTAAAATACTATAATTGCTTCATAAATCAAGAATGAATAACAGCGTACACCCTGTTAATTTACAGACGAAGGTGACAATTGTGATTTTCTTTCTCATATAATACATTTATTGAAAGAATCTCACCCAGTCGAGAGGAATTTTCGTGTGTGTGTGTGTTTTAACAAATTGACATGCTTCACTTATTTGGTTTTAGGGAGGACCACAAGTTAGAGCTATTTTAAGTATATCACTACATGCTGCTGAGATCCTACACAGACATATCACCGCATGCTCTTACTGTAAAAGATATTAAACGTTTAACCCTCATCATACACTGGCTGAGGTCCAACAAAATATTACTAATACTAAACCATATTTCTTGCTAAACCATTATTAGTTGTAATGAATGCAACTATAAGAAGAAATAAAGAGTTTATTAATTTTCATATTTTGTAAATAACCAATGTCTACTGCAATACAACTTCCAACTTTTATCTAAAGTACAATCTAAATTATCATTTAACAGATTACTTACCATCTCTTTATTTTGATAAACCTTTTCAATAATGTTAAGTAAAAATTCTTTGTGTTGTATGTATATGATGAAATCAATTGTGGACATTTTATCTCGAATATAAAATAAACGCAATCAACACACAGCCAGCCCAGTGATGTAATCTCTCCAAGATGTCCTGGGTCTGTCCTGGGGCCTCCATTGTGTGCCCAAAACACCTCACCTCGGAGTCGCCCAGGAAGTATCCTGGTCTAAGGCCAAAAACATGGTGGCAGCTCTACTCTGAACTCCTTCCAACTGATCAAGTTCTTCACCCTATCTCTAAGGTTCAGCACAGACACTCTTCAATGTCAACAATTCTGTGTTTTTTCTGTCAATAAGGCGTGCTGTGTGTACATTAATGAGGAAAAAAATGAACTTAAATGATTTTGGTAAATGGCTGCAATATAGCAAATAGTGTAAAAATTAACGGGGCCTGAATACTTTCCGTACCCACTGTATATCAGCAGGAAGATCACCTGGTTTGCTTTTACACTCGGCTTTCTCTTCACCACAACAAATTGGTACAGTGTCTGCATCACTGCCAAGTCCACACTAATCTGCCTGCCAATCTCCTCCTCCACCATCCCCCCACTCATAAACACCAAAATACTTAAACTCTTCCACTTTGGGCAGCAACTTGTTCCAAACTACAGGTAGGCTCTCCACCCTTTTCTAACTGAGAACCATCGCCTCAGACTTGGAGGTTTTAGATTTTCTCATCCCAGCCAGTTTAAACTGCAAACATGCCTCAGTTTGAGCTGGAGGTCATGATTGAATGAAGCCAACAAAACCACATCATCTGGAAAAACAGAGACAAGGCCCCTCCGCCCACTGGCTGTGCCTAGAAATTCTGTCCAGAAATATTATGAGCAGAATCAGTGACAAATGGCTGCCCTGGCAAAGACCAACATCCACCAAGAACGAGTCTGACCTATTGCTGACAATGTGAAACAACTCTCACTATGGTTGTGCATGAACTGGAAACAGGTAAAAACTGAAGGACAACACACACTACAGGCAGTTATAACAAACAATTTGCCTCGTGCTTTGCTCAGGGCATGCTGAGGAGAATATGAGGCAATGCCTCCTGGCATGTGACAGGAGGAGCAAACTTTCCTATCTGTGGTTTGGGAGCAAAGGTAACACTTTTTTCAAGAGGATTGTCCATCGAAGCGTTGCACAGTCACATCAGCAGGGGGAGTTTTCCTCACTCCCAGGAGAGTCATTGCTGCTCAGACTGGGGCTTACATTATAGCAGCTTCAGCTCTCTTTTCATGTCTGGCATGACCAGGGTGTCTGTCTGTTTCAGGTAGATCCACTGACTTCTCCAACATTCTGATCACTGGGTACTGTCTGTGTACTTCCACATCTAGATGACAAATGTAGTGATGGCATCTCAGTTTTTCTTCTTTAAATGACAGAGTAACCCTAGCCTGCTTAATGTGATACTTTAATTTTTGATCCATGGCAAACATTAACTGAATAAATCATTCTATTTTTAAATTAAAAAAGCACCAATCTATATATAAATTGACTGACATTACTATTTGAATATCTCCAATTCATAAAACCATTAAACACAAAGGTAAGTATTTCCCCATGTTCCCATGTACTGGCTGGGAACAAGACTCAAGACTCTTTAATCTTTTTCTTTGGCTGTTTGTACAGAAATATTTAATTACTGAGCAGGAATGTCCTTCAGAAAATGAGGTTGGACAGGAATATGTGTCTTCATATTCTGGGTCAACTGGGTCACTGTGGCACAAAAAAACCTCCAAAAAACTAAACTAAAACAAATTAACAAAAAAATCATCTGAACTGCTGAACTACGCTACGCTGTGTACTTGCGTTATCTTTGTCTGATAATTAAATTGATGAAATATTTAAATGTTTGACGATGTAAAACATTTATTTGGGACAAACATACAAAAAATAGGAAATAAGGACGTGGGCAATAAACCTTTTACATCAAACCATTAAGATATCAATAAAAGTCTAGACCTTCATGTTTAGGGATCAATGTCTATTTTCTATTATCCTACATTTTTAAGACTAAAATAGTTTGACAGCCATATCAGACCTGGTCCTGTCAAAGATTGAAGACCCAAATTCAAACTCTTTATTCAAACTAACCCCCCCCCCCACACACACACACACACGCCTACCTTTAAAAAAAAAACCCACAGTAAAACACCTTTAATATTACAGATGGAAAGAACTAGCAACTCATATAAAAATAAGCCACAGACAAATTTCAGACAGAGATGATACAGACACAGAGAATACATTATGGACAATGTGACAAGAGGTAAACAGAAAGGCAGCAATGGATGGAGAACAGAGATAAAGACACAACAAGGACAGTGCAGGGGCTAGACTACTGAACTTGCATTTTTCTGGGCTGGAGAACCATTATTCATTTTGAACTATTTTGCGGTGTAAAACAGTCTAATATTAAAATCAGTATGGTTTTTTTCTTTTAAATAAGAGTAGAGGGTAGAGGTCAGTATGGTGGATAGAAAGTGTCTAATCAACCACCTCTGATTTCAATTCAGATTACTTGTTATTCTCTGTCAGTAAAGTGAACAAAACGACACATGCTGGATGGAACAGAGTGACTGTTGGAAAGAAAAGGGTACATGCGATTCCTCATTTACTGGGGAGGAGTTGCTTTTAGACTCGATGAAGCTCATTAAAAAAAATCCACATAGCAAAGACATGAATTAAGCACATAAAGCATTAAAGAACCATATTTTTTAATGGTTTGGTATTTTAAGTAGAAAAAAAAAGAGAAAATTATTTGACATAATTTGTATTTGACAAAGATTGTAGTCAATTTAATTTATCTATGTATGAAACACATCTCAAAATCTGCTGATGTGCAAACCTCCTTTGGAAAATAAAAAAGAAAGATTTATGTACAGTATAATCTAGCCAACTTTGCACAGTGTTAAATTAATTATCCTCTCTTGATATACAGTAAAGAGAAAATTGGAACAAGAATAAAGTGCAATATTATTCATCACCCAAACATCATTTTTTTCTGTGCTTAGGCTGATATATGTGCTATAGTGCTGCAGGACAAAATCCCTTTCAAATTTATTGATACATCAAACAGAAACTGTGCAGTGCTTGCACCACGGATGTGACAGTTAGGATACTGTAAATCATATGGATTATATATTAAATGTCTCTTCTTACATTGTATGCACTAGGGTAAAACATGTGTTCTGCCAAGCAAACACTAAACTGCAGTGGGGGTCACCCTGCTGTCTTTTGGCTTTGGAAACAAACAAAAACAACAAAGCATTTTAGTTTATGGTTTCCAATTTGTATTTCAGTGCTATTAAATCCCTCGACCCATTTTTTCTCTGACATTGTAATGCATTTATTCGGCGTCTACTATTTAAGCCCCGTTTTATTATTCATTATCTTTTCTCTTCATCTTTTGTTTCCTTTAAAACACTTCTTGACAAATCTTTTTTAAAGTGTTTTGAGAATGGATTTGACCCAATTTGACTTGACTTGTGAATATGTAGCTCTGCAGGATGCATTTAGCTCTCCAAACTAGACTGAAACATTTTATTGAAGGATAAGAGTGCATACGTGTAAACTCAATTGGGAAATTGCTCCTACCATTTCAATGAATTATCTTTTTTTCTCTTCAGCTATGAAAACGAGAACATTCTTATGAAAAATTATGGACACAGATACCAAGCAAGTTCTTTTGTATTTCAACACAAAACATCCTCATGCAGAAAAAAAAAGAAAAACATGAAGTTAGGAAAATTTATTCAGCTGAAAGCCAGGTTATATTGTAAGTACAATGCTGCGTTGTACATAAATGACATGCAGTCTACAGCACCTACAAATAGTAGTAGAACTGGAAAAAAAAAAGGGATGGTTTTAATCTACCAAACTGGAAAAAGGGTTCTTTTGTTACTGGGCTAACTTGCAGTGTTAAAGGTGCACACACTGTATTCATTGTACCTGACAGGGCAAGTTATAAACTGGTAGCTTTGTTAATGGAACTTACCAGTTTCCTATCTTCAATCGGTGCCAGTGATTAAAGACTGAAGATGACCTTCCTATTTTGATTGCATGTTATCACCCAAGTTAGGTATTCTGCTTTAATAAAGCACTCTATAAGATTTAAGTGCTCATGAGAAAATATTGCTACCAGTGTTTAACATCAGGCTTTTAAAGTTCCTTGGTTTCTTTTGTTCTTTGTTCATTAAACCCTGTTTGACTGTATTTTAAGACTCCCATGGCATATGCTAATCGCAGCACAATCATTTCCTATGCTTATTTAATGGGGAAGCCTTGGAGGGAAAAATTCCACTCCTGTATAGTGTTTAAGAAAGCAGCATGAACACTGACTCTTCCCCCAGCTCTCTAATCAAATTTTGAGTATAAGGGGCACCTGTAGCGTATTGCTTAATCTCCCCTTGCATTTGGCTCTCATCTTGGTTCTGATTGACAATGACGGGCACAGGTATGTGAAAATTTCAGTTAATGTGTTTAGATTAGCTGTTAGAGTACATTTGGTGCCTTCATTTCTGTTGTAGTTGTAATTTGATTGAATGATGGTCTGATTGTATTTTAGTTAAATTAAATATTAACTTATCAACCTCAAGTGGTTCTAGATTTTTAACTAAGTTGTCCTCTTTTTCCTTTCTTTTAATAGGCAGAGCTCTACTTAATTGGGAGGCTAAGCACTCTTGTTAAGGTCTCCTCTCCACACATGCCTATTATTGAAAGCACTGGGACACATGTACAGTCCCGATCAAAAGTTTAAGACCACTTGAAAGATGGCAAAAAAAAATCATATTTTGCGTGGTTGGATCTTAACAAGGTTCAACATGCAACAAGAAGAAATGGGAGTGAGACAAAACAGTTTTTTTGAGTATGCAATTTATTGAAAACAATGCTTGAACTGAAACACGGCTGACTTTTATGCTGATGACTGTCAGATCTATGTCCCTCTAAAGAAAAAAGGTAGATACCTTACACAGCCATTACTTCAGTGTCTCGATGATATTAAGGCTTGGATGTCTGCTAACTTCTTAAAATTCAATGATAAAAAGACAGAGGTGATGGTTTTTGGTAGCTCCACTGAGACCCCCAATGTGTATGTAGATTCCCTGGCACAGTATGTTAAGCCAACTGTCACAAACCTGGGGGTCAAAGTGGACTGTGATCTAAAGTTTGATAATCAAATTAAGGCAGTGGTAAAATCTAGCTTCTTTCACCTCAGGCAGCTGGCAAAAATAAAACCAATTCTTTCACGGCAGCACTTTGAGACAGTGATCCACGCCTTTGTTAGCACTCGGCTGGATTACTGTAATGCACTTTATATAGGGGTCAGTGCATTATATATTAGTCACCTACAGAGGGTGCAAAATGCCGCAGCTCGTCTTTTAACTGGCACTCGAAAGTTTGAGCACATTTCCCCTGTTTTAGCTTCACTTCACTGGCTGCCCATTTCTTTTAGGATTCATTTTAAAATTCTTTTATTTACTTTTAAAGCTCTCCATGGCCTCGCCCCATCTTATCTCTCTGAGCTGCTACAGCCTTATACACCCACCCGCTCTCTCAGGTCAGCTGATCAGCTGCTCCTGAAGATACCCAGGACTGGGCGTAAACTTAGAGGAGATCGTGCTTTTGCTGTAGCAGCTCCCAAACTGTGGAATGAGCTTCCTTTAGAGATTAGACAGGCCACTTCTTTACCTGTTTTTAAGTCACTCTTGAAAACCCACCTCTTTACTTTGGCCTTTGACACCACGTGAGATGTTGGTTTTTATATTTATTTTTATTTTATTTTAGTTGTTTTTAGGTGACTCGATGCTGTTTTATCTTGTTTTGTTTTAACATAGGGCTGTTTTAATTTTAATTTTATGTCTTATGTGATTTATTTATTTAATTTGCTGTTTAACTTACTTTCTGTACAGCACTTTGTTCCTGTGCTGGGTATTTTAAAGTGCTTTATAAATAAAATTGGATTGGATTGGAAATTCATTGTGGCATGCTTGATGGAAGCGTTTCCATGAGGTGAGTGGGAACATTTCTCTGAGTGGTGAGAACGGCTGCATGAGGGGCATCTGCTGTCTGGAATTGTTTTTTGTAAACTTCACTTGCCATTCATCCCCAAAGGTTCTCAATTGGATTTGGATCAGGGAAATACGCAGGATGGTCCAAAAATGTGATGCTATTCTTCTGGAAAAAGTCCCTTGTCCTGCAGGCATTGTGTACTGTAGTGTTGTCCTGTTGAAAAATCCAATCATTACCACACAGACGAGGGCCCTCAGTCATGAGGGATGCTCTCTGCAACATCTGGACATAGCCAGCAGCTGTTTGACGCCCCTGCATCTTCTAAAGCTCCATTGTTCCACTGAAGGAAAAAGCACCCTGGACCATTATGGCGCCCCCTCCACACTGTGGCGTGTAGAAAACATCTCAGATGAGATCTGCTTGTCGTGCCAGTAACATTGGAAACCATCACAACCATCAAAGTTACATTTTTTTCTCATCAGAGAATAAAACTTTCTTCCGCCTTTCAATGTCCCCTGTTTAGTGCTCTCTTGCAAAGTCCAAACGGTCAGTTCTGTGACGTTTAAAGAGACGAGGCCTTTGTCATCTTTTTGTTTTTGAAGCCCTTCAGTCTCAGATGCCGTCTCATGGTTATGGGGCTTCAGTCAGCACCAATTGCTGCCTTAATTTGGGTCGAGGATTATCCAGTGTCTTGACGAACAGCCAATTGGACCCTCTGACTCAGTGCTGGTGACATTTCTTTTTGTCGTCGACTGGACTTTTTTGTTCCATAACCTGCAGGATCATTTAAGAAATTCCAAATCACTGTCTTACTGCGTCCCACCTCAGCAGCGATGGCACACTGCGAAAGACCCTACTTACAAATGAGACAGACTTGATTTAAAGAAACTAAAATGTTATAGAACTTAAATTTCCCCATATGTTCATACTCATTAGGTATTTAAAAGACTGTTTTGCAAAATACCATCAACACTGTAAAGTAAGACATTCTATTTACATAATAATAAAAATCCGTAAGCATCAAGGAGTGAACAAGTGAGTGAAAAGTATTGCACCATCTACTCATATTATTATAATTATTATTTTCTTTTTGTTCAACAACCTAAACCTTATTGGCTTGATGGCTTGACACTGAACAGACTCTATGTAAGTGTGATACCCACTAATATGTGATCACATTTATGTGAATTAATTTATGTTTAACTACTTTTATTTTCTATCTAAGTGATATTTTCATTGGGGAATGCCCTAAAATAACTACAGTAGTTTTAGCAGGAGACCTGGTAACTAGCCTGGGATATTTGCAGCTGACGCTCCATTTTTGTACCAGTAGGTGGCAGTGTGAGACAATGGTTTGGCCTGTTGTTAGCAGTCAGAAGCGCATGCTCTGTGCCGTTTTCTCATAATGGCGGAGTATTCAGGAACGACAAACCACGTTTCCCTGTCTGATCATTTCTTTCCAGTTTACAGGTTAGTATCGTGCCTGAAATGGAAAATAACGGCAGTCACATCCAATATATGGCATAGATTAACCATTACAGTCGGAAACTGAAAGCGCACAATGTTGTGTAGTACAGTAAATTAGACTTTTGTAAATATTTGTTTATGGCTTTAGCAGTATGCTATGGTTAGCATATTAGTTTGGGTCACACACCTCCAACGCTATGTGATGTTATTGATCGGCTCCACCGTTATTGTGTATTATTTTGGTCCCTTGTTTTCTGCCATAAAGTGTTTCCGTGAATTCAGTGCACATGTCAAGATGGTGCTGATTACACCATTCTTTCAAACTATTTGAGATTTATGGATTTGCCTTTTTGGAATTCATTTTGAAGCAAGCCTTATAAGAAAATTGGTCATGTTTATGACATTGGAATATGTTAATTCCCTTTTGTCTCATTGATAACAGAACACGTGTGGAGAATGTGTGAGCTATGTTTGGGAACGAGTAAATACACAGTTGCAATACTGTAAAAGTAACAAAAGGAGTGCATAATTGTGAATTTGAATAAATAATGGTGGAGTATTCAGGAACGACAAGCCACGTCTCCCTGTCTGATCATTTCTTTCCTGTTTACAGGACACATATATAGCTGTCTACGGGTGCTGCTACCCGGTACCTGTAACATAAGGAACTTTGAATTCAATACACTGTTTTCACTGACTGATCAGTTATAGTTGCTCACTGCTTAAAATCCAAAATGATCCACTCTGCACCACTCTGTCAGCATGGTCAACAGCAAACTCGCTCCTTGACTTTGAAATATGGCTCTCCCCTCTTACATCTGCCTAGCATAATCCAGTGTTCGAAATTTACAAGACTAAATGAACCACTTATGAAGCATACCTTACCACCAGTGTGTATACAACTGAATTGACATCTCTTCAATCTTTTATTCAGCTTCAACCCCCCCAAAATCATTTTTCATAGGAAGGCACAATTGCTTTTCCCACAGATAAATGAACAGATCTAAATAGCAAGCAATAACATCAACTGGCAAACTATATGCATAAAGGTTTTTCCATGGCCTGCAACACAAAAATTCAAATTTAGTTAAAGGTAATGCACAGAATACACATCAACACTCAAAATGTCCATAATGGGGCTTTAGTAATACTACTCCTGCCAAAATGCATTATTTTATGCATTCTGGCTTTGTATTCCAGTAGAACAATTCTGGCCAGGGTTTGTGGGAGAACTGTCGAGGGGCCTCAGCATCCCACAGCCTCCCTCTGTTTTAGTTCAAGTTGACTTATTCTTATCGACAATACACAAATGCCTCTAAAACTACTATCTTAATTGAGATTCTCTTCCATTTATCCTTATCATGGTTGCACGTGGGGTTGGGGGGCTGGAGCCTATCCCAGCTACCATAGGGCGAGAGGCATGGTACACCCAGGACAGCTTGCCAATCTGATGCAGGGATAAGACAGACAACCAGTTGCACTCACATCCACACTTATAAATAATGTAACTGGAGAGACAGAACAAAATTCCCCAAAAATCATTGGCTCCCCTTTATAAAACATGGTGGAAAATTTTAAGAAATGTAGTAGACTTCAACTTTAAAGAACAACTTGATCTAATTATTTTAAAAGTGTCGATTTTTGTTCCACATGACCTTACTCCTCTTATCCTAACCAGCATGTAGTTAGAAAAGAATTATGATAAGCTAATGTAAATCACATGCTAAGTCTCCCAAGATAGTTACATGGGACTCACTTCAATGTTTTTTCTTTATTTTCATGACAATTCACAGTGTAGATTCTCACTGAAGGCATCAAAACTATGAATGGTTACATACAGAATTATGTAGTAATGAGATGATCTTCGATGAGCTTCATGAGGTAGTCACCTGAAATAGTTTTTCAATGGTCTTAAAGGAGCTCCCAGAGATGTCGAGCACTCTTTGGCCCTTTTGCCTTCACTCTGCGGTCCATCTCATCCCAAACCATCCGACTGGGTTTATATCAGCCTGGAAGAGTGTTTGTGATCATTGTCCTGTTGAAAAATGAATGATGGCCCAACTGAAATCAAACAACATGGGATGGCATGTCACTGCAGGATACTTTGATAGCCATGCTGGTTCAGTGTGCCTTCGGTTTTGAATAAATCCCCAACAGTGTCACCAGCAAAGAACCCCTACGCCATCACACCTCCTCTTCTGTGCTTCATGGTGGGAACCATGCTTGTAGAGACCATCTGTTCACCTTTTCTGCATCGTAAAAAGACACAGCAGGTGGAACCAAAGATCTCAAATTTGGACTCATCAGACCACAGATATTCTTTCTTAGCAGCTATTTGACCATAAAGTCCTGATTCCTGAACAGTTAATGTAGAGATGTGTCTGCTATTGGAACTCTGTGTGCCATTTATCTGGGCTCTAATCTGAGGTTCTGTTAACTTGCAGTTTCTGAGGCTGGTAACTCGAAGGAATTTATCCTCAGCAGCAGAGGTGACTCTTCGTCTTCCTTTTCTGGGGCGGTCTTGAAGTGAGACAGTTCCGTTGTAGTGCTTGTTGGATTTTGCGACTGCACTTGGGGACACAGTCACAAGGTTTTAGCAATTTCTTGGACTGAGTAATGATGGACTGTAGTTTCTCTTAACTGATTGGTTCTTGCCATAATATGAATTTTAACAGCTGTCAATCAGCAAGGGACCAACCTAACGTCTGCACAACACAACTGTGGTAGCAAATTATGAAGCCATCCTGATAACCTTCTCCCGCCAACAATGTGGAGATCCAGCTGTTTTAGATCCACTTAAAATCAAGGCACTCAAAAAGATCCTCTGGAAAAGAGCAGAATTTCCCACCCGTCCTCCAGCCAAACACAGCTGCATGGGTCAGGTAGCGGCCAAGGTCTTGGCCAAAGGCCAGTCCGGACTCTGACTACCCTTTGCTTTGGCTTATCACAATATGTCATAGTGATGTGTCGGTCGCGGAGCCGGATCTTTGAAGTGTGCGATGCGAGCCGTGATTTTTTTCTTCTTCTTTTTCTCACCCTCTCTCTCGCACTTTTTTTCCGCTTCACTCCGCTCGCGAGCCTTGTGCTTTGCGCTGGGAAGAGGGGCGGTAGTTACACTCGCAGTAGCACAGGAACAGAGCGGGAGGGAGAGAGAGAGAAAGAGAGCCAGGGACAACAGTGTCACATAACAAAGGTATAGTAATCACCCACAACTATTTTCAGTTGCGGAGGATACAGGATTCAGAAAGTTTATTCATGCAGGCCCATATGACAGAGAATATGCATCTTATTTTTGTTTTCATATTTTCATTTATATTTAATTGTGTTGTGGTTTGCATTGTTTTGTGTTGTTTCACTTTGAATTTGTTTAAAAGGAAAAAGCTGAAAATTTAAATAGTTAAAAGTTGAAATGTGAATAGTTGGTTTTTGAATTATATGATTTATTTATTACATTTTATGTGGAGTGAATAAGTAAAAGTATATTTATGGTGGCCCCTTGAGACAAAGCACGTACAAACTCCAAAACACGTAAAAACTCCAAAGCACGTACAAAACACAACAGAAGTGCTCCCGGATGCTAGGGGCAGTGTTGAGCTTTTGTTACCTAGTGGCTACACAAGCCAGCAAGTACCAACGACCGGATTTGGTGTGTGGTAGTAACAGGTAAATGAACCTTTTTTTTTTTTATTATTATTTGAATATATATGAGTGCTTGTGTATAAATACACAAACAATACACATATGCTTTCAATTGTGTAATTTAAGTGATCTAGGTAGCTGTTTTTGAAGTTCAGTTTGTACATGCTTTTTGGAGTTTGTAGATGCTTTGTCTCTAGGAGCCACCGCATATATTTATATATATAAACATAAATAAAACCACTTTTTTTTACATTAGTAATTCCTTTTGTGCATAATTTTATATTATTGTTAATATTACATTAATTAAAGCAACAAAACAACCTGAAGATCCGGTTCAGAGCCGAAAGAGCCGGTTCTCTAAAAAGAGCCGGAAATCCCATCACTAATAGGTCACAACCCTGTCAAACACCGAACATTAATCCTAATTATTAAATCTTACACCGCAAGTGACACAATCTTATAACTACATAGGTTACATGCTTAACATGGTGATTCTCATATATAAAAACACTTCAGCAAAGTATGTGTGTGTGTGTGTGTGATTATATTGCATGATATTTTATCTTGATGTGTTCAGAATCTCTGTTACAGTTTTACTGTTTTGGTTGTGCTGCAAGATGTTGAGTATATATTGGGGGAGGTTAGTTACCAGAGTTGGAGTGTGAGTTATTCAGGAGAACTCTCAGCAGCATTAACTGCCACGTTACTGTACCACCTTAATAAACCATGGTGAAGCAAAATGTCATGTGCTAAAGACTCTACGTTAAAGTTCCAGTATATATGTTCAGTGCAGATATAGTGTATATAGTTACATGGGTATACATGTCACACAAAAATCCACCATACAACTGATGGTCCCAATCCCATTAAGAAGGCAAGAAGTTCCACAAATGAACCCTTACTAGGCCACTTGTGAACTTTAAACCATTTCAGGTGACTACATCACGAAGGTCATTGAGAGAAAGCCAAGGGTTTGCAGTGTTGTAAACAAAACAAAGAGTGGCTACTTTGAGGAATTTAAAATAATAACATTTTAAATTTTAACATTTTAAATTTTAAATAAAAATTCCATTCATCTTCCTTCATTTATTTGATGTCTTTAGTATGTATCTGCAAAGTAGAAAGTCTTAAAAATGAAGAAAAATCATTAACCCTTTATGCCTGATGGGAGACGGCACGCTCCATTTTGCGTAACTATTTTAAAGCCCGGTAGATTTGCAACCACATAAACTAGCACAATAATTTTTTATATAAAATCAGAGTAGTTGTACTTAGATCTTATGCATTCAGCTTGTCCTAGGTCACAGCTTCCTTCCACATATGGCTTTGCAAAAATGCGTAAAAGTTGTCAGGTATCAGATAAAAAAAAAAATTAAAAAAAACCTATGAAGACACTCAAAGTACATGGTTGGAAACTATTTTGTGCAACTGTTTTGCATTTACAGTTTTGAGGGATATCCCTCTAAAATTTCTCTAACTAGAAATGTGTTATAAAAAAGGATTTTCCATTTTTTGTAGTTACTATGGACTTAGTGCATACTTATTATTAAAATGTGGAATATTACAGTTGTATTGATGTATAGAAACTTGAAATACTCCCAAACATGGCACTACAACATAGAAAAATATAAAGGTAAGCTCTGGCGGACTTAGGTCTTAAAGGATTAAATGAGAAGGTGAGTCCAAACTTGACTGGTAGGGATTATGCTTGATCTTATTCCTGCGAATACTTTACTTAGCTAGCCAGCAAAGGGCTCACAAAAGACGGCAGAATAGATGATACAAAGATGATATACTAAGCCTCTGACCATGGCTCAAAGTCACTGAAAGATAACTAGATACATCATACTTGGGTAAAATCTGGAAAACATGTTTTTGGCTTAAAATTATACTATAACCAGTATTTTAGCGTACCAAGACAGGGAGTCCTCACATCCTGCTTTGGTGGAGAAATATAAAATAAAATTAAATAAATAAATAATCAGGATCAGCACATCATGTAACAAAATGGTGATTAGATTATTGGTAAGGAGATTAAGGGGCAAGGTTGAATTAACCACAGTACAGTTCATATGCAAAGTCCCTCAGAGCCATTTTAGCTCTCTGTGCACAAAAAGGCAGAATAATAATGTATGATATTACCTCTATTTACCAGTACATAATTGAACACCTTTTGGCTATACTATACAATGCAGACAAGTAATGCAGTGTTGAAAATGAAATTCAATAAAACAGCTCCTCTGAATGCTAGAGATGAATGAAGAGAAGCTCATTAAATTTATCTAAACTACAGGACAAAATTCTGTCTTCTAATTAATGGTACCTGTGAGTAAGTGTTCCACCTTTCTGACATATTGGAATAAAGACAAGCAAACGCTGCAACATGGAAATGCTTGAAAAAAAAAATTCATTATGTTAGTCTTTTTGAAAAATACATTTATGTCAAGCTGGAACCCTTAGATGGGTTTGCTTTGATAATAGCTCATCACAGTTCCATGCAAAAGTTGTCCTGGGCCTAAGACTTTTGCAGGGCCCAGCACTTTTATGCATATTAATCGTGGAGAATTCATCTAAGCATGACATTTTGACAAAAATCTCCTGCACCAAATGCTATGTTTTATATATTGGTGCATTCCTCTTCTTGCTAGTGGTGAACACCGTGTACTGTGAAAACTTTTATGAAAAAAGATATACACAGCAGCTGTCAGTCAGTTTGAAACTGTCTCTCCTTAAAACCTTGCAGTGCCTCTGTGGAACACATGGGTTTTTTTGTGGGCTTTTCAATTACAGTCATCTTCATCAAATCTGGTCTGGTCTGGTTGATTCTTCTGGTTCGATATGATGGTGCCTCAAGTGCTCATGTTAAAAGCACACCATCCTTCCCTCCTGCTATGCTGTGACAGTTTTTCGGGGGTAAAAAAAAAAGGCTTGCATGTATTCTCTGTGCTGTGGATGAATAAAATAGGTGGGAGGAAATAATGTAATAAACAATTACTGCTCATTTATAGTGTAGGATGTTACAAAAATGGATAGATTGACTTAAAAAAAATTATGTCACCTTACAGAAAATCAGGTTGTAATGTTCAGTTATATACAGGGGTGCACATAAGTGGTCCGCAGGTGCACATTCGCTGTCAAAATAAAAGATGAGAAGTCGAAACGCGCGTTAGCGTACATATAAAAGACACTGTTTTTGTCCGCTAGAGTGGGATTTCCACGGCATATTCTGCACCACATCTCTGTGCGTTCATTTGTTTGAAGCCAGCTCACCTCCTGCAACCACTTTTCCGAGAATACGCGCTTCTTTTGCGCTTTGGACTCCTTCTGGCATTTCTTTGGAGGTGGAGGAACACCAAAGTATTTCCTTAAAGGAGCTTACTTCTTCGACATCTTTAAGAGTTCTAAACAAATGTCTGTCCTCCTCCAGAAAATCTTATGTATGCAAACACACGTTGCAACTTCTTATCTGGTGCGCATCTTTTATTTTGACAGCGAATGCGCACCTGCGGACCACTTATGTGCACCCCTGGTTATATGTATATAATGTATGCATGCTGAGTTTGTTGTAAGCTATTATTGTTGGTGTGACAAAGAAGGGACAAACTGATCAAAGAGCTAAATAATTGTTAAATTTTTTCTAAATGTTTAAAAGGGAGTACTGACTAGCGTTTTTTGGAAGAAAGAAAATAATGGTCTTTCGTTAGTGTAGAATTCCACTCTGAAAGTTTTGGTTCTAAAAGCAAATTTTCTCCATCACCACTTTTATCGATTCCCCCCCCCCGTTATAGCAAATGTAGGTCATGGAAAAACGATGAAGTAGAAAAAACTTCATATGGTTTACCTGCAGGTTTTTTAGATTATACACAAATATATGTAAAAGAAAGAAGTGTATTTAAAGATTTGGTGTTACCCTTTTAAATGCATAGACAGCAATGATCCTGGGATGGTCCTGGGTTTTTTATTTCTTCTAATCCTTTTTTTAAGCATTTTATTGTATTGTTTATTTTCTTGAGTGAAAATGTACAGAATAAAAACGAGAACAGATCTAATTAAATACTAATTGGGCAACAATCATAACTGTCAGTTCTGTGAGATTAAAAAAAAATATTGAAAATATAAAATACTACATGAAACATAAAATACTACAAAATAATTAGTATGGTAAGATTGTTCATCCTCACCCACAGTAGGTTTATTTAAGAATCAATTTATAATAGTGATACTGTATCTCTTTTATAAAAGTAAGAAAGATTAAATTTATGAGAGAAAAACACATTAGTTAGTTTATGATTTAGGAGCGAGCATTTTAGATTTTGGGCCACTATGGATTCAGAGGCATGCTGGTACAGAGTCAAACGTTCTAATCAGGCACTAATTTACTCTCAGGGTTCAAGGTGAAAGTAATTAGCTCTAATCAAGTGCTTGGTTGGACAGAAAATGTGCTAAAAGCAATGCTCATGAAGTTTTTCTTTAATACTTTGTGGTATTTTCTTGAATATCACTTAGTTATCATTCCATTTACTCAAACTGCAACTATTAGTGTCAGATTTATGATATGGACAATCATTTTATTGTTTGTACACCCAACATCGGTTTGGCTTCATAAATTTTTGCAAGATCCCGAGTTTGTTTTGCGAGATCCCGAGATAGTTTTGCGAGATCTCGCAAAAGTCCGTCTTAATTTTTTTTTCTCCCATGTCCCCTGCGGGGCTCCGTACCTAGTAACACTACTTTCGCTTGTGTTAAATAATTTTCTAGGACCAGTAGAATCAGCTGTGTTGAAAATTGTAATTTTCAAATTATATTCAACATTCATATTTCCAATAATGGTGTTAGAATGTTAAAACTGTCAAACAATTGTGCTCTAAAATGATTATGTTAATATGTTACTATTACCAGGTTTTTCAGAACGTGATACAAATCTTGGATGCTCTCCACCTTGGAGACAGACTTTGTTATTTTTTCTTAAAAAATCTCACTCTAAATAGTTTTTAAGTTTTCAAAGATTCCTGAAAAACACACACACACACACACACACACACACACACACACACACTCAGCAAACAAATCACCATATCAAGCATGACTTCAAATAGGCAGAAGCAGAAAAATCAAATCGGCAGGTGCTTTGTGAATGGTGAGTGGCCTGAAAAGTGGTAGCTAGAGGGGTAACTACTATTATTAAGGTTTGCTGGTTGAAGGCAAAGAACAGAACACAAGAGCTGAAAAATGCGATGCAAGAGAAAGTATAGTTAACAATCATCCATTCAGTATGGATGATTGTTACGTAGAATTTTTTATATCCTAAAAATATTAAATTTTGAATCTCCAAAAGTTGATTCCGTTTATCTTGACGTAGAGTTTTCAGTGGGAGCAACGTTTCGTCATCTCTATTTCGTCACATATGTCATTTGCATATTGACTGAAACCAGCCCACTGAAGGAACAATTGGCTGGGAGGTCAGTTCCTTAATCAAAATTATGCAAATTCTCATGACCATTGCTCAACAACCAATGAACAAGGCCCACTGATCAATGGCCATGAGTACCATTCACAGAGAGTTGGGGAATGGCTGCATGCAGCATGCATCAAGACTGCGCCAAAAACTGGTCCACCCCAAGGATTGGGTCCCCCGAGACAAACAGAGTAACATAGTGTACGCTGTTAAGTGCCAGGAGGATTGCCAGGATTTATACATCAGGGAAACCAAACAACCTCTGGCGAAGCGGATGGCACAACACAGAAGAGCTGCCTCGTCAGGCCAGGACTCTGCAGTCTATTTACACCTACAGGCCAGTGGACACTCTTTCAATGATGAGGATGTACACATCCTGGACAGGGAGGAACACTGGTTTGAGCGCGGAGTCAAGGAGGCCATTTACGTGCAATGGTAAAGACCATCTCTGAATTGAGGAGGGGGCCTAAGGGTACATCTTTCACCATCATACAATGCTGTGATTGCAGCCATTCCCCAACTCTCTGTGAATGGTACTCACTCATGGCCATTGATCAGTGGGCCTTGTTCAGTGGTTGTTGATCAATGGTCATGAGAATTTGCATAATTATGATTAAGGAACTGACCTCCCAGCCCATTCTTCCTTCAGTGGTTGGCAGACAGTACCAGGAGAGGATGCTTTACGTGTATGTGATTATGCATAGCAGATGTTGACAGATGTTAGATATATGTGCCTCTGCTGATTTGACTTTACACACATTAAATATCACTTTGGCTTCATCTGCAATACTGACTGTAAAATGCTTCCACACAGCAACGCTTCTTTCTATTTGGTTGCCCAAATCCATGTGGGGAGTTTCAGCTAAGTTAATGAGTGACGGGAAGCAATGCTAAAGTTAATTAGTCTATAGCCTTCATCTTGCTGTCTGCAAAACTAACTTAAACGTACCATATAATTCCCACAAGTGCATAAAATTCGACACAACTACACAAGCATCGTTTTAACCTTTTAAACCGAACGTTAACGTTACTCAGCCTATTTGTAAATTACCGAGCTAACAGAGCTACGTAAATAGAACGAACATGAGAACACCCGACTGCAGTCCTCACTAATGCAGCGTAATGGAATAATCTCCCGATTTTCGTGAAAGTTATAAACTGCCTCCGAAACCCAGTTATGGTACAAAATAATCTATTCAACAAAAATAGTGATACAGTTCAGCCTTTTTTCGCTTAGCCAAGGCTTCTCTGTTGCTGTGTGCAGCAGCCCGTGTCAGTCACCTCTTTTACACATCACTCACTCATCCAGTCATGCACAGCGGCCTCATAAGGAAACTCAGCTTTTTGATATAAAGTTTTTCTTGTTTCAGAATACAAATATTTTTTAAAGTATTTGTTCAAAATAAGTATTCGTAAAAAACACATTATTTGTGCCTTTCTTAATACCGTATATTACGGATACTGATTCAGCTCCACCCCTAATCTATATGCTAATTAGCTAGTGCCAACCTGCACATTGTTTGTGTAATACCACTTTGTCCCTCTAGAGGGCATTCTTTTTACACAGATATGTTTTCACCTATAGTGAATTCTCCTATTCTTGAAATAGGCAAAATTTTATAAAAACATTTTCATATTAGTGCACACACATTCATAAAAGTGCTTATAATTTTGAATTACTGCTTCCCCTCACACACACACTTTCTTACCGTTAATTTGTGGCATTATATGTTTTTAACCTCTTCTTCTTTTTTTTTATTATAGTTTTCTTCTGTCACGGCGGGGTGTGCCGGTGTGTTTTTTGAAACAGGACCCAAAAGCAGATGTGGACGAGGAGTTGCAGGTTTAAACAGAAAGCGATCCTTTATTTGGATGATAGCAGGAGTTAAACATGGAACCCTAAGCAAACTAAAAACACTAAGAAACAAACACTATGAAGTTCTATGACTAAGACTATGGTGGGGATAACAGATGACCTGACAATGACATTCAGAAAACAGAGGACTTAAATACACACGTGAGGTGATCACGGGAAGTGGAGACACATGAGGAAACAGCTGATTTGAATATACAGGGAGTGCAGAATTATTAGGCAAATGAGTATTTTGTCCACATCATCCTCTTCATGCATGTTGTCTTACTCCAAGCTGTATAGGCTCGAAAGCCTACTACCAATTAAGCATATTAGGTGATGTGATCTCTGTAATGAGAAGGGGTGTGGTCTAATGACATCAACACCCTATATCAGGTGTGCATAATTATTAGGCAACGTTCCTTTCCTTTGGCAAAATGGGTCAAAAGAAGGACTTGACAGGCTCAGAAAAGTCAAAAATAGTGAGATATCTTGCAGAGGGATGCAGCAGTCTCAAAATTGCAAAGCTTCTGAAGCGTGATCATCGAACAATCAAGCGTTTCATTCAAAATAGTCAACAGGGTCGCAAGAAGCGTGTGGAAAAACCAAGGCGCAAAATAACTGCCCATGAACTGAGAAAAGTCAAGCGTGCAGCTGCCAAGATGCCACTTGCCACCAGTTTGGCCATATTTCAGAGCTGCAACATCACTGGAGTGCCCAAAAGCACAAGGTGTGCAATACTCAGAGACATGGCCAAGGTAAGAAAGGCTGAAAGACGACCACCACTGAACAAGACACACAAGCTGAAACGTCAAGACTGGGCCAAGAAATATCTCAAGACTGGTTTTTCTAAGGTTTTATGGACTGATGAAATGAGAGTGAGTCTTGATGGGCCAGATGGATGGGCCCGTGGCTGGATTGGTAAAGGGCAGAGAGCTCCAGTCCGACTCAGACGCCAGCAAGGTGGAGGTGGAGTACTGGTTTGGGCTGGTATCATCAAAGATGAGCTTGTGGGGCCTTTTCGGGTTGAGGATGGAGTCAAGCTCAACTCCCAGTCCTACTGCCAGTTTCTGGAAGACACCTTCTTCAAGCAGTGGTACAGGAAGAAGTCTGCATCCTTCAAGAAAAACATGATTTTCATGCAGGACAATGCTCCATCACACGCGTCCAAGTACTCCACAGCGTGGCTGGCAAGAAAGGGTATAAAAGAAGAAAAACTAATGACATGGCCTCCTTGTTCACCTGATCTGAACCCCATTGAGAACCTGTGGTCCATCATCAAATGTGAGATTTACAAGGAGGGAAAACAGTACACCTCTCTGAACAGTGTCTGGGAGGCTGTGGTTGCTGCTGCACGCAATGTTGATGGTGAACAGATCAAAACACTGACAGAATCCATGGATGGCAGGCTTTTGAGTGTCCTTGCAAAGAAAGGTGGCTATATTGGTCGCTGATTTGTTTTTGTTTTGTTTTTGAATGTCAGAAATGTATATTTGTGAATGTGGAGATGTTATATTGGTTTCACTGGTAAAAATAAATAATTGAAATGGGTATATATTTGTTTTTTGTTAAGTTGCCTAATAATTATGCACAGTAATAGTCACCTGCACACACAGATATCCCCCTAAAATAGCTAAAACTAAAAACAAACTAAAAACTACTTCCAAAAACATTCAGCTTTGATATTAATGAGTTTTTTGGGTTCATTGAGAACATGGTTGTTGTTCAATAATAAAATTATTCCTCAAAAATACAACTTGCCTAATAATTCTGCACTCCCTGTACATAATGATGCAAAGGAAAGAGTAATCTAAATGCAGTGAACAAAGAACAGACTTTTACAAAATAAAACAGGAAACACAGAGACAGAGACATGAAACGAACTAGACAACAAGAGCCACACAAACATGACACATAACGGGTAGGTGCACGAACCAGGGAGACCGAGTACAGGGGAAGATGACAGAAACGACAACATGAACTTGACAACATAAGACACAGACAAACACATGAAGGGCAAGGGAGACTTAACACAAGGGTAATATAATAACAAATGAGCTAGAATAACTTAATGAACCTAAACAAACAATAAACATCAAAATAGACTAAAACTCAAAACACTGGGTCACACGACCCAGGACCATGACATCTTCCTTTGTAAACTGTTCTGCTGGCAGTATACTTATGCTTATTTATGACTGGTTTGATTGACTTGGATTGGTTCCAGTTCTTTCTTGGTTAACTCAGTGGCTTGATAGGCGGCTTTATATGACCACCTAAATGGATTCCCAGTGTTAAATAGTACAGGCCCGTGATTGGTTAGGATGTTTTCAACTTAGGACCCCTTTCATTGCCTATGCTTCTTTGCACATAACTTTTGATGTCTGATTCTTTGGCCCTTAGCATCAGTGGCTTTACTCTACATGTCAGTTTCTGCAACAGGCAATGTGCCATAGAGGTTAAAGTTAAAAATAAACTAGCATTGCTTGTGCACTGGAGTGGCCAATCACTCTGGAACCCCTTCGAGAGCAATGTCATCTATATAATTCACTTTAAGGAATGAAAAACATGTCACCCTGTATTATCATACAAGTTGCAACTGGCCTCTAAAACAATACAAATAAACCATTTAAAGTATAAATGTAATTTGAGATGTAGAAATTAGCCAGAATAGTGGTTTAAATGCGAGATTACTGAGCATAAAATCATTTAGATACAAAATGCAGCACACAGTGAAAGCCTCTCACAGCTCGCTGAAGTGGCAGCTGTGCCCGAGGACCCATTTGTTCAGGTGCAACAGTTCAACTGAGTTGACAGTCCCAAGTACATACAAGTCAAAGCCCCAAGCGACCATGTTTAATTCTATGATCTATACATATTGCGTTTGAATTTTATTTTTTTAAGAATGCTCAAATAAAATACATGTGCAGCTCCAACATAACTTCAGATTGACAGGCATAGAGTTCTCTACCAAGCAAGTTTGGATGCAGCAAACATATTGCTATTTGGGGTGTTCTCCCCAAAATGTCAACTGTTATCATTTAAAAAATATTGATGCACAGGGACAGTCAAGGAACGGTGAAGAATAATAAAAATTGAGATGTGCAGTAAGGGTGCATACCAAATTAAATGCTACACACATTTTTCCTTACTGCATTGATTCTCCAAGCATGCAATGGCACTACTAGTTGGCACTGAACTGAATAGGATGGTGTGGAATATAATAATATGGGCATAATTTGGTTTACTTTTACATCCTTAGTTTATTGCTGCAATAGGCCTAGGCTCTTGAAGGGCTTCTGTTTCTTCTTTAATCACTTTTTCCCTGAATATGTGCTTACATACCACTCTGTATTTAACTATATTATTAATCTCCATTAATCTCTGACTCTTTTTTTCCCCTGTGGTCCTCTTATCACCCCCAACTGGTCACAGCAGATGTCTGCCTTTCCCTGGCCCTAGCTCTGCTGGAGGCTTCTTCCTGTTAAAAGAGAGATTTTCCTTCCCACTGTCGTCAAGTACATGCTCAAATGCGGTCGCTTTCTCTGTATTATTGTAGCCTCCAGGCTGTTTGATCAAATCCATCATTGACAGCTATCACACAGTGGGTTTGCTTTATTTTATGACTAACTAATAGAATACTGAAATCTCTAGAGATCTACCTTTTGCGGCCCATACCCTGGGAGGGGTGATGGGCAGTAGTAGTCGTAGTATTAAAATAGACTACTCCACTTTTGTAAGTCATAGTAACTATTTTACTTTTTTTGTTTTTGTTTTAGCAGCCATGGGTTTTTGTGCTCTAAAAACAAACAAATAAAAAAATGAACAAGAAAAAAATCAAATTCATTTCCACTCCATTCACCTGAAATAACATGCAAAGTTGGCATCAGGCTATAAGTCAGTAGAACAACAAGTATATCCATGTATTTTACAGCCACTTTGGCTAATGGACAGTGAGAAATAAAAATGTTGTTCACAACCAACAAGCTGCTGAAGCAACTCAAGGGTCACAGGTGAAGCTGTTAATGTCTACAAGCTCACACTTTTCTGCCATTAGGACCTGATGACTCCCTGCAGGCTGAGAAGAGGCAGACAGCTAAAATATGGCTCTGACACTTCTGTGTGGTGAATAATACTTTTAGCTTCACTATTTCCTGTGCATAAGTGTGTCACCTACTTCAAAAGAGCAAATGTATGCATGTTGGAGCAAATTTTGTGTTTAATGTGTATGTAATTTTGATCAAGACAATTCTTGCAGTACAATAAGTAGTTATTACTGCAGTTTAATATCTACAGTAATAATAATGACTCTTTGTCTTCTGCTTGTGACCACATCTGCTGTAGTGTTTTTAATTGCTTATATTATGAAAAAAAAAAGGAAATATGACAAACAAAAATAAATGACAGCAAATGAAATTTCAAAACTTCCACATCACTTCTTCCTCTGGACTGAAGTACAGAAATACAAAACAACCTCTTTGAGAAAACATAACCGAACTCAGGGACCATGACAATGAGAACTGTAATTAATCCTACACAGCAACAATTTAGATTTTTGCCACAACTGTGTGAACCATAAACAGACTTTATATATTAACTTTCAACATTAAAATCTTGCGTTTGCACCAAAATATAAATAAGTAGTAAACAAACATAACAAATAGCTAGTGAATCTAATGGTATCAACTGTTAGCCATATATTTTCATGCTTTTCTATCTGTGTAAGGAAAATGTATATAGAGAAATATTTACAGGATTTCATATATTCATATGAATCTAGACTTGCACATGGTACATCCACTGCAGAAGCTGAATGTTTACTTATCTTGTTAAGTACTACTACAAACAAACAATGATAGATTAATATCTGGCTGGCTCATGCAGGAAGAGAAACAGACATAATTTCCTGACCTTCTGAAGCATGCATGCTGTTAACTTTGAGGCTGTACAGGATTGTGTTATGTTGACTTCTTGGATATGAATTATGTGATAAGCATAAAAAAAAACAAAAAACGGACATTCATTTGTATGAAAATGCCATGAAATTCAATTAACTAAAAAAGCTTAAAGTTCAGCCTTAGTGTGCCCAGGTTTATTTCTTTTTTACATCTTCATGGCCTGCTAGCATCTTGCTTGAAGGCAAGTCATACATGGAACGGCATACATATACATGCTAGCATATATATATATATATATATATATGTGTGTATATATGTGTGTATATATATATATATATATACACACACACACACACACACACACACACACACACACACACACACACACACACACACCTCCTCTTGGTAAAAGGGGCACATTCCTGCAAAGAGTGACACATACACACATGCACACAAACACACACAGATAAAAGCCAAAATGTTTATGGATGATACAATCTCGGCATGATTGAGCCATAGGTAAGGAGGATTTAAAAAACCTCAATTAGGCGCGGGTGTATTGTGGGAGGATTCCGTGGGGAGAATTGCATTTCTGGAGGAAAGCTAATGCTTTTTACAGTTGGTCACAAATAGATGGGAGGGAAGAGCAAAGAGGTAGGGTCTGATGCCACTTATTGGCCTCAATCATCGAGGGTGATTGGGAGACAGGATGATGGAGAGCTTGCAGCAGAGAGTCCTGCTCCTTCTCCACTCATCGTTCCTCCAGATTCATTTGTATGTGTCAGGGACATTCAGCGTTCTGAGTAGGCTGAATGGATGTATAAATGCAGGTGTACAAAAAGCAATTTAGTTTGCATTTTGTAATATCACTGCAGTGTAGTCTAAGTGTCTTGTCAATACTGAGAAGAGTAACAAAGCTAAAATGACAAGAGAAAGTGAATTTACTGTGCATAGCAACCCCAGTAACCTGAATGCGCACCACATTTTAAACATTATGTTCTGTAATGATTGCCTAATTTTGTAGAACAAGGTGGTCGCATGCCTAATGGAATACAATCAGTACACAAAATGTTGCTAACAGAAGAGAACTAGCACAGACAGTGACCTTGGTACTTACCAGGGAGAGAGCCGCATCGAGCAGAATACACAACACACCCAGTCACTCCACAGCTAATGAGAGAGTGCATTGCTCAGCCTTATCTTCCTAATTAATGATTGAGACATGTCTTGTCAGGTCCTCGTGTGGATTTATGCATGTCAACTCCCTGGGAATGGAAGAGTACCAGCTCAAACAGTAGTGGGATTGTAAGTTGGAAGCAAAAACAATTACCAGGTGAGAGTTTGTGATGTGTAAAAATATTTCCCCACTGAAGTGCAAATTTGTGAGTTCATTAATATTGTGTGAGCACAACATTTGCATCTTTGTATTTAGTTCATTAAGGTTTGCATATCCCAATCGCAGGAGAAGCAGCGCTTGTAAACAAACGTCACATGGACTGAACAAGGATCTTATTTATTAACAACTATTAATCTAGAATTAGGTCTGAACAACAGGGAATTCAGAGCAAATCTAATTCTGGCTGCTGATTAAAGACGGTAAATTTCCTGCCATTAACTGGCCTTGTTTACAACAGCTATTTTGACACATAGCAGGCTAAACACATGTGTAATTGATCTAATTGATTATGGGCCCATTCATTTCATTCTGTCACTATCATTCCAGTGAATCATTGTGACTATACCACTTCCCTGGCTCATATAAATGGAGGGCTTTATTAATGTGAGTAATTATACCTGTGTTTAGCTTGCAATGACATATCAAAATAACAGCTATAAAAACACGCTATTAACTTCTTGTTGGTTTCCTAACGAGAATAGAAAAGAGATTGTGAATTATTCTAAGAATTTGTTGTAAAAGTCATCTGGGTAGCCAATACAAACTAAGCTGAAGGCTTGAATGCTGAGTTCAAGTCGTCAAAATGACAAGACTAGGATGTCATAAATAAATAAACCATATGTGTTATCAGAGCTGCATTCTGATTCCATGAACCAACCACCAACCATGAACCATTAACAGCTCATAATAACTGGGTTGTACATAAAGTAATAATTTATGTTAAAACCCATCATGTATAAAGGATAAAATGCTGCCATTAAACATGTTATATAGTAGCTTATTAAGCAAGACTACACATTTACAACCATATTTATAAATGACATACTAAAATAATGCTTTATAAAGGATGAATTAAGTATTAATTAATACCTTATTAATGCGTAATAGTGTTAAGTTATTAAAAATGTTACTGATAAACCATATGCGTTTTGTAAGCTGGGTTCTTGAGTGCTCTCCATTCATGTGGTTGAACCTTCTGGAAGGGTTATGACATGATCTTTGAATGTTTTTTCATGTCTTTTCCCAGGAGCTGGATAATTTATTTCTATAGTTGCCTTATTAGTTGCCTGATAGTACACAATGATAGTAGTATAGACCAATTTTACACATGCACTACTGCTGTCAAACATTCAGCGCTGCCCGCTGGCAGAGCTGTGTGTGAGAATGTAAATGTCCAATTCAGCTGGATCAGCCAGTAAATGGTCTTTACCTTGCCAGATCATGAGCACAAAGTCCTGTTGAATTCATGGGAGGAAAATGGCAGAACCTCATCTAGAAGATTCACAAATAAGACAGAGTGGTTCCAGTAATGATAAGGAGTCTACTCTAATGCTTGATTATTTTCTCTGCAGTTGCATATTTACACACGTAACTGGTCTGTCCCCAGATCATGTAAAGAATGATTATAAACAAGCACACCTGTTCGCTTGCTTGTATTTGCAAATATATATCAGCCAATGACATGGCAGATAATCACATTAGACATGGTCAAGGCAATCTGCTGAAGTTCCAACTGAGAATCACAATGGGGAAGTAAGATAGTTTAAGTGACTTGATAGAGTTGTTTGTGGTTGGTCTGAGTATTTTAGAAACTGCTGATCTGCTGGGACTTTCTGGCATGACCATCTCTATGTTTATAGAAAATAGTTCAAAAAAATAAAATAAAATATCAAAGGAGAATTTCCAGATTACTTCAAGTTGATAAGAAGGCAAGAGTAATTCAAGTGACCACTTGACACCTGGTGTCACTCTGGTCAGCAAAGAATGGATAACTGAGGCTAGAATTTGCATGATGTCTGTAAAATGGTGAAATTCGAATGATAGGGTCAGAATTTGGCATCAACAACATAATAGCATAGGTCCGACCTGCAATGTATCAATAATCCAGCTTGGTGGTCATAGTGTAGTGATGTAGGGAAAATTTTCTTGGCACACGTTGGGCCCCCTAATACTAACACAGCGTTATTAAAACACCTCAGCCTACCTGAATATTTCTGCTGACCACGTCTATCTCTTTATGACCACAGCATACCCATCTTCTGGTACCATGTCACAAAGCTTAAAACATCTCAAATGGATTTTTTTTACTTACTTTATTTTTTTTACTCAAATGGCCTCCACAGTCACCATATCTCAATTTAATAGAGCACCTTTGGGATGTGGTTTAACAGGTCACTCTCATTGTAGATGTGCAACTGATAAATCTACAGGAACGGTGTGCTGCTTCATGTCAACATGGAGTAAAATCTCTGAGCACCTTTTTGAATTTATGGCACAAAAAAAATCAATGCAGTTCTGAAAGTATCAGTAGAAATGTGTTCGTAATGACTGACCAGTGTATGTAGTTATATATTAAAAGATATATCAAATAGAGAATCGTGATGCTTAGGAACTGTATTTGATGTCAGGTGCACACTGGTAAGGACTCATTTTTATGCTCTCAAGAAAATCACATTCTACACTGTCTTATGACCTGTTGCTTTACAAGTAATACATAAAAAGCTGTGCAGACGCAGGCAAAACTGACTTTGCCACATATTCGAACCGCGCTTCTGTTTCAGCATTTCCTTAATTCAAAGGAGGCAACAGCGAGTTCAATGTCAGCAGGTCTGACTGTTCAATTTGTAAAGAAACTCTTACTTTTTCCTGTTCAGTGGTACAAATTAGCTCTGGGGGGATTTTCAGCATTTCACGCTAAACCATGCCAAAATTAATCCCTAACAGATATCACAAAGCTGAGTAAATTTGCATGGTTTTTGAGTGTGAGTTTATAGTAATGCACACTCATATGTATCACCTACATAAAGCTTACAAAAAAAGGTCATTTGACAAGAGTGCTTTGGAGCCACAGTGCGAGCCTATGATTTTGCTGCTGTCAGATTTTAAAACTGTTCCTTTCTCTGCTGTTGTCAGCTGCCATTTCAGTTTCAGATTGATGTAACCCTCTGCCACCCTGTTCAACTCCAGTTTTCATCAAAAACTCTGCTCTCACTGATCTCATCAGTTGTGTTGCTCTACATCACATCCATCAGGGGCTGCTCTTTATTCCTTCACCACCCCCAAAGCGTTGAATATCCCTGTACACCTCATCCCTTTAAAATGACTTCATAATGGGTTCTAATAATCAAAGACTCCTCATATATTTCTTTGGCTTACCCTATTGTTCAGACAGTCAGATAAACCTTTTTGATTACTCTGTAAGACCCTCTGTTCGCTTCTCATCAAAATACAGCCAGGAAAACTTTTCAATTCAATTTCTGTTAGCAAAAAATATGAATGCACATTAATTTCAAAATGGTAGATATACCTATTTACTATGTAGCTTGTACTATATGATATTTGTTGTCCTGAACAAGACAGTGGATGATTAGCAGAAATCAAATAAAAGCAGATTGCTGTATAAACAGTTGCATTGCGGGGAAAGTAAGTGCTGAGTTACAGTCCTTAATTTTAGAGCACTGAGGCACCAAAACCCTGGGAAACCCAGTGAGTACTGTGATTAAGGCAAAGAGTCGGCACAGCCACTTGACTCTTGACTCAAGTATCGTCTTTCATCTTTACGTTGCTGCTGTGCTGAAAATTTCTTTTAGAACTTTTCTCTTCCCAACAGTGAATTTAAATATATCATTATGAGTCCTGCATATTTATTGGGATGGGTACAGATTAAAATCTGGAACTAAAAATGTATAATCTGAGAATTTATATTTGACTAACAGAGGAGGGCGGTATAAATTGTGGTTTGATGGCTATCAGCTGTCATATTGAGACGATGTCATAAAATAAAATAGAAATATTGCACATTAGTCGCATGTCAACAGAATTGAATCAAATTGAGTAAATATCCCCTGCCCACCATCTATAGCTCACTCCACCCAACTGCAGTACATTCATGTTGCCATTATCACTTCCTAAAGTTGAGCAGCCTTTCTAAAAGCAAATGTGAGCCAGTTTATAACTTGTATTGATGGAGCAGCTTTTACTGTCAGGCAGGATTTCTTTATTTTGTTTTGAAGAGACACGTCTGCACAAAGGAAAAATCTTTTTAAAACGAGTCATGAGGATAATCTAATATTACATAATTATATTGTTTTGGATCGATGTTGAAAGGTGCTGGAGAAAATTAATTTATCAGATAAATGCTGTAGCTATAGATGCCAATTTATGATTCTTTCTTTATTTGTCTAATTTAAGCGGCCCTGTCCCCTTATGAATTACATTTCTCACACAACTATCCTGCATTCTTGATTATGTTTTTCTCGCCAGACTTAAAAAGAGACAAAAGAAAAGACACAGGATGACTGGTTTTGTGAACTTTTCATACTGCCATCAGCCAGACATAATAATCCGCTGTTGCCCAACATTGCAAAATAATGTATTTCAGTCTGACCTACTTCTAAATGTTTAAACTATAAATGTTACCCCTGCTGGCCACTTTATACCTATATCAGGTGTTAGACCTACTTTTGCAACCACTCTAATTCTTTGTGGTGTACATTCAACAAGGTGCTGTGGTCATGAAGGGATTGACATGGTTAATGGGTTGAGGTTGGTGGTGGTGTAATGGTGTGGGAGATATTTTCTTGGCACACTTCATTATCCTTACTACCACACAAGGCAGGATGGATAAATGCTTTTATTTTGTTAATGCCGAATTTTGACCGTACCATTGAATGATTAGTGGAAATTAGTGGACTTATTAGATCAAGAAGCTATCATCCAATTTTCTATTGTCCATTTTAGGTGGTATTTTCTCACCTTTGGACCATTTTCTGTAAATCCCAGACGTGGTTGTGAAGTGATATTTCAATAGATCAGCAGCTGCTAAAATAGATCATCCATTCTGGCACCAACAACCATGTCAAGTTCAAAGTCAATTAAGTCACCATTCATCCTCATTCTGATGCGATATTTGGGTCATCTCCACCATGTCTACATTCATAAATGCATTGAGTTGCTGCCAAAAGGCTAATTAGATATTTGTGTTGGAAAGCAGCAGCAAAGTTGTACTAAAAGAAATAATAAGTGGACACTGAGTGTAGCTATATTTATAGGTAAATGAGCAACTTAAATAGAGTATTGTTAGCACTGCACTCGTTATATCAAATTACAGTAAATGTCACGTCCGGTGTGACAGACATGTGGAATATATTAGGACCCAAAATGCAGCAGCTCAGGTGCAGGTGAGTATTTATTAAACAAAAGGAAATGCAAACAACAATGGCATTGGGAACATAAAACTAGAACCTAAACTGGGTAAAACTAACAAAACAAACCAGAAACGAAACGCAGAGAGGGCCGGGGAAATACATACGGAGAGACGCAGGGAGACCGAGGGGAAACAACACAGACGAACCAGGAACGAGGACGAGGTAACCCACACTATAAATAAACATGCCAGGAATCAGGGGATGTGAAACAGGAGGAGAACACACCTGGAATACATGAGAACTGACGAGGCAGGGGAAACGTAAACAGAACACACTGACATAAGACAAAGCCCTTCAAAGTAAAACAGGAAACACATACACGTAATGACACAGACTCAGAGACGCGGACTAAACACAGAGACCTACTACACTAAGGGAATGCACAAGCAGGGAAGACACCAACCAGAGGGAACACCACTAAACCCTAGAAAATACAAAACTATCAAAAGTAAAAGTACATAACCAAAAACACTGGGTCACCAACCCAGGACCATGACAGTAAAGGACGTAAACAGCCATTCATGAAAGACTTAGGAAGTAAGAAATAGCGTGCCACTTTTAAATCCACGTGTAAGTGCAGTGTTAGAGCTGTAGTCCAGTCAGGCAACCTACCTGCTCAAAGTAGAAGAATGGGGAGAAAAAAATTATTTGCAGCCTGAAGTACTATCATATTCATCTCTTATGTCTCTGTTGTTTACACAAACACAACAACTGAATTGGCTGTTGGTAATTGCAGGCTATGTTTTGACCACCTTTCCAAAACCCCCTATGGAAATTAATTTGGTTCCAAGGTGATCATTTCCCAGATGGACTGAATGATTGTTTCATCAACCTGACTACTGCATTATAAGTCAGCGTATCATTTGAGTAAGACCTTTGCTCTTTTTTTTTTTTTCCCCAGCAAGGTAATATGCAGCGCTAAAATAGGTGCCCACATTATGCAAACAGGTAGAGAGAATGTCATCCATGTAAGTCTCTTTTGCTCAAATAACCTAAGGGGTTGTTTTACAAGGGGTGCAAAGAGAGAACACGTGCCTGTGTCTGTGATGTGTGTATCCCCGCTAGCTGCATATTATCCATTCTGCTGCCGGATTAATGGGGCAATTGATCAACAGCAGACTTGTGCAGAACAGCTGATCACTCACCTACAGCAGGGCAGCGCTGCAACAGCCAGACTGATTACAGACGCATGGCTGGGCCGAGTAGCAGAGGAGCCATCACCAACTCCCTTCTACTCTGACAGCCTGACACTGATAGGGGAAGGCGCTGCAGTTGGAAATCCAGCAGAAGCTGGGGATAGGTTCAACAAGGCAGAAACCTAACAGGGATGAAAACCCAGTTGTAAAGCTCAATCACAGAGCCGAGGGCATGCTCCAAGGGAGATAAATGCTTCTCAGTGGCGTCAATGTAATGACGTACACCTACAAAGACATTTCAGCTGATTGTATAGATAGAGTTACAGATAAAAGGTTTGTATCAGTGGCTTCTGCTGAAATGGAGAATGACTGTTTCCACTAATTGGTATTTAATTGGCACACATGTCCAGCTCTCTTAAACTACAAACTGTAATCAGCTTAATGACCTGCCTCTCCCTGGGAATAACAGAAAACAGATTTACAGCTTAGCAAATGTAACTTCCACAGTTTCTTTCTTATATGACTGTTACACAGAGAGGTGTGGTGAGGGAAACATCAGACTTCACTCTGTCTTAACTGAAGTAATTGCTTTATTGTCTATTGCCAATATCATGCACATACAGACAGCAACTTCTCAAAATGGCCCCCAATCCAATTCCTGCCCACTTTAAATACTCTAAAGACCACGCCTTTTCAATTCAACTGGCCTATAAAAGAGCTGCAATTGAGGCAGGCCTCCTCTTTACTGGGAAAACAATATGGCTGCCACAGAGAATAATGAAAGCCTCGGGGTTTTGTGTCTGAAGTCTTGCTGTGACTGTGTGTATTTTCTCACAGGCAGCTGTTGCGTCGGCCCTCGGAGGGATGTAAACACACACAGATCACATGACTGAACTCCCGAGGTAGATAATATGGCCGATCGAGCTAAGATCCTGTGGGACTTCCAGATACAGACGGACAAAATGGTGGTGGCTAACCAACCGGACAAAGTGGTGGTAGACAAACAGAAGAAGACGGCCGTAGTGATCGATGTAGCGGTTCCGAATGACAGCAATATCAGGAAGAAGGAACACGAGAAGCTGGAGAAATACCAAGGGCTCAGAGAAGAGCTCGAGAGGATGTGGAGG
>NW_024582462.1:1069217-1117663 GCF_018398535.1 Haplochromis burtoni
GGAGAAGATCCATAGAGGCTGGGGTCTATCACACCAGGCAAGACCCCAGGTGCAGGCTGTGTAAAGATGCCCCAGAGACAATCCAGCACATAACAGCAGGGTGCAAGATGCTAGCAGGCAAGGCATACATGGAATGCCATAACCAAGTGGCCGGCATAGTGTACAGGAACATCTGTGCCAAGTATAACCTGGAAGTCCCGGGTCAAAATGGGAGATGCCCCCAAGGGTGGTGGAGAATGACCGAGCTAAGATCCTGTGGGACTTCCAGATACAGACGGACAAGTGAGGAATTTTTTTTTTATAAAAATAATAATAATATCTGACAATACATATAATATTGGCCATATTGTGGTGGACCACTGGAGGGCTCCACTCACACCCAGTTCTCAGGAAGTGTTGTTGCTGTGTTTTGGAGGGAAAGTGTTCAGTTCTGTGGTGATGAGTAATAAACGAGCAGTGTTTATCGAGAGCTCTCGTGTCGTCTGTGTTTACCTCCACATTGGTGACCCCTGACTTGAACATGCTGCAGTCCGATGGTGGCGCCGACTCTGCTCTGGATGCATCAGCAGCCGCCAGCTCTCTGCCTCTGGCTGCAGCTACGTTTGCTGTGGCGCTCGAGTTGCCGGACTTTTGGCTTCATGATCCCCCGTCGTGGTTCGTGCATGTGGAGGCTCAGTTCGACACGACGACACGAAATATCACCATGTGGTGGCTTCTCTCGACCCGCTAGCCACCCGTCGTGCGTTGACTCTCCTCCGGGACCCACCCACCCGAGGGAAGTACGCCGCCCTTAAGGAGCTGCTTCTTCGGCGCTATGCCCTCACCGACGCAGAGCGAGCCGAGAAGCTCCTCTCCCTCTCAGGCCTGGGTGGCGGTACGGCTCTCGAACTGATGGAGCACATGCTATCCCTTCTCGGACCGGACGACGGGGGATTCCTCTTCGCCCACATCTTCCTCCGACAGCTGCCGGCGGCCGTGAGAGCCGGCCTCGCCAACTCTCCGCTTCTGGGCACGAAGGATTATCGCTCCCTGGCTGAGGACGCGGATCGTATTCTCCTGGCTACCCGCACTTTCCACGATCACGACCTAGTTCCAGCCTCCCCGGCGGCGCCTTCCACTTCCCCGCTGACCTGCCACGACGTACCCGATCCTTCGCTGACGGCAAAGATCGCGGCACAGCGACACCACGGACGGGACCTCTGTTTCTACCATCAGCGTTTTGGCGCCGGAGCGCGCCGCTGCCTGCCGCCTTGCGCTTTTCCGACCCTGGGACATGGACCCCGCCAGCGCGCTGTAGCGGCCGCGACCGCTGGCGACAAAGAAAAACTGCTCTTCATAGAAGACTCGCGCTCTGGGAGACGTTTCCTGGTCGACTCTGGCTCCCAGAAGAGCCTCCTTCCCCCGTCCGGAGCCGACAGTTTAGCAGCAGGCTGCGGACCGCAGCTTATTGCGGCTAATGGCTCTCCCATCGCAACGTTCGGGGAAAGGTTCGTGACTGTTTGTTTTCATGGTCGGGATTTCCAATGGACCTTTGTTGTTGCCGCTAGCTCTGTACCTATTTTGGGCGCTGATTTTCTTTGTGCCCACGGACTGCTGGTCGATGTCGCTAACAGACGCTTAATCGATGCACTGTCTTTTTCTTCAATGCCCTGTTTCACTCGCGCCATCGAGCCCCTGAATCGGGCTAATTTAGTGACTTCAGGGAATGTTTTTCAGCGTTTGCTCTTGGAGTTCCCTTCACTGACTGTTCCTAATTTCTCGAACACGGCAACGAAGCACGGGGTTGAACATTATATTCCGACGGTCGGTCCCCCGGTGTTCGCACGCGCGCGCCGCCTCGACCCCGCGAAACTCTCCGTCGCTCGGAAGAGTTTGCCGCAATGGAGCGCCTCGGCATAGTGCAGCGCTCGAATAGTGCCTGGGCTTCTCCGCTACACATGGTGCCCAAGTCAGACGGTCGGTGGCGGCCGTGTGGGGATTTTCGCCGTTTGAATAATGTCACGGAGAATGACCGTTACCCCATTCCCCACATCCAGGATTTTTCCGCCCACCTCGCCGGCACCTCGATTTTTTCTAAAATTGACTTGGTGCGGGGGTATCACCAGGTTCCCGTGCGCGCCGAAGACGTCCCCAAAACTGCCGTTATTACCCCTTTCGGCCTGTTTGAATTTTTGCGCATGCCGTTCGGCCTGAAAGGCGCCGCCCAGACTTTTCAGCGGTTGATGGACTCCGTTTTGCGCGGGCTGCCTTTCGTCTTCGTGTACCTTGACGATATATTGGTGGCCAGCTGCTCTGAGAGTCAGCACGCGTCCCATCTGCATCAGGTTTTCCAGCGCTTGGCGGCACACGGCCTGATCGTCAACCCCTCCAAGTGCCAGTTCGGCTTGCCGGTTCTGGATTTCTTGGGCCACCGCATTTCCGCTGACGGTGTGGTTCCGTTGCCAGACAAGGTCCGGGCCGTTTCGGCTTTTCCGCGTCCTACGTCCGTTAAAGCGCTGCAGGAGTTCTTGGGGATGGTCAATTTCTACAACCGCTTTCTCCCCAGAGCTGCGCACCTGCTGCAGCCTCTCTATGCTGCCTTGAAGGGTAAAACAGCTAAGGACCCGATTGATTGGCTCCCTGAACGCATCCAGGCATTTTCTGGGGCCAAGACCGCGCTGGCAAACGCCGCCCTGCTGGCCCACCCGTTTCCGTCGGCGGAGATTGCGTTGACCTCCGACGCGTCGGACGTGGCAGTGGGCGCAGTGTTAGAACAGCGGGTCTCCGGTGTCTGGCAACCGCTCGCTTTTTTTAGTCGCACGCTTAGAGACAGTGAGCGCAAATATAGCGTTTTTGACAGGGAGTTGCTGGCCCTACACCTCGCCACACGGCATTTTCGTTTTTTTCTCGAGGGTCGGAGCTTCACCGCGTACGTCGATCATAAACCTTTGACATTCGCGATGTCCAAGGTCTCTGATCCGTGGAGCGGGCGCCAGCAGCGCCAGTTGGCAGCCATTTCCGAGTTCACAACGGACATTCAGCACGTGGCTGGTAAGTCCAACTGCGTGGCTGACTGTCTATCCCGCGTGCTGGTTTCTCCTGTTTATGTTGGCATAGACTTTGAGGCTATGGCCGCTGACCAACAGGCCGACCCGGACGTCCTTGCCCTTCGGTCTGCGCAAACGGGCCTTGTACTGGAGGACAGACCCGTGTGGAACGGCGGGCCTAGCCTGCTTTGCGATGTTTCCACCAGCCGTCCACGCCCTGTAGTTCCCCTTTCGTGGCGTCGTCGCGTTTTCGACTCCGTACACGCCCTCTCTCATCCAGGCGTCCGGGCCTCGGTCAAGCTGGTCAGCTCTAGGTTCGTTTGGCCGGGCCTTCGTAAATCGGTGAAAGACTGGGCAGCCGCGTGCATCCCATGCCAACGCGCTAAGATCCATAGGCACACACAGGCGCCCCTCGAATCCTTCCGCGTTCCAGGGAGGCGTTTGATCATGTGCATGTGGATCTGGTTGGTCCTCTGCCGCAGTCACAAGGTTTCACGCACCTTTTGACTGTAGTGGACCGCACAACCCGCTGGCCTGAGGCAGTGCCCCTGGCGTCCACTACAGCAGCAGCAGTGGCCAGGGCATTTTTGTCAACATGGGTTTCGCGTTTCGGTCCCCCCGCCGACATTACCTCAGACAGGGGCCCCCAGTTCGTTTCCGAGCTTTGGTCTGCCATGGCTGACGGCCTGGGGGTCAAGGTCCACCGCACCACTGCGTACCACCCGCAGGCCAACGGGATGTGCGAACGTTTCCACCGGTCGCTTAAGGCCGCGTTCCGTGCTTCTCTCACAGATGGCAACTGGGTTGACCGCCTTCCATGGGTTTTACTGGGGTTGCGCTGCGCGGTTAAAGAAGACCTTGGGGTTTCCCCGGCTGAACTTGTCCTTGGTCAGCCCCTCCGGGTCCCCGGGGAATTCTTGCCTGAGAGCCCACCCCCGTGCTTCGCTCCCTCTGTGCTGTCTCTCCGTCCCCCAAGAGACTCGTTTTCTCTTCCTGGCCCAGTGCACCATTGTGTGCCTGACACCTTTGTTCCGAGGTCGTTGGACTCTTCGCAGTTTGTTTTTGTCAGGCATGACGCTCATAGGCCTCCGCTGCGTCCACTGTATGACGGCCCCTTTCGGGTTATTCAACCGGGCCGGAAGCATTTCCTTTTGGATTTTGGGGGTCGGCAGGAGGCTGTTTCTATTGACAGACTTAAACCAGCACATGTGCTTCTGGATGACCAGGTGGTGCCGGCTCAGGCCCCCCGCCGTGGCCGCCCGCCTTCCACTGGACTGGACAACCCTGCTTCTTCCTCTGGGAGCGCCCCCCACATGGCGGGGCCCGAGCTATCTTCAGTTTTTCCTGACCGCCCGTGCCAGCCTGGCCCTCAGGCTCGTTTCCCCTCCGCCAGCTCTCCACCTCCCCGGTTCAGCCGTTCTGGACGTTTAATTAAAGCAAGGGTTCTGGACTAGGGGATGACCCTACTGGGTGTTCGGGGGGGGCATGTGTGGTGGACCACTGGAGGGCTCCACTCACACCCAGTTCTCAGGAAGTGTTGTTGCTGTGTTTTGGAGGGAAAGTGTTCAGTTCTGTGGTGATGAGTAATAAACGAGCAGTGTTTATCGAGAGCTCTCGTGTCGTCTGTGTTTACCTCCACAATATTATATTTACATTACCACAATGAGATGATTTTAGTCTCATGAACAACATTAGCTAATTGTTATGTACTAACTAATCTTGAAATGACTCTTCAGTACAGAAATGAAGCCCAACAATCATGTTTTACAGTCCCGTGGTCTCAGCCTCAGATACTCAACTGATCAAAGTGATGTCATGACAAAAATGAATGACCAACAAAACATTTTCTCCTTCATTTCTGTCAAACAATGCTGTATGTAACATTTCTCGCGGTTAGTCTCATGGTTGCTGATAGGTTTGTAGCGTAAACCTATTCGCTGGAACGTTAAGGACAATTTGCTACACAGCCAAACAAGACACGAGTAGGCAAAGTTCTTCATGTTTCTTGTGCACGGGAGAGAACCGGACAAATGCCGTTCCTTCGCTTGACCCCAGTTGCTCTCATCCGCTCCCCCGTAACACTGCTCTTTTATTGAGGTTACATGAATATACATAGGTTCATTAACATATGACGTCTACATACAAACAAAGAGTACCTTGCCTGTGTGGGGGGGGCAGAGTGTGACCCCATAAATGACTTCCCTAAACCTGCTGGTCTGGAAGTCCAGCAGTTCATCTAAACAAAAGGCACTTAGCCTAAAACCAGATATAGCTATGTTTATCCTACCATAAAACAATAAGACAAGGTATGACCTCTCCCATGCTCCCAGAGTGCTCTGGAATGCACACAAAGTTTGGATCAAACCTCTACCAATCTACAACTAATTATAAAACTAAGCATATATAAGTAGATATTTCTAAGCATAAATGACAATCAACAATACAAAACCTAACAGTTGCTAGGCAACCTGAACAGCGAGACGAAGGCTAGACCGTCCCATTTCACAAGCCTCTCACCTCCTCACTTCTCGTACTTATAGTACGCACCGTGCGCGTACTTCAAGGATGCCGTCTCTTAACTGGGACACAGTCTTTGTTACATTAGTGCTCCCCAACATTACTCACTACCCCCCTCCTTTCTGGTCGACACATATCTGGCAAACGGGAAAGATAGTCAGCAATAAGATTCTTATTACCCGGACAATGCTGGATGGTGAACTGGTATGGCTGGAGGGCTAGGCACCAGCGCAGTATCCTCACATTTTGATGTTGCTTGGAGTGCATCAACACCAGGGGTCTGTGATCTGTCTGAAGAATAAATTCTCTTCCAAGGAGATAATATTTCAACGAATCAATTGCCCACTTAATTGCCAGTCCTTCTTTTTCTCCTTTACTTTTTCAACTTGTGGCTTTATTTGTCCATGGCCAACAATGTATCCTAGATACTTCACTTCTTCTTGTGCCCAGGCACACTTGCTCACAGTCAAACCAGCCTTCTGGATCTTTGCCATCACAACCTTTAGATACTGCAGGTGTTCCTCCCAAGACTCACTGTAAATCACCACATCATCCAGGTAGGCAGCTGCAAACTTGGAACAACCATTAAAGATAATGTCCATCAACATTTGAAAAGTTGCAGGTGCCCCATGAAGACCAAAGGGCAACACAGTGTACTGAAATAAGCCCATTCCTGGAATTTGGAAGGCTGTGTATTTTTTTACAGGATGGCTCTAAAGGCACTTGCCAGTAAACCTTACACAAATCTAAGTTTGTAATGTATCTAGCCTTTCCTAAATTTTCCAGTAGCTCATCAATGCGTGGCATTGGATAAGAATCAAAACAGGAAATACTATTTAGCTTTCTCATGTCTGAACAAAATCGTAGTTGAGGGGAGTCTTTCTTTGGAACAAGTACAATGGGGTTTGACCACTCACTCCTTGATGGCTCAATCACTCCCAGTTCCAGCATCATCTGAACCTCCTTCCTCAACGGTCCCACCATCCATTCTGGTATCCTGTAAGACGAACAGGTTTTGTGTCTTTCAAGATGATGTTGTGTGTTATGACATCTGTTCGCCCCGGTGTGTCTGAGGACAAAGATGGAAAAGATTGCCTCACCTCATTCAACTGATGCCACTGATCTTCAGTCAGATGTTCAGGAGGGTCTTCAGATTTGGGCATGTCTCTGAATGGACTCATCTCAGCTTCACCAACCTCCAAAACGCCACTTTCTTCAGGCTGAACATCTTGTACCATCAGGATTTGCTTCACACCTGGTTCTGGGGCATTTCTGTCATGATACTCTTTTAACAAGTTTACATGTAGCAGCTGCTTCGATTTCTGTTTGTCTGGACAGATGACCTCATATGTCACTGGGCCAGTTTTTCTGGCCACAGTATAAGGTCCTTGCCACTTAGCCAGCAACTTACTTGGTCCAGTAGGCAAAAGTACTAAAACTTTTTGACCAGTCTTTAGTTCTCTCTCACAGGCATGCTTGTCATACCATACCTTTTGCTTTTGCTGCGCCTTCTGCATATGGTCTCTAACCTGTTCTCTGTATGTTTCCAGTTTGTCTCTCATCTGCAATATGTAGGAAATGATGTTCATCGTCGAAGCCACTTCAGTAGACCCCGGTGCCACTCCAGCCACCCAGTTCTCTTTCAGCATATCCAGGGGGCCTCTAACCTGCCTTCCATAGAGCAGCTCAAAAGGAGAGAAACCAGTTGAAGCCTGTGGTACTTCTCTGTATGCAAACAACAGAAAAGGCAACCATTTATCCCAATCTTTGCCAGTATCATCAATAAACTTTTTCAACATTTGACCACTCTAGCTGCCCATTCAACTTGTGGCCATCCCCACATTTTAGCTATGTGTTCAAATCGTACAAAGAAACTTTCAGGATCCTCACCTTCCCTGAAGTCAGGTATTCTTGGCTCACCTCCACGGTGTATGTCTGCTCTCTGCACTGGAGCAGGTTGAACAACATGCATTTGAGGCTGTGCATGCAGTGGTTGAGATGGAGGACACAGCTCAGCTTGGTCCTCAGTGGCCCCGTGAGCTTTTGGAGTAGGCTTTTATGTCTAAAAGCCTGCTCCACAAAGCCTCTGGCCAGCTTTTTGACAGGCCAACAGTTAAGTATGAAAAGTCAGCAAAAAGAAAATAAAAACCTAATACCTTAAAATCAAGTTTAAGATTTTTAAATCTGAGATTTCAGTATTATGGATGATATACACCAAAGTATATTCATTTGTAATGCAGAAGCAGACAAACGGAATTCAAGTGGCAGCCAGATCAAAATGTTTCAGTCTTTCTCACCCTTGCTCAGTGCTGCAGTGTCCTTGAACTGCACTTTCTAGTGATCACTTGTCCATCACCCATAAAATATTATGCTCTCAGAGCTGAATATTGCACTGGGATGGAAGACAGAGAGCCTCAAAATGCACTGCTATAACACAGGGCTGAGTTTGCCGGAGCATTCAATCAATGCAGGAAATGATCACTTGAACCAGTTTATTATATTCTACTGTAAATGATAGCTTTCACACTGTGCAGAATGGAAGCAGTAAAGCTGTAAGATAATGTAATGAGATGTAACTAACTCTCAAATGGTAGACGAGAGAGGCTTCGAGTTGCAGACCCCTGCCTTTTGTCTCGCAGTATAGCGGAGATGCATTATTACCTCTGGTTTATTTTCATAAAGTCTGAGGTTGATGAAGTATAAGTAGATGCTGCTAAACAAGGTGAAATATAGCTCAAACAGAAGTTTTTCAGTGAGACTCAGCTTACAGTTTTCAAGATTGCGGATCTACTTTGAAGGAGGTGACGTTTGAGGAGCTTTTAATGGAAATTCACTTAGTGTTTGGAGCAACTGAATGTTTTTTCTCACTGGCTGAGAACACATATCACAGGAGAAAGTGGTGCAGCTAGAATCCTCTTCGCATTGTTTAAAAAGATGAGCAGTAGAAGAAATTTCATCCAGCCAATTTAGGTTGCAGTACTTAGTGTTTTTTGAGGGTTTTATTTTTTGTAATATGAAAGGGAAAATGGGCTTGCTGCTTGGTTCAGCTCACTAGTCAAGAAAGCAGCAGAGGATCCACCAAAATAGAAAGAATTTTCAAAACAACTAGCAAATTTCAGTCTGTTTTCTAAACCTCTTTTCCTCATTACTCCAAAAGCCTTAATAGATCTATAAAGCTATCGGGGGAACACATATTCCAAGCTGTGTACTACACACCATTCAACTGTTAAAACACACACCACTATTTAGATGGAAACCTGTTTCCAAGAAAGGGTTTTCTTGATGCACTCTCAATACAAACTCGGATGTACTTTGTTGTATAATTCATTCAGAAAGAGTATCAAGTTTTTACTCCACTTTTTGCCCTCCATAGTTTCAGTGAAGTGTGTGTTATTTGAAAGCACCTTAAGGCTCATAATGGTGCACCCACAGAGAATTATCAGCTGACAGTTCTTTAAAAAATATATATATTTTATTTTAAACATACTTTGGCTCAGTGCTTTTCATTTTAGAGTGTACAACACACTGCTTCATTGGACTTTCCACCATTCTCATTAACAGCATTCCCAGCCAAAAATGAAGTTGTTTAATGAGGGATAGACTTTCCAGTTCAAAAAGCTCAAATGAATAAAGTTAGCTGACCAACTTAGTGGAGCATTTAGCTGCGGTACAGACAGACTTTTTACTTATTAGTTAGCGGGTACAAAACTTGCTGTGTGGCCAGAGAGACAGATATAAATGAATATGTTAATGTTGTTCATATGTGCTAGATGTTTAATGAACTAGCTCTTCCTGAACAAATCGAACATTCTAGATTTATAAGGAAACCATATCAATTTGAATTTACGCGTGATACTGCTGGAAAACAGTATATGTTCTACTGTTTGTCCACTCATAGATCATGGGAACACACATCACCATAGGGCTCTTGTTTAGAATGTATCATTATATAATTTATACATTTAAAATGTTATAGTATGCGTCTACAGAAAGTCTGTGAGGGACTTGAGGGTTACTTTCTTAAATTCTAATGGGTTGAGGAGATGCTGTCTGGTAAATTTGCTGCAAGATAAAACAGACTTAAATTATACCTCTCATTTCTTTATATTTTGCTTCCCAGGAGCCAGATATTCTTTTAATTTTGCCTTTCATAGCCAAAATAAATAAATAAATAGAAACAAACTGCAGTGTGATGCAAATAGTGTAGACAGAAAACAAAGAGGAAAAGCTCAGGGACCGCATCCTTTTGTAGAATATAATCTGATGCTAAAGAAAGTTGTTTGGAACTATGTTGAAACAAGCTAAGGTATTTAGAAAGTCTGGGTTAAGAAAGAACATATATTGTTTGAAAGGCAGTTGCCATAAAGAATCCCAGGTTGATTACCTGAAGTATAAACTGCGTGAACAGAGGCGAGCTGAACTCTGAATGTGAAGTGAGGCGAGAGGAAGAAAGAGAGAGAAGCTAGTTAACAGCTGCTGCATATTTGAGCTGACGAATGGTTCTCCATACTACGTGTAACACTCCTCTGCTGGGCTGTTTCTCATATAGCATAACTACCCCCCACCCCTGTTATACACACACACACACACACACATCACCACCACCATCACCTCCCCCGCCTCCCCCATTGCGTCCCATTCCAGCCTCAGCAGATACCCTCTGCTCTGTTCACTGCGCAGATCCAGCCCTTCAGTGGACTGTGCCATTTGATCCATGCAGAAGATGATTCACGCTTTGCGATCTGGGAAGTAAAGGCGGCGGAGGAATCCCTCCCTCGCCCCCCTCCTCACCACCTCCCCTCCACATCCATAATTCAGCATTTGCGCTTTCTTCCTCTTCCTCCCTTATTTTTCTTCTCCTTTCCTCTCCTCTGACTGCTATTGCTGCTGCTAAACGTGTTTCCTCCTGTACACCATCCACAAGCTGAAGTATCAGTCATCTGTAAACCGCCCATCTGGAACTCAAGCTGCACAGGTAAGGTGAGAGCAAAACAAAGCGCTTTGCCTTTATAAGCTTCAGAGTTTGTGGTGTATGAAATGTATGCTGGCTGAATGCATCTTTCAAAGTCTTGTGGATGAGTCGCTTCCCAATTTATTGTTTAATTCACATTTAGTAGCAATTAGATCTTTTTTTCTTCAGGAAGGATTTGGTGACACTGTTGCTATGGTAGCTTAGTAAACCAGCCAAAAGCTAACTATGTAATGGTCTTTAACACATCGGGGGTGGGGGCTACATTAGACATTTCAGGAGCATTACTTGATGGCATACAATAAAGTTTAATGTCCCCTTGCAAGTTACTAATCCCAAACCCCACCACAGACAACCAAACGCAATCATGGTTCCCACAGTCTGCAGGCAGCTCTTCCTTTAGCAACTCATAAAGAGAAACATTGAGATATTGAGACATGTGAATTCAGTTAGTGAACTCTTGGTGGAGCTCAAAGGAAACTGCACTGTGTTGCTTTGCCAAACAGAAGCACACTTGCTGGCTGAAACCCACTTCTCGGTATTTTATGGTACATCCTGCTTCAGTGGGACTTGGCATATACCAACTGTTGATCACAGGAACTGTGGAAAAATGCATCAGAGTTTCTAACTTTTAAAATGGAGCTTTTGTATAAATGTGTTGAAATATGCTGCTGAAGGCACTCAGTTACTTATTGTCCTTCTTGCTGGTTGTTTTCCTTCAGAATGGGGGGTGGTAGGGCGGGGGTGGGGGTGAAAAACAAAGATTTTTATGAAGTTAACTGTTGTACTGCATGACAGATTTTTTTAGTGCATTCTTCTCTATTATACTCTCACACACACACACACACCTACACACACACACACACACACCTACACACACACACACACACACAAACACACACACACAGCAAAATGTGGCGAGAGGTTGATATGCAACCCCAGCCTGAGGGAAGGGAATTGATTTGATACTCTGTGGCATAGCTTTAAGTTGATTTCATGTTGACTCTCTGTTTTATAATGCAGCCGGTGTAAGACAAGCTGCTGGAAAGAGCAAAAGGGAACAGACAAAGAATGTGTAACATCTCAGTGAGGCTGGCTGTTGATGTGCTCCTACATGAGAAAGTATTGAGGTGCACTGAAGCTGAAGTCTGACGCAAGATTGTCAACACAGCTGGATTTCAAAGAGTCTGGCTCCGAGTGTGATACTGTTGAGATTTTTTTTCAGTCGAGTAAGACAACACCCTCAACACTCAACAGTGATGTTTACTGAGTAAAACAACCCGTGAGAAAGCAGATTTCACCGCTTGTTCACCGTAATTGATTTGGACTCTTTCTAGTGTTGGTTTTATCTCATCAAACAGATTCATTTTTTTATTATTATTATTTTTTGTGATATTTGTCATGTCAAGGCTTAGTGTGCCGTACGCGGTCATGTTTTTCCACTTCTGGCTAACAGCATTGTTAAAGATTCTCATTTGAATGGGGCACCAGCAGCACCGTGGTTTAAAAAAAAATCCAGTATTTTGTAAATGTATGAATGAAATGGTAAACAGTTTATGTGAACAGTTATATTTGTCTTAAAATGGTATCGTAAAAATTTAGTAGTAGTTAAAAGAATCAAAAACAGAGCATCATCAGTTTTATATCAGATTGGCTGTCTCTTTCTGCCACTGGTGTCAAAGCTAATGTTGTACCTCGTAGATTGTGAGGCTTAATTTTAATTTTGATAGAATATCAATATAAATTCCTGCGGGTGTGTTTGTTTTTTCTCGTTTTGTTTAGTTTTTTGTTTTTGAATGAGTCCTGAATGCAATTATACATCGTGATTAATCTTAATTTTCCAGAAATAGAACAACCATATTGTTTTCAATGGAGCAATAGCTGCGGCATGAACATATTAGAAACCAAGATTTATTTAAATCTATATTGGGTGTGCAGTATGATAAAGAGCAGTATGTTTACCAAATTCTTCTATTTTGAGTTCACTGGCGCTCCCTAAGTCATTGCATTGACTACAAGAGATTGCGATCAACCTGTTTTTTCGATTACAGCGATTCCGCAGTGACCGTGTTCAGCCGTGATATCAGGCAGTTTAAATGAAACTGTATAGGGGTGGGGGGAACAACAGCAAGACAAACAAAGGCAACCCACCTGTTGGTAGTGTGATAACATTAGAACAAGTTCTGCTGACATTTTTCTAATTAATGACATCTTGTGTCAACTGTATCCTTTTAAAACTTGGCTCCTGACAGGACTCCTGAGGGCCGTACAGATTAATGACTTGGCAAAGTGTGTTGAACCTAAAGTCAGAGTTTCAGCATCATAAGGGCAATTCTGCTTTTACCGTGCTAGATTTCTATGGTAACATCTGTGCTACAGTACTGGGTTCTTTTATTATTATATATTTTTCATATATCTGCATCACTTGCTCCCCTGACTCATTCTAGGCAGCTCAAGATCAATCCATTTTGTGCAGAAGAAGAGTTGATAAAGCATCAATTGTCCTCTTCTTGGTAGGCATGCGCAGACTCTGGTCTGCTCTTCAGGTCAGGTTATCTATTCAGCTGTCAGCATATGCTTGATTTCATGTATTTTTCCTACCAACTTACCCAAAGTTACTCTTAGTGAACAGAGCACTATTGAACTTTTGGTGGCCATCTTTAGATTTTCCACATATAACGCAAAAGACATTCACAGACACTGTTATGAAACTGTGTGTTTACATTTATCAAAATAGCCTCAGTCTTAGGAAGTCCATACAATACAGCCGAACAAAGGGGGAACTAAATTTATGTCAGATCAGTAAAATAGATACTGTTTGAGGATTACTAATACAATATATAGAACAAATATGTCTTATTGTCAAAAGACATGAGCTGCATTACCTAATCAGACATTAACAATTATAAAATTGTGACTGTGCATGATTGTGTACAGCCCAGCAGAGGTTCAGGAAATTTCATTATGCGAATGAAATCATGAAACATAGAAGCTGAGGCATAATTCATTAATAATGAACATAATGCTCCTCTTGTTTGAATAGGGCTATTAGCAACGGATGGTCTGCATCTGGGTTTCAGAGCTAACAGGATTCCATTGTTGCACTTTCCGTATAGCTGTTGATTAAAAATGCCTCCAGCAGATAGGTGGAATTACCCAGCTGCTACCTGATACTGGAATACAATAAGTATAATGGTGCCAGTGCTAAATTACTTTCATGCCACAGACTGAACTCTGCTTGACATGAACGACATGAAACTTTAAATGAGAACAAGAATTTTACACTTCTCAAATAGCTTGAAATACAGGGTTGAAAGATCCTTCCAATTTTAAGGCTGCAACATATTTTTATATTTGCTGCTTAAAAATAAACATTAACTTTCAGTGATGCAATAGCTATATTTAGTCAGCAGTGTAGGCAACGCTGATGTTTATCTTCTCTATACAATCATAAAGCTCTGCCTTCTTTGTCTGTCTTCAGTCTGTGCGCGATAGATTTCCTTCAGATGGAAAAGCTGCCAAAATGTCTTTCTACTGACATGTCAAACTGCATTCAGAAGAAACTCAAACCTTTATTCTAACCCCTAGCTGACATCTGCCTCTTTTAGAAAATAACACTCCGAACCATCAAGAAAATGAATCTCCAAGTGGCTGTACTTTAAGAAGCCTAGTGTTAAAGGCAAATGGATGATTGATCACTGTCTTGCTTTAAGAGTGAAGAAGTTGTGAATACGAGAGGGAACTTCACTCTGTGCGAGCACGAAACAAAAGAACGTTCTCTTTATTTGCATTTTACCAATTAAAAAGAAGCGTTTCAGTATTTCACATAAAAACTTTTATATTCAAAGTAATGGAGGGGAGAAGACAAAATGTAGTGCAGAGAGTAAGACAATTTAATAAAGCTGGAACTTTGAGGGGAAAAATGAAAAGAACAAAGTTAGGAAAGTAAGCGGCTTTGTAAATGTTTTCCACCTTTGAGGTTTTGCTCACTTTAAAAGTTTTTTTTTTTTTTTTTTTTTTTTTTTTTGAATGTGTCCCTGGGGGAGCATCATGGCTCCAGATCCTCTTTGTGTGTCTAGGGAAGTGCCCTTTAAAAGATTACTTTGATGGCATTTCTTCATCATTACTCAGCTGGAAGTGAAAAGATAGAAAAGCTGTTTGAGAGGGGGTCTAACAAAGCAACAACAGTTCTGGGCAAATCCGAGATGCTTCCTCTAGTTTAAAAAAAAAACCTTCACCAGCTGAGCGTCTGTGATTCATACATCTGTTTGTCTCTATTTTAGAAGCTAGAATTATCTGCTTAGCAATGAGAACAAAGGTATTTGGTTTTATAACAAACTTTTCACATCTGGAACTTTTCCAGTTCTTTATGACCTTCACCTTATTTTTCTTCTGTGTATCGTTTTGTATTTTTGGCCGTGCAAACTTACCTTTACTATTTACCAACACATTCTCATTTCCAAGGCACCAAATAGGATCGCATATGTGAGATATGCATAACGTGTTCTTTTCATCTGTGCCACATGGGTCAAGGCAATATTAGACACTGAGAGCAAATTGTTTGAAATGGTTATTTCTTGTCATATAGACAACCAATATGGTTACAGTATAATAAAAGTCCACAGGAACATATTACAGTGCTCAGAATTTCAAGGCAGCACTGAAAATAAGGATTGAAATGTTGAACTAGACATTGTTTGGGTTTAAACTTTAAAAGTTGTCTTGATGCGTGCTCAAAAATCCAGGTAAGTAAATCCCAAAAGGTTGATTCTATTCATCTGGACGTAGCGTTTTCAGCAGGAGGAACATTTCGTCACTCATCCAAGTGACTACTTCAGTCTCAGCTGACTGCAGGTTTCCCAAACCATATAAACGGTATATTTGTACTTCGAAGAAGTCACTTGGATGAGTGACGAAATGTTCCTCCCACTGAAAACGCTATGTCCAGATGAATCGAATCAGCCTTTTGGGATGAACTTTAAGTTGTGTATAAATACAATAAAGAAACTTGTGTCACTGTAGAATTACATTCTTTCTGTGCTATCTGCAACAGGTACCAAACATTCGCAAATATCTAAATATAAATATAGGTTCCATTCTGTGTTGAGATGATTCAGTAATGTTGAGGTCCGAGCTCTGGGGAGGCCAACAAATGACTAATAGTATTTCCAGATTGTATTGCATGGTGAATCCAAATCTGACAGTACTTTTGTTTCCATTAATTTTGACAACACCATTGGCTGAAAGGCATCCCTATGACAGTCTCCACCATGTCTTTAGATCTGCTGCCACTGCTTTTTAGTCCAGTTCTTGTATACTTTGGTATGCCTTAGCCTTTTTTCAGTGCTTCCCCTTCTTAAGAAGGGATTTTTCCAATTTCCCCAACTTTCAAGACAAACTTCACAATATTGTGAGATATATAAAGTTTCTGGCTTATAGCTCTACATATACCTCCCTAAATTACTACATGTCTACAATACTTATGTAGAAATGTGTCCCTTTTAAGGACTGAAAGATCTGTTCACACTATTTGTATCACTTTTCCCAAGAAGGCTAGGAATGTTGTCCCCTGTGTGACAACTCAGATAGAATTAAGAAGTAATGTCTTTTGGATTAAAATGCCCCGTTTTACAATGATAGCCCTCCACAAAATGATAAAGTGCATTAACATGTGACTCCAAGGACTCCCAACCAACCTACTGAATGTGACAAGAAAGTGAGACCTAGTTGCGATACAGGCTGTAACCTGTTTGGTCTCATTTCATTGATCCCCAGTGATTCATTCCACATGGGGCACATTCATTCTACAAGCCATGTGTTTACTTTGATCAATGGGTCCAGTGGGTAAATACAAATGTCTGCTATCTTTTCCCTGCGTCCATACTAATCTCCTTGTACGTTCAGGTGTTGTTAATATATTGCAAAGATACTGATCAACAAAGAACAGAGGAAAAGTATTTCTTTCTTTCTTTCTTTTTGAAATGAAAATTATTCTCTCACAAATTTAAGAGAAAACTGGAATGCAGTAAAGCAAAAATGGTTCAAAAATGGGAGATCAAAATCACAGTTTAATGCCTCAAGAGGCAGAAATACCTTCATGTGGCCAGTGAAGTGGATGTTGTTTTGAAAAGGTCCAGTTTTTCCACAGCTGATCTGCAGAGAGATTGCTCAAAGCAAACTCCACTGTTGTGTTAGGGAAAGAAAATCAAACAAAAACCAGAAAGTGATATATCTATATATATATGATACATACCAGAGAAAGACAAATGTTGTTGTTTCGAGTGTGTCAACGTAATAGGATGACAATATATTTGATCCAAGCCAGTTTAAGTAATTAACATCACGCACTCTTTCTCTCGCACACACACACACACACACACACACACACACACACACACACACACACACACATACAATAATACACACACACACACACACACACACACACACACACACACACACACACACACACACATTCAAACATTGTGGTGCATACGTTTGTGGATGCGCCCAATCTGTCAAAGTTGTGCTCTGTTTTTGGAGTATCTAAGTGCCTGCTTCAATTCACTGTGGGGATTCCACTCAAAGTGACGGTTTTAACATAGACTCAGGTTTCAAAGCCTAATATCAGACTTTAATGAAATCCTTGAGAAGTTGGATCAATGTAAATACTTCTTTATTATTATAAAATGATGACAAACAAGGTCTGTTTGTAATAATGCAGGAAGTTATTGTAACCTTCCCTCTCTAAAATACTTCAATTAATATCTTGACAAATGGAACTTTCACAATAAAAATAATGTCATTTATTATCCAAAATTTAGGGTTAATTCACAAAAACAGTTGCAGTTTTTGTATTGAAAGATAAAGACCTTATAGTGTTGGATAGAAACTCCAACAATCAGCCGACTACCTGAGAGCAAACTCTTGGGGACAGTGGCAAGGAAATCTTTCAGGAAGAAACTCTGGCAGAATTGGGCTCAGGGAGGGGCAGTGATCACCCACAACCAACTGGGGGGTGGTGGGAAAGAGAAAAATGATGATCAGATATGGAGAAAGGACAAAACACAGACTGTGGGAGAAATTTAATGACATTCCATCTGTTCACTGATGCATGACATGTGAGTGAAACGATCGGAGTGGATAAGAAATACTCATTCTGGGTGCATCATGGGAAGTGTCCCAGAAACCTGTAGCAGAATAACGAAGACGTGGTTCAGGGCCACCAGATCCAGCCCTAATTACAGTATAAGCTCTATCAAATTGGAAAATTTTATGCCAAATCTTAAAAGTTAACAGGATACCTATTTCTGAGAACTCCTAAGTGGGAGCTGGTTCCATGGGAGAGAGAGTGCAATCTGACACTGAAGTGCTCTATTGGGATTTTATGCTTCTATGAGATCCTTTACATCCTTTACAATGATGGCAGCATGTTAACATATGAAAAATGTAAGACAACCTTACATATACAATACTGTGCAAAAGTCTATAGCCATTGTTCTTTATATTTATCTGTTCTTTATATTATGTCTATAACATGAAAACATACATATAGACACAATAAAAGAGTTTGAACAGTTTTAATGATCTTAAAAGTAAATATTTGGTATGATCACCTTTGATCTTCAACAAAGTCTCAACTCTCATACGAAAGTGTTTTTTTTAAGTAATCTTCAAACTTAGTTCTCCAGACTTCTTGGAGGCCATTAAAAGCTCTTCTTTGTATGTTAACTGCCTCTTTGTTCCATTCTCTGTTAAGTTAATCCCACACTGCTTCAATAAATTCAAGGTCCAGGCTCTAGGAAGGTCAATCCATGATTTATAGTAATTCCAGATTATATTGCATGATGAATCTCAATCTCACGGTACTTTTAATTCCACTGAAAACACAATTGGCTGAAAGGTATCCCTATGACAAAGCTTTTACCATGTCTTAAAATCTGCTGCAGATTTTCAGTCCAGTCCTTGCATAATTTGGTATACCTCAGCCTTTTTTCCATACTTTCTTCTTAAGACCGAATGTGTCTGATTTCCTCAAATTTGCATAAAGGCAAACTGCACAACCTGCTGAGATATATCATGTTTCTGCCTTATAGCTCTACCAATGCCTTGTTTTTGCAAAATTTGATGATGGGGGCATGATTATACAAGAGCTTGTATGTGAGGAGAAGGATATTAAAGTCAATCTGGTTTTAACAAGGAGCCAGTGAAGAGAGGCTAATATGGGAGATTATGGGAGAACATGTGAAATTCTTGCAGAATTGACTTTGGTAAACCTACTCACTGGAAAGCACACAAATATAGTATTTATTTTAAATATACCAAAAAGATGAAGAGGTTGAGCATGTAATATTTAACCTTGCCTCAGAGACATAAAAGCTGCTATGATAGACCTCTGTAGCATTAGGTGGTTTTACCTTCACAGTCGGCATTGCAAATGCTGCGCTGACAAGATAAAATCTCAGTTTTAATCGCTTCCGATTCTAAATTAGCGGTAGGTCTAATAACTACTTTTATGAGTTATTTTCCCCACGTGAAAAAAGTCGTTATCCAGTATCAGCACAGTATGACAGCAATATTCTCAGCAACAGCAATAAAGCTGCTATGTATCAGGTCACAGGCTTTGACAGTCTTTGTTTAAGAATTCAATGGACCTACAGGGTAAATGACAAACCTTATTCTGTCTCAAAAATATGGCAGTTTGCAACAAACAGCAATCATATTATGCATGTGACCTAATACAATCATAATCTGGCCTCAGCTGAGTCAGATCTCAATGGGTGACACGGAATGACAACATTTAAGCGCATCAAAGGCCATTGAAACGGACGTGCAATGATTGTGTGACTTGTTAAAACTGCTCATTTTAACAAGTCACTTTGTCTTGTCTTGCAACATTACTCAACAAGGAGTGAATGTCACTTGCTGCTAAGGCAATTTAACTTGTGTAAAGAGCTCTCGCAGATCGATTTGACTCTTGAAACTAGATGAGCGGCCTACCTTATTTCAAGATATTGACATAACAAACAAATCATTGCATTTTTAAAGTAGTAAAACTGATTTCACTCAAGAACACACTTTTTATCTTACTGAGGTTGAGCGATTTGCTTTAATTTTTATTGCTTCAAGGATTTAGGGGAACCTCTGCAAACCAGCTAAATTACATTCAAGAAAGGTCTATAAGGTAAATATCCATAGATCTATTTTTAACTCTTAAAAAGGATTCAGTGCAACAGAAAAAAAATCCCAAATAGATTTACCATAAGAGATATCTCCTGACAGCTGAAAGATAAGCTCACATAAAATCAATATGCTAAGCCTCTTAGCAAGATCTATTAACATAGGGCATTAAATTAGCTGCTATTGTCAGTTACTGAAAAATGTTAGGATGCTAGGAAAGATGTGATATTTATATAGATAGCTTTTAATATTTCATTATTTATTTTTTGACAACCACCCATCAGGTATTTCATGGGACTGTGGCACAAATGGCCTTGAGTAGGTGAAATGAGGGAGGAGGGGGTTGAGTATTCCAGTGTGGAGGTACAGTCTTTAGCCATGACCTATTCTTTTTGGCCAATGGGAAAGAGAAGTGTGCCGGCATGATTAATGGTCATGATTACCTACTCAGAAAATGTGGTTTTCTGGCCCAGCAGCTTCACTTTTATGACTTAAACCTGGGGCAAGATGTTTCATCATGCAGGCAAAGCTGCACAAAATGCATAGGCTACAGAAATGATGTGTGATGATGACCAAACATATCACTGATGAATTGTTTACAGTCATGTGTTTGACCTAAAAGGTAAAGACTCCTGCGGATTATTACATGTACATTTATGGTGATGTTTACCTAAATCGGCATCAAGAGTTTGCAGCCAGCAGGAAGCTACGCTTCTATTTTGCTCTGTGCTTGTGGGTTCAAAACAAAGAAGGAAAAAAAAAAAGACTAATTCAATTACAAATTGTAGTGAGTGGGAAAGTGCTTTGTGGTTTAAAACACTTCTAAAATTCCCATCAATGCAGGACCCGAGTCTTCACTCGCTGCCTCATATCGTGAAGAAACTGCAGATCAAAAGAATCCACTGAGCCAGGAGGGATTCACTGATGAAACCAAAAGATAGTCTTTGCATTTACCAATCCTGTCATGCGTTTGTGCGTTCAGTCAGGCATTACAACCTGTGCATATGCTGGAGCTTGTGGTTTTGTTTGTCCTTGTTTCTGCAGCACTTGTGTGCTAAGGAGATACTAGATGATGCTCCCAAATCATTAACCTAAAGATAATTCGTGCTACAAATACCACAGTGGCCCTCATTACAACTCAGCAACACTCCACCTCCACCAAATGATTCTCCATCGTGTCACTAAACCTCAAAGGTTAGCCCCTCTAAAAGGTTACAGCTGCGTGTGACATTTCCCTTGATGATTTATTTGGCCCTTTTTTTGATAAATATCAACTAGGTTGTTGTTGCCATTTCGACTTACTTACTCATTAAGCTATAATAAGTGACTATATCCTATATCAAGTGAACTGTTGAGGAGGAAACCAGGGTCATATTATTTGTCTATAGTATAAATGAGCATGGATATTGACAGGGGCATGAAGGCTTGTATGTCATTGATCAACCGCTACCAGAATTTCACCAGCATCAAAAGCTTTTACAGCACAGTTCGTGGCAAACTGCAACTGACATAAATATTAAAGTCACATTAATTAGAGGGGGGTAACAGAAACATCAAGTGAAGAAGAAATCTATCAAATGCTAAGTAGTCTAATAATCTTCCATTTGCTTTTTTTGGCTTTAGAGCAAAATTTCTTGTGGCTCCTGCACTGCCATCCATCACTGAGCAGCTGAAAATATGAGAACTGCTGAGGTCATTCCAACAGTACAGAGATTTTTGAAAGTGAGAAAAGCTGGGTTCTTGGCTCAGTAGTGGCTGCCTCACTGGTAATGATCAACAACCTTATCAAACCCTGGAGATATATTGCAGTCATTTTTTGCACTGTGGAACCTTAAAATCTTTGTTATAGAAGTTTAAAAAACTTTAGACTGGTACTATATTGCCTTTGAAATTTACTTGAAGTGCAGCTGCACTTTTTATGGACAAACAGCAGCCCTTTCTCTCAAAGCCCTTGACTGACTATTTTAGCTTAAAAAAAAAAAAAAAAAAAAATAAACATGTCGGTCTTTTGAGATATCTGATGCTGGCATGCATATTTTTTCATGATCTTGCAAAAAAGGACAAAACTAACAACTCAACATACAGAGGTTGGACAGAGATTTTACTATATTGACATTTAAGCAACAAGGCTTTGCTGCTGCTTTCGTTTGTCAATGATTAGATTATAAACAATTATTAGAAATATAGATTTTTGGGGGATCATTTTGTAAATGCCTTATCAACCATATAAACACCATTTTCCTGTATCAAATCGATTCTTCAAAGCACGCAGTACACCTGAGGTGCTGCAACCAGGACACAGAGGAATGAAATGAGTCACTTCTTCCATACCCATTTCCGTGCAGACTCAGTCATTTCTTTAATGATTGGCAGCTCATGTACTGCTGCCAGGGTTCCCACTGCAACAGCTCAGCATTAGGTTTATATGTCGCAGAGCCACTGGGGCACTGGGGAAGTTTGCTGCCACTATGCATTCAGTGTGAAGCTCCAAGCTGTGGTCTCACCCTTACTCCTATGCCAAAGTTTCACTGTACCCTGCTGTTATTTCCTTGAAATATCTCAGTGCCTTGAGCAAAAATATTCTAATAGTGCCCCCCAGCTGAATGGCTCAGACGAGACAGTTGGGGGGTGTTTAGACTGAAGATTAAAAAGATAAGGGTTCCCTGGCTTAAATCCTTGCACTGGGAGGAGTGAATCATATGCTTTTGTGCAAAGAACACGTCCCCAGGCACTGCAGCGGAAATGCTCTGTGGCCTTGAGTGTCGTTGAAATATGTCGTTTTACTAAAGGGCTGAGAAATAAAGTGTATATGTTGTGAAACGGGATCATTCTTCAGAACAAGAATGCAGATTCAGCAAACCTTCACCAGATTAATAAATATTATTGTGCTGGGGTGTTTAATTCTTGAGCTCGTGTTCATGCTCGATTCAGTCAGTGATCCTCTGAGTCACGTTTTTCACAAAGCAGATTAAACCTGCCGAACAAAAGTGTAGGTGAAATCAAAGCTAGGCTCAAATGATGGAATTCATATTCACACCAGTCAGAGTTAATGTAGCATATATGGTTACTTTAAACACGTACAAAGCTTTATGGCTTTGGTGAACAAAAAATGCCTTTTCAGCACAATGTACTATAAGCAATCACCGAAAAACTGTAACAGACAAACTGCTGAGTGAACAGAAATTTGTGACAATTAGCACTTTATCAAATGTATTGCACAGAAGCTATTTTCATGAGTGAATATTTTTTTAAATCATGCAAGATGATTTCTGCATTGAATAAAGGTTTTATATAACTGCTTAAGTCCAACTAAACATCCTTTTAGCAGTGCACGCATGCACTTGACCCCCTCTGTAATGCAGTGGTTAAATCATACCCCATGCACCACTGATTTCTACATATAGGTACATTTGAACACATTGTGTGCTTCACATATGTAATGTGAAGCTCACTGATGTGGAAACGAAGAAAAAAAAACCCATGTAGCTCTAATGTAAAGGAACTCCCAGTCGATCTTTCCCATGGTGTGTTTATTTTAATCACATTACATGGCCTGTTAAGCCTGCAACCACCTCTATGATCATAGTCTGATCATATCTGTGTTAACGTTCATTTGGGGAAACATGTTCATTATGTAAAATGTATACATGAAAGTATTGTAATATACCATAAAGGATTTTCACGATACCCTGTTAAATCATGCTATGATCTACTGTGTGAACAGCTGCATGCTATAGGGTAACAGCAGATAAGAAATCACATATCTCAGAAATGTGAATACATAAGGAACTCAGGCAAAGTAATGAAAAACCTTATTTTTTTCTTTATAACCTATCTTCATCAAAAGCTATTTGCATATTTTCTCAACTTTTTCCTACACTACACTAAGGACAGATTGCATGTCTAGCACAAGGCATTTACAGAAAAACAAGCTCAAATGAGAACCTATGGACTGAATTTAATTTGGAATTTATAGTGTTCTGCACCTGTCTGTGGGAAGAAATGAGAGCAACAAGAAATGCATAAAAGTCGCATCTAATGGACAACAGAGCCCTAATGAGGGCCACTGTGGTGTTTGTAACAGGAATTATCTTTAGGTTAATTATAGAGGCATGTGGGGGTGGGGGTCATCAGAGAGTTGCTTAACAAGCACAAGCAAACACAAATAGAAGCACAAGCTTTGCTTCATATGGTCAGGCTTTTAATGTCTGGATGCTCAAAAGCAGAGACACTCCATAAAGCATTTGGTAAATGCAACATATCAGAGGGTCTTGCGGTTTCATCAATGAATCCCTCCAGGCTGCCTTGAATTATTTGTTCAGCAGCTTCTCTGTGATATGAAACAGGCAATCAAGATTCAGATCGTGTATTGATGGAGATTTTAGAAGTGTTTTAACCTCAGAGCGCTTTCCCGTTCAGTACAATCTGTAATTGAATTAGTCTGTTTTGTTCTCATTTGAACCCACAAGCCTGCAGCAAGATTGAAATTAAGCATCAAACTGGCTAAAAGCTCTTAATTTCAATATATGTAAAATGCTCACATATATACAAATATATATAAGGAGTCTTTACCTTTCAGTCTAAACATGCAATCTCTGGTAATTTTGATGCTTTTTTTTGTTTTACGTCTGGGCTACATGTTTGTATTGGGTTGCAGTGGGGGGGTTCCCCCCAATCCGAAGCTCTACAACAAAAACCCGTCTGGCATGTGTTCTGTATCTAGCAATTGACTTGGGCACCACTCAAGTCTTGTTTCCTCTGTTTCTGTCCACAGTTATGAAACATTCAAAACCAAGTTTCTCTGTGTATCCACCCATGGTGCTGAAACACTCAAAGCCCTCTTGCTCACTGTGTGTGTGTGAATGAAAGTGTTGATCAGAGTTGCTTCATCTGTCTCTATCCATGGTACTGAAACGTGCTAGTTCAGTCTCTTTGCTTAATAAATCTCATAATTCCAAGAAAAGAAAGAGCATATACTTCATTATACTTCATTTATTGGTTTTAATGTAGTGATGATTTAGGATATGAGCCATTTAGGACATGAAGCAAACATAAAAGATTTGCTGCTTTTCAGAGCTTGATACCGGTCTAATAATACTCCCAGCTATAAGAAAACTGCCGCTGTGCATGGGGCATCCTCTGCAACCATGTGGGACTTTAAAGAAAATCTGCAAGTTCCACATGCCTCCAGGAAATCAGTCATAAATAAAAAATTAAAAAAATTAAAAAGACTTGATGTGTTTGGCAGCCTGTGCACTTCTTTGGGGAAAAGCCTACCAACATTGGTGGTTTACTGATCAAAGAGTCACCGAAACTACTGATGTATGACAGCAAACGATGCTGTCAGGGAATGATGTCGAATCTTTGTTGGTCACAATTTAATAATTATGGATGTCAGCTGACAGAAAAGTCTCTTCTTTGACAGATGTAGGACAAAGAAAACATATTCTACGGGCTGTACTGGGATTTACACCAGTCAGAAACAACACTAAAACCAGCTACCTAATAATGTACTGGTCCCTTCTTCTGCTTTACTCTGACCCTTTGGCTTCAACATGGGGCATCTGGAGATGTCCAGTGGTGTCTGGCAAAAATACTCTCACAGCAGATCCTCTGGGTCCTGTGAGTTGTGGGGAGGGGCTTCAATGGATTTTGTTTGTTTTTGTAAATCCCTTAATGGATTGAGATTTGTGGAGTTTGGAGGCTCTGCCAGTACCTTGGACTCTATGTCATGTTCCTTAAGCTGCTAATAAGCTGTTGTTGTAGTGTGGGCCCATTGTAGTGTGAGCCTCTATAATCAGAAAGTGTTGTTATGAGTACGGGTACTTGTTCTAGATTAATGTTTAGGTGGGTGGTACAAGTAGAAATAATGCCACATTGCATTGTAACATCTTAATGTCACTCACCTAAACTGTAAATGGTGCATTGTATACTGTGGATTATGTGCATTATATACCTTACTAACATGAATGAATGTTAAGCAGGTCTATGTTTTGCACAGAAATGTGTCAGATATTATAAGCAACACAAACAACAAGCACAAATCCAAAGTGGCTTCCAAACTAATAGTTCATAAGTCCCTTCTGTCTAAGCTAAATCCACTCCTGAATGACAAAGAATAACCTAAATTCACATAAAAGACAGCAGCATCCACTTGAAAAACCCTTTCAATGATAGCTTAGCCTTAATGAAGCAAAAACCTCTTGACAGGCACAATACTACACAAGACTGAGCACTGCATTCACTTAAATTAATAATTATCTATGAAACCCATATTTAAACCTTTACAAAAATAATATTAATACAATGAAACTCAAATCATTGCCACTGGTAAAATAACAAAATGCAAAAGTTCTTAATAATAATAAAAAAGCCAACCTTTTAATAAGTGCTGAGCACAGTGCAGAATAAACTAAATGAAGCTTTATAGCTTCTTTCCAAGTGAAATCTTGACAAAACATTATAAATCACGGCCATTGCCTTTAAATGCTGATACTGCATTTTCCCACTCTGAAACGATTCCTCTGAGGTCTTGGGACGTGGGGTGGAAAATGAATTTGATGACCAAAACTTTAATTATTTGGGCATAAAGTGGAGTCATTGGAAGCGGTCTGTGCCTCAGACCAATGCCTGTGACAAGTATATGAACTTTTTTTTTTTTATTAATACTAGAGTTGCATGAATGTTACATTGACCATATCTAACTAATCAAAGCCATTACACAGAATCGTATTATTGATGGTAAATTATTCATAAATATATGCAGTGAAGTGGTTGTTACTTCAAAATCCAACTTAGCCACCTGAGTAAAACTGAAGCTTGACTTCAGGGACTTCAGGATGTGCATGACGACTCAGAGACAGAGGGTCTTTGTCTATGTGAATCATTTCCCTGTTGAATGATTGCCCCCTCAAGTCTTTGAGCAGCCTAAATATTCTCCACTTTATTACTCATAATGCACTGCTGATTGTATTACTCACATCTGGGCAGACTGGATTACGGTAAAGCCCTTTGACTCTATCACTGTTGATTTCCCTTGAGGCATTAGAATGAACTTTAATGAATCTCCATTTTTACCAAAACCCTTCCTGTGAGCTACCTTAATTTTGCATGCCACGGCCAATAAATGAGTCCAATGCCCAGACATATTAAATGACTAAAGGTGGCAGGTTTTGACCCAAGTCAGTAATTTCTGATTAAGTTCCATCAAGACAAAGTCCTTAATGGGAAAAAGTTGACAACAGAAATTGAAATGTTTCAAGCAGTGACTCGGTGTATTACTTGCCAGTGGGTCATGTTTGGTTTGTTGAACACAAAAAATAAAAGGTTAGGCAAGAGTGCAATTAGATTCAGTTTAATTAGAATAACAAGAGAAGTTAAAAAAAACTGGTTGTGTTGTATACAGTATACAAATAATGATTACAGCAACCTTTTTGGAAGAAAGATTTAGGCATTTGCTCTTGATATGTTTTGTCATGTTTGTTTGTTTTTATAGTCATTACACATGCTTTAAAGATGTAATTCTGTTATTTTTCGTTATAAATAAAATAACTCTTAGCAGAAAATTTATTTGCATCAACTTGACTTGTTTGTTTACACCTGTAGATCAGGGTCACTGTATTTTTGTTACTTCTTTGCCTTAAACAAATGAAAGAAATAAAGCCAAGTGTTGCACCATTCCAGATCCTCCCATAACAAATGAGTATATGCTTTACAGCACATATTCGGTTGATATAATATTTATGCCTGATTTATTCCTAGCTGTGGATTGCTGGATGCAATCCCCAAGCTCCCAAACAGCTATCATTCATTATAAAGCACTTTTCTATCATTTATCCTAAGAAAAGAGGAATAATGCATTCAAACCATATCCATTTAACTATTTGCTTATCACTGATGAGGAAAAAATTCAAGCTTATTAGACTCAGCTGATTTGGTAAAGAGCACTGGCTGAATTCTTTAAATGTATTATGCAAACGTAGAAATCCAGAACCTAAATCTAATCTAATAGACAGCGGTGACCTGACATTATTCTTCAACATGATGCAACTATGTAGCAATGTGAGTTAAGATTCAGCACATCTGATGCAGGGATTAAGTCAGCACTGTGTGAACCCTCAGTAGCCGCTTCTCCACTGACCTCCACACTGAGCGCAAAGGTTATGTCTTAATTGGATAAGCTTCAGCAATGTTATGTACAGTATGTATCTGCAGTCTTGTCCCCGATGTCTTCTGTAGACAACATTTGTTGGATATTCCTTTAAATGAAATGGGCTTTAAATGCTTGAGTGTTCACCCTGCACTTGTTTGCTAAGAGTGGCAAAACCTAATCGTTGTGGTCAATTCTGGGATTCTAAAAATATTTAACTGTTGGGTGGATGGATTAAATATGACTTTTGTGACAGCTGTAAAGGCTCTTGTCAAAGACAAAAACAGTAAATCGGTTGTTATTACCAAAGTCAAAGAGCAACAGCAATGGGTAGTCATAGAAGGGAAACCAGAACACGGCACCATTCATTCTAATCCAAGAACCAGTTTATTTAGATCCAATTGTCTACTTTGAATTCATGTTCTATCTCTCGAGATGCAGCCCCATCACTCTGACCTTGAAACGGTTTGATATCAGACAAATCGTAGAAAAAAAAATCTGTGATCACCACAAACTAACCATAAATAAGCATAGAACAAATAATACAGGTTTTATTGTGTGCTGTTGTAAATTCCATCCAACTTGACCTTAAATAAAATGAATACATTATGGTTTGTATTTTTCAGCGATCATGATATTGTCTCATCCCAGTACTCAGGCACTGACAGTTACAAATTTAAAACCTCACTGTAGCTTGAATAGTCCTGGCATTTTTAAGGTACTTACATTTTAATCTGATAACGTCACGGAAAATAATCATTTTACCAGCTTTGGAGCCCGAGGATGCAGGATTGATTGTTCTTTTTTTAGGCTGCACATTTGTTTATCTCAATGGAGTTGAGACCAGTCATGGTGACAGCATGCCAATTTCAAGATCAATTGTTGGCTCCTTGCCTCCGGTCTTTGCATTGCATTATCATAGTAATGACTTCTTGACCCTCCCCCTTAAAGTCTGCATCTGCAATCCCAGTTGTAGAGACAAATGGTATACCTGAAAGTCATTTGTGGTGTGTAATGGATTATTCTCAACAGGATGTTGTGTATTCTCATATCAAGTGTCATTACTGACCATCCACGGAATGGTTATTATGAGCTGTGATGGTAGCGGTCTGTCTCCCATTAAATGTGCATATTTTGTTTTTATTACCACTTTAGAGTAACCACTTGCAAGTGCTTGCAGTTTTTCATCTGTGAATGTTACTGTAAGTATGTAGTGTGGGTAGTGTAGGGCACACCTTCTAAGGTTCTATTTTAATTTCTAGTTATCCAAAATGTGCCTAAATCAGCTGTCTCATGTGTTCAACTTTCCAAAGCTCAGAATGACTGTTTTCATGTAGAATTGCAAAAAGTTCAAATAGAAACAAGCTGAGATTTATTAGATTTTCAGACCTTGGCTAAAACATGTACTGTTCAAATTACTAATACACTCTATGATAATAAAGAAGTAAAACTGAATACTTACACGTTTGATCTCTTCACCCTTCAGCCAAAATTTTCCCAGTTTGCATCTGGTTGGGAACCTCTGTAGCATATCATTCCCCATCTTTGTCATTTTCTAATTTCCTGTCACCTTTCTACTGCCAGGAATTCAGGAAGATGAAAAAATTCCATACAGATCTTCAAAAGACAGAAATTTAATTTCATCCAGGTAAAAATAGTGAAGGTTGCAGGGATCACATGCTCTTTGCCTGCTGTAACTCATCAAATATTGTGCTATTGAGCAAAGCAGAAGTCTTACAAAGCTGCAGTGGTTTTACTGGATATTTTGTTAAGTGTTAGTCTGCATCTAAAATTGGCCATTGCTGAAAAGGAATGTGCCTCCTCAGCAAACCCTTCCTGGATTTAAAACATCTCAGAGAGCATTTTACAGGGATTTTACTGGGATCTTCTGTATTAAATGTATTCTTCAAATAGACATGTTATATCCTCAGAATAAGTGTTCCTCTCAGTCTGGGTGCAGTGCAAACATGCCTATGGTTGTTTTACATTCAAACCCCTTTACATCACATTACACTTTAGGAATATATATGCTGGCCTTACATGAATTTCAGTCTATAACTATTAAGTTATCCTTTCTGCATGTCACGTACTATGTAGGCGTTGCATTGGAACTATTATAGAAGATTCAGACAGTCTGTATAGTTTGGACAGTTGAAAAAAAAAGTGCTGGCTGAGAACAAGGAGAAAGGACCTAATTAGCAAATAAATAAATAAACCAATCCCCCTATTCACAGATGGCTGAAAGGCTGCCATGCTAAATGTCCCTTAGGATAGCAACTTGTCTTTGCTGCCAGGCAGATATTTGGCATTTTAAAAACTGTCAGAAAGCCTCATTTGTTTGCACGTCATCCTGTGCTCATATATATATATCATACGGCCACATTACTGTACAACCCTAGCGCAATTAAGGTAACTCCGGCCCTCACTGGGTGAAGAAAGAAGCAAGTATTTTTATCCTAAAAATGCACTCAGTATCACAAATGACTGTGAAGAGAAAGCTAAAAATGTATATTCTAGACTGCAGTTTAATGTGCAGGCCAATTTACTACTTACTGTATATAGAGATTGTGGGTTGCTATTACCAGACAATTGTAGATATAAAAACTTTACAATGTTTTTTTTTTAACATTTAAAAGGGTAAATACTGTGAAGCATTCTTACACAGCACTTGTTTTCATTTTCTTTAATGAAATGTTTTATTTTATTGCTTCTTTATGACATTTGCCATATACTCTGTTACTAAATAATCACACCGACACCAATAGAGTATATCACAGTGAAAACAAAAAATCTGTTATTTTCACAAATTTTTCAATTGAACACTGACAACCAATATCTGACAACTAGTGTCCTTGGGTCTGTACTACTTCCTTCTGGGTACATAAAGTACAATGAAGCTGTATTTTTCCATCACCTTGTGTTGCCTTAAACTAGAAAGACGGGCTGATTGATTTTCCTCTGACAAATCAATGAATTCTTATTCATCCAACCAGGAAGATGTTGCAGAGTTGTTTTAAGGAACATTTCAGGATTGAAAATCTGTCAGATGAATTTTCAGTGGCAATTGTATGGCTACCAAACAGATTATCGATCTTTAAAGGATCCTAAGCAAAAGAAAAGGTGTTCCGTGTCTGGTTGTCATAGAGACACTGTTATCATATATTAGAATGCATTTTTTTCTCAGTTATTCTCATGATGGGAAGTTTACTAAAGGGGTGGGTGGCACAGCAAGCCCCGGATTTGAATTAGTCAGCCAGCTGGGCTCTTTCTGTGTGTTTCTTTCTGTGTCAAGGCTGAAGGAACGGACTCGAGCGCAGACTCTGGAATTAAATCAAACAGTTCTTATTTACAACACCAAGTGAGCTATATACAAAGTGAGTGGAAAGGTCAGGGCTCCAGACATCCACAGGCAGGAAGGGGAAAGGTGCTCCACACTCGCTTGCGGATCCACGCTCCACTCGTCCCAATCTCCGCACACTTGCTCTGTACTAACACCCGACACCAAACTACCAAACACTTACGCTCAGGAATCAGGGAAGAGGGTTATAGGACGGGTCCAGGAAGTCTATGTACAAACAAGCAGAACCGGGAAAACATGAGAGATGATGGGCGCTAACGTGTGTCTAAACAACGGTCCAGCAGCGAGAAGCTGTGAGCCACCGCCTTAAGTAGTGGCCAGGGAAGGCAGGATAATGAGCCACAGGTGCGTGATTACTGGCAGGTGAGTGGGAGCCACAGTGAGCTCCGCCCAGGCAGAGCAAAGACAAAAGAGCAAAAAAAAAACCAAACAAAACAAAACATGTAGCCTCACTGGGCCGGCCAGGAAGACACAGGGACCATGACCATTTGCATGTTATTGTCATAACTGCTGGATCATGACACTTTATAATGTCCACTTTCCTCACTTGCACACTGTCTCACAAGTATCATATATAACCTACATTTATACTAACTTATCCCAAACTCTTTGTCTAATTTCTTTAAAGTGAGGTACTGAAACACTTTTTTTTTTTAATGAAATCGCTCTTCTATGAAGCTGGTATCCTTTGTGTGTTGTCCCTTATTTGATGAATGTTTCATTAAATATTTTAGCTGACATAGAGTATTTCTTCAGTCTCTGTTATCTTTGAAATAATCAATAATGAATAAATGAAATCAGTAGATTTGAACAAATGTTCACTGCACCACATGAGTTTATTTTGACTTTGTTTGAAAAGACTGACAACGAAATTTAAAACGTTTGTTTAATTTTTTTTGTCTTCTGAAAGAAGCCAGTATAGCAGGGTGTATGAGCTCAAAGTTAACTTATTCATGTGAAGTTACTCTAGAGCATCTCAAAAGAATGTGAAACTTAATTTGGCTGTCTAAATTGTTTACTAAGCTGTAGTCCGGGAAATTAAATATATACGTATAGAGTCGATTTACTTTCATATTATATTCAGATCTGCCAAATCAAATACGTGGAGCTACCCGCTGTGCAGACCACTTGTGAATAAGGGAGCAGCCAAAAGTAGCTCCTAATAACTGGTTTGTTTGTTTGTGTGTTTTAAACTTGTGCTACTGAAAAAACTGAAAGTTGTGGAGGGTTGCAGGTTTTACAGTGGTGACATTTAAAGTTCTGCAAAACGGTTTGTGAACACAGGTTTGATCTGACCGTGCTTCGAATTTATATATCAAACTTTTTTTTTGTTGCTCTGTGAAGCATATTCCATATTTAATGCATTCAAATTCTTGCAGTGGGTCCCAAGTTCCATATTTTCTTATCACTTTGTTTATCTTGCTGGCAGTTATATAACCATTGGACAACTCGCTGCAGTTTCCATTGAACATTTTTAGGCCAATACTACAGAATCTTTTTTTTTAATATTACAAATGATGATATTTGGTGATGAAATTGTAGTCATTTAGTCTTTGCTGAGATTTGGCAGTTCAGTAACAATCCAGTTCATCTGCTGCTGGAAGCAGAAAATGTTTATTTCCTGTGTGCCAGAGGATTTCTTCCCCTGAAAAACCCAGCAGACAGTGGGTGGTTAGAACAGTAAATGAAAGCTTTCTGGAGCTTTGATTTACTTCAGTTGTGTGTTGAACAGTTATTCCTGATGGTACTGCAGTCTGATACAGGCTAGTGCTTGCAAATCCAATACATGTTTCCAAACATGTATAGAAAACTATTGGTAGTAATCTGTCTAAAAAGCCTGCGCTTTAGGATTTAGACCATTTCTTATCCCTTCCTAGGTACCGCACATAACCCCAGGCTCATGCTTGTGGTTCCATTACAGAGAAAAAGAAAGTGTTCTACTTTAGGAAGCAGTGAATCTTGCCCAGCAGTACTGATAGTTTCCTGCTGTGTCTTGATAAATTTGTAATAAATGAAAATTGCCATAAGTGCTCAATTTAAAAGTGCAGTTCGCTTTCATTACAGTTAACACAATATTTAGTTATAAATCCATGTTATCTATGCTAAGATTCTGGAAATAAAATACTACCTTACCTTTTTTTACAAGGAATTTTTAAACAGCCTGTGGCTCATCATGGCTAACCTCCACAGAGGGCTGTTTTGTACTTTGGCTGGGCTTGAGCTAATTTTTTATTTATTGATTGATTTATTTTACATTGTATAAGTGATTCCAATAGTTTATATTTTATTGTTAAGCAAAATTTGCAAATTCAACATGTAATGTCTTGAAAATAAAAGGTGCTTACATTTTTAGTTTTATCAAGCAGTGCAAATCAAGGTGAGGTGAATCTGGCAACAAATGAACTGAAATGTAGACGCAGTCCATTGAGAGAGTTAAATAAATTCATTAAAAAAAGTTGAAGCTAAAGTTAGAAAGTTAGGGTTGGCAGACATCTGTGGCTGACAGAAGGGTGTAGGTGGTGTTGTGTGAAGTGGGTAGGCAGGGATCATAGACTGTATATAACAAATGGACGTAGCCCTTGTGACGTCAACAACTGTTGTAAAGCTCCGTTTCAAATTAAGTCATTACTATTATTATTATATTAATCGTGGCGATTGTGGCTCAAGAGTTGGGAGTTCGCCTTGTAATCGGAAGGTTGCGAGTTCGAGCCCCGGCTTGGACAGTCTCGGTCGTTGTGTCTTTGGGCAAGACACTTCACCCGTTGCCTTCTGGTGGTGGTCAGAGGGCCCGGTGGCGCCAGTGTCTGGCAGCCTCGCCTTTGTCAGTGCGCCCCAGGGTAGCTGTGGCTACAATGTAGCTTGCCATCGCCAGTGTGTGAATGTGTGTGTGTGTGGGTGAATGACTGAATGTAGTGTAAAGCGCTTTGGGGTCCTTAGGGACTGAGTAAAGCACTATACAAATGCAGGCCATTTACCATATATTATATTATTATTACTGTAGTTGTTGACAGTCATGATAAATGACAAGAACTTTACAGGCCCTGGTCTTGTCAAGATTCTATAAAAGACATTCCAGACATCGAAGAGTAGTATAGTGAGTATATATAGTGTATACATAAATACACATAGTGAGTGTATATATATAATTAGAGATATATAGTTTATTATTTCAGCCTGCATGTGTTGTGCACCCAATCCTTATCAAAGATGTATGCACAATTGTTCCACCCTGGAAAAAGAACAGTTAAAATAAATCATTAAAACCCCCAAATTACCGTGATATTCACGCCTGTGATGAGTGTATGCAAATATTTAACCACCACTGTAAGAACATTCTATATTTCCTGCAGACAGGCAGTTTAAGTGCAGGTTACACCTATACTTAAAAGACAAGAGAGACTCTTGAGGATGCCAGTGTTCACATTTTGGAATGAGTAGACAGATGATTTGACAGAGGAACAAATGAAATCAACTTCAGTCATTTAAATAAAGCATTTGTCCCACTGAAAACACAACGTCCAGATGAGCAGAATCAACTTTGTGCTATTCAGGTAAATCCAATAAACTTTTTATTACATTTCCTTGTCATCTTCATTATTCATACAGGAAGTTACTGCTTGGCAGTGATCAGACGAGTAGTTAGATGTCAGCCAAAGGAGGATCACTTGAGCTCTTGATAGGATCTGGCGAGGGGCGAACGTTCACGATAGAGTTGATATACTGAAGATGATGATCAGATAATGAAATGCAGGTGCGCCAGCCAGAGACCAGGGACTCTGAGAGAAAGAAAAACTGTCACAAATGTGATAATTTCATCTGTTTTTATATGGTTACACTGACTAATCAATCACTTTTGTGTCTGTGACAAAACCTCTTGCCTACGAATATTAAAATAATTAATATCCAAGAAAATCAAGACTGGATAAATATAACACCGACCATCAGTTTCAGTCAAGGACAATGGAATTATAGATTAAGCACAAATCATGCTTCTAAAATATTAATTGTAGTGTAGAAGCAAATCAGATTAATATTGTAATAGTCACATTTATTTATTTATATTTTTCATCATTGCAATGTTTTTGTAAAGACACTGGAGAGTCTGTATTTCTTCCTGGATTGTAATCCTTTTGAATAAAGTGCATGTTTTCTTTTTCCCTTTCCATGATTCATGCATCACTTAAGTACTACAGAAGAGGGAAATGGCAACATGGTAAATCATTTCACATGCTCTGAGGCAGAAACAGTGTTTTATTATTTCACTATGTTTAAATTTATTATATTTTGATTTACATTTAGTGGTTTCACAGGAATTTGGAGAAGAAGGTGTTTACAGATGGCCATCTCCCTGCTGGCTTCCAAAGAACTAAAAGCAAAAATGACAAAATGCATTTTGTAAAGAAAAAGATATGCTACTTCACACATTTGAGAAGGTGACTGTCGTCTGTGTTTGGAAAATACAGACCCTGCAGCTGCTGGAACTGCAGAGGTAGTAAAACATTCAATCTATCTTAGCTTCTTTTCAGTAGCAATTCAGAAGATGATGTCTCTTTCCTTTTCAGTTCACAGCTTGCAGCTGGACTTGACTTTTATGATTACTGAACAATAAGGGATATTTCGAATGAACCACAGCCTTCTCGTTTGCATACTGGTAGACAGCACATTTTAAAACAGTCTTACCTTTGTTAACATTCTGTATATCACACTTTCTGAATGTCCATATAGGATAAATCACACTGTGAATTAATTTGTGATAGATTAAATTCTAGTTAACTTCAGAATATGTTTACTTAAAAAAAAAAAGCCATTAGAATAATATGACTTTGGACAGTTATTGGAGTCTAACCGCTTCACTTTATTTAAGCTGATTCATCATACATTATAATAGAACTAAAGTCCACACTAACTTTACCTTTGATATAAAAATATAAATCACATTTTATTGCAGCAGTGAGTGTGACAGCAGGGTCTATTATGTGCAAACCTCCCATGGCTACATTGCATTGAATATATTTCTGGCTCAGACTCTGAAGTGTGCAAACTTGTTTTTTTCCTGCTCTTGCGGGAACTATATGTCTGATTGTGCCTCAGTCTTTGGTGGCACACACAATAGGGAACACCCACAGTGAGCTTCAGTGCCATTGATTTCCACCTGTGCACAAACCTCTGTCTCTAATAGGCAATCTCAGCTGCCTAAAGAGAAGTATATAATATTAACAGGATGATTAGTAACTATGACTTCTTTTCAAATACAATTTTCTATTCTGGTTCAGGCTTAAGTCCTTAAGTTCATGTAGACACACTTAAATGCCAACTCAAATCCACCCTAACACCACAAAGTACTGCTACTGAGTGATAAAAAAGGTATTTTCACGGAGTATGATTACATCTACAAAGAAAATGTTTAAAAAAAACAAGTAGGAAAAATTAATGTTGCATATTATCTACTTCACTGATTATTAAATCCGTGACTTCAGTTTTTTCTGCAGCTGTTTCACCATCTTGCCCTTGTGCAGCTTTGCAAATGCTGATTGCAACATATACTAGCCATTATCAATATATTTCCACACAGTGGATGACCTAGGAGCAAAAAATCACGAGGCATTGTGGGGAAAAATATATATATTTAAATAAGTGATAAAAGTAGATTTATTTGCATGAATAATTGTACTGTTTGGTGATTCACTCCACCTGGGTCATTTTGACTGTCGAGAGTCAATATGCACTGAATGGCAATAAGTCAGTCTTCCAGCTTCTGTATTTACTAATAATAAAGAAATACTGTGAACCATATCAGGCAGCATGGTGGTGCAGTGGTTAGCGCTGTTGCCTCACAACAAGAACGTTCTGAGTTCAAATTGGCCACCTGGGGCCGTTCTGTGTGGAGTTTGCATGTTCTCGCTGTGTATGTGTGGGTTCTCTCCATTGCTGATGCTGAATTGGCTGTATGTGTGAACATGAATTGTTGTCTGTCTCCGTTTGTGTCAGCCCTGTGACAGACTGCCGACCTGTCCAGGGTGTACTCTGCCTCTTGCTCTAGGACTGTTGGGATAGGTTCCTGCCACTAGGTCTCCCTGAACTGAATAACGAGAAGAAAAGAGATGGATATAAAATACACAGAGCACAGTTTGACCTCAAATTTAATGCATCTTGCTCTGTATTCTGAATCCTGCATTAATGTACACATCATCCTTTGTATAAGCGTATAGTAAACTGTGCAGCAGCTCTGCAAAGGAAGGCTTTGACAACAGAACAAATCACATCACAGTTATGACAATACTGAATGAACAATCTACTGAAAGAACACAGCTGCTACAGAAATCAGGCTGGGGCATCGTCCAGAAACATGGTTTGTCACATTTAAAATAAAGCAGAAATATTTTGCACTAGCTGTGTTGTCACTACTGGGAATACTGTTTTATTTAGGTGACAATGCTGACGGTGTATAGTGTGCAACACGCAAGGACATGATGACCATGTGTTAACTGTAAGTTCACTGGACCATTAACTGTGCTATTCTTACAGTGGCTCAAATTGCCTCAATAGCTGGTGAGTTAAAGACTGTTTAATGACTGTTTAGCACCCACCGGGTATTGTCTAAACAGGCTGCAGTGCATGTGTGATGATGGCTTAGAATGCACACACAGAAGAAAAATGGTAACCATTAATGGACACCGCTGAAAGGTAAGCGGAACATTGTTAATCAGGCATATTTTAGTAAACCCGCCACGGATTGGATGACTAGTTAGTTAGTAGTTAGATGACCAGTAGTGCAAGTATATTGTGAGGTGCATATGTAGATGCCAAGTCCTTACACCTTTGAGGAGTCCTCACATTCTAGATTAGGCTTCTGAAGTCTTTACGAGCAAGTTCAGGAGATTGGATCATTTCACTAAAACTTGTCTCTTTGAAATGGCAATTGAAACAAGTCTGGAATCTTGCACCAAAGATGCTGCATAACACAAAACACATTGGACCAGAATATAAAGCTTCCTTTTTCTAATAGTTCAAACTCAACAAGCTACCGTGCAAACAGCGGTAAGTCAAATCCCTGTCAGTAACTTTCCTTGTGGGCCTCACCTTTTACTTTGATGGATTGTTGCAGCTGAGTTATGATCTGTCAAAGGCAAGAAATTTTGATTTTTCCTGAGCTGCATCAGTTCATGCCCTACTGTCACTCTCCCAGTGAAATATTGATGGGAATTATCTCACATGCTGGTGGCCTCACTGAGAAGGTGGGTGTCTGTGTAATACCACTTACTCTAATCAATATTATAGTGGTCATCTGCAAAGCAAAGAGGTGGATCACTTTTTTACGCATGCTGTGGTACATGTGTGAGAATCACATGTGATTCTCACATGTCAGTTAAGATGCGGGTGGTGTTGTGCTGCTTTGTATTTTCCGTCCTGTTTTCTCTTTATTACGTTTTTTTTTTCTTTTTTCTGTGAGTGGCAATACTCTTTAATTTTGTACCTGTTGTTGCTCTGAGAATATCTAGCTCTTTTATTTATTTATTTTTTTAACCTTGGTGTTTGGAACCCAGTTGAAAAACAGTGCATTCATATTTTATTCTGCTTTTTTTTTTATCTTTATTTAACACATTTGGATTAAAGACTTAGTTATTTGGTTAATTTATGGATTTTTTTAAGTTCATTTTGAAAAGTTTTCAATTTCTTGGTTTACATGGCTTTATGGGAATCCTATTGGAGGGAGAAGATTTGACTTGCTCTCTATTAGAATGCAATGTCAGCTAAAGCAGAAGCTAAAACCTTTTGTCTTTACAATTTAAAGTAGAAGTAACCAAGGCGACAGGCAGCAAGCTTCATAAAGCTGAACTACTTTCCTTGGTGAGTGAATAATCACGTGATGACATGTTGCTGAAGTAAGTGCCTTTTTACCAGGTGCAACTTGGTGGTGTAGATGTATCTTTATTACTTTTTTGTAGAGGGGAACATATTTTGTTCTTTACACAGGAAACTTGGGTCACAAGTGTGAGCTGTTGTGTGTGTAATTGGGTATTGCTGTACCACTGCATTGTTTGTGCTTTGTAGAGGTGTTTAGTGTTTTTGGTTGTGTATGAGAGGTTATGTGCACATCATATCATAATTCATGATTTAAAAACTGCTAAAAGAAATTTTGACTTAATATTTAAAATATTTCATAACTAAGGCAGAAAGGATTTAAAACTTTGTTTAAAACATTGCCTTTTCACTGTCTGATGAAAAGGTAAGCTACCTTTGTAGTGTTTAAAAAAGAAAGGTCATACATGAAGTTGTTATTACATTATGTTAAGTGAAATATGGCCACAGATGATTGTAATACCATGACAATAAGGTTCTAATGTTGGCTGGGGTTTTCTTGGATACCTTTTAACTGCTGGCACGGTGGTTAGCACTCTTGCCTCACAGCAACAAGGTCCCAAGGTCGACTTTCTGTGTGGCGTGAGTTCTCTCCCGATACTCCAGCTTCCTCCCACAATCCAAAGACATGCGATTAGTGGGGTTAGATTAATTGGTGATTCTAAATTGCCCATATTTGTGATTGTTAGGTTGTTAGTGAGAATAGTTGTTTGTCTCTCTGCATTAATCCTACAACAGACTGGCAACCTGCTCAGGGTATACCCCCTACTCTCGCCCTATGGTATCTGGGATAGGCTCCAGCCCCTCCGTCACCCTGATAAGGATAAGCAGAAGAAAATGGATGGATAGACCTTTTGAAATTCTCTTGAGTTGGAGCTTTGATTTCCCCCTTGGCCTAGGAGGTGGTGAGGTGCCCAAGGACAAGATCTTTCGATCTATTATAGAAGAAATCCTCCTATTCCTTCTCCTTCATTGGTGACATGCGCTAATGTGGTAAGACTAACTGCTGTTTTACTATTACTATTGAGTGCAACACGAAGAAACTAGACGACCCTAGATGACTTGACTAAATACTTCACAGCTCAGAGAAGCAGTACTGACTAAACTTTTCTCATTTTCCATACAAAATAACCATTGAGTGGAATGTTATCTAATGTAATCAAAGACTGTACACCCAAAATTATTTCATTGATATCACATGTTGTTATTTTTTTGTCTTAAGTCTACTGACACCCACTTTATTGTGGCATTTTTGTTTTTAGTTTTGTTTGTTTGTTTGTAATTACCTTTCATTTCTACCCCGGGGCAAGGTATGCAAAGTAAACTAATAATGGTACTGTTTTATTTCAATGTACAGTAAATGCAACTATTTAAGTTATTCATTGCATTCCTGTATTGCCAAATACAGTGAGCGATACAAACTCTGTCAAACCCCCCAGATATTTCGTTGTTGAAGCACACAAAGGACAAAGGATATGTACGTGGCGTTCTCCTGCAGCTGAGCCACAAACCACACCCTGCCACACCTGAACTCACATATTTTAGTGCCTATTTCCCTAACCTAAACACTAGTTTAATATTTTGCAGCTTGGTGGATGCACTAGTTGGTCACAGTGAACATTTGGTCACATGTTCAGTGTGTATTAAAAACTGAGCACTTAGATGTGGAAAATATATTACAAAAATCCAAAGTGCCAGTGTAATTTAGTAGAAATGTATAACAAATTACAAATTAGTTTGTACATAATTTTAGTTTGTACATGAAAATTATAATTGAAGACAGTATAAGACCAAACCAATAGTGAATTTAAATCTGGGTGGTAAGTCCTACAAATCCAAACCCTATGAAGCTCCTGGAGCTCTGTTGCTTTTGAATGGCTGCCTGGAAGCTTCTTTTTTTGATCACTTACAAATATGCATTTCCACTTAGTTCCCCTCCATTGTGTCAAAAAAATTTAAATCTAAATTGAATTTTAGAGTAAAGAAAAAAGTGAAATCTGAAAAGTAGGTCAAGGTCTTACCCCTTTCGCAATGTCACCTCAAACACACCTAAGTTCAGGTCATTTGAGCTTAATATTCACTGTCACCAGAGATGATGTTTACCATAAATGTTGGGTCTTTGCCACACAACCTGATGGCTGATATGGTATCTTAAGTACTGCTTAACAGTCTTTCAACTTTACAATTAAGGAAAAATAAATAAATAAATAAACAAATATATATATATATGTGTGTGTGTATATATATATGTGTGTGTGTTTGTACATAATGTTCATAGTTTTGCATTTTTATTTGATATCTCCTCTTTTGGTTTTCCGTGATCCTATTCTCAGATTTTCTAGGTTTTATTTTTGTCTGCTATGTTTGTAATTTTAGATATAGTTTACAGGAAATCCCTGGATTCCAAGTTTCTGTCTCATTATGTCTATTCATTGGCAGTTTCTATGTTTGGTGTTCTCTCATGTTGTTCCTGTCTGTCTTATTTTGGTAGTTTCTGTCTCTTTTTCCTGTATCTAGTTTTGCTTTCCCTGTCCCATTGTTTTGATTAATTTCAGCTGTGTACCCTGGTGTTTCCCATCTCCCTGATTACCTATTCGGTATTTAAAACACCACCTGCTTTTGAGGTTACTGTTGTTTTGTGTCGCACAGCTTATTTTCTGTTGTCTCCTGTCAGTTCTTCCGCATGTTCTCCCATCCAGTTGTTTAGTACTTTGCATTATGTTTGCCTTCCCTTAAATTGGCTTTTTTGCAGAGTCTGTTTATCCTCCTTCTAAATAAAGTTGCATTTTGAGTTTATTCAGTCTTGTGAGTTATTATTAGAGTCCTAAAATAGGAATTGTGGTCTCAAGACATCACCTTGGCTCTATTAAATTATTCTTGAACCTCTTTGACATCTCTGTAGTTTATAAAGCTTTGCTTGCCAAGCGCTTTTATAGACCTTTTGTGCCTGAAAACATTCAAAATTCACCACAGATACAAAAATCCATTACTTTAGATAGTAGTGGCCCTAATCATAACTAAGCTATTGAAATTTAACTGGCCTATAGCACTAATGCCCAGAAGCTATTCAAAAATTTTAATGACTTTATCTCAGAAAACTGATATTTGTGCATTAGTATTAAAATGTGTTATAATTATTTCAACAAGGTATAGTCTCTTTGTCTATTTTTATTAATTTGTGTTTCAGACAGGGTGTCATTTTGCCCCATATCAGAAAGACATTATTAAAAATCCTTTTTTTTTTCATATAGATAAAGAAAGGAAGATTCTATGAGGAAGAGTCTTGCCTAGACTGTCCTTCATTATCCTATACCTTTAACCATGAAAGCAGGTTCCACAAACGAGACTTGCATGCACTCACACAAATACACACAAACACAGATATGCAGGCCGGAGGTCAAAACAAAGTACTGATGCCAGAGGAAAAGATTAGAATGACAAAGGAGAATGGCACTGAGTCAGGAGAGCTGCAAGGAGGAGGACAGCAGAGATGGAGACCCTAAATAATGGCTCTCTTGTGGATAAAATATAACCTCTACTGAAAGAGGGGAAAGCAGTGGAGGAAAGTAACCATAACATTTTAGAGGCAGAGTGAAGAAAAGGAAAAACATGGAGTTCAGAAAGCAAAATAAATCTAAATCAGCATTTAGCTTTATTTTATTCATAGGGTATGTGTATAAGGAGTGTCCTTCTGAAAAACTGTATAAAATCACATTTCCTGTCAAGATATTCCATATTCTTACAGATCACATTATTCTCTGAACTGTCACTGTTCTGTGTAAACATTTCAAGATAACTGATAATTCAAACAGAGCCAAGTGGGATGGAAATCAGAGTGTGTTTTTGATAAGTTTCTATATTCTTGCCAGCAATTATTTTGTGAGTGTGAGATTCCCATTCTTCAAGTGGGAGCCATCATTTTGGGCTAAAACTGTGAACGTGCAGGTTCAATAGTAGACAGAATCTGGTGGCTTTTATCATCACAAGGCCCATATTGAAGCTTGTACTTGGGGAACATAAATAAATTGGTTCCCTCACAAAAAGCAAAGCAATTTCTCTTTCTTTTTCTTTTTTTTACCAAGTGGGGATCTACAGTAACAGTTACAGCAAAGCCAAAGTAAATTCAGGAGCCTAGAGTACACTGAAGATCTTTTATATTAATTAATGGACACCCTCCATCTATTGCTGAAGGCGGGTTAAAAGAAGGTCAGGCCTCTATTTTATGCATGTCCAATATGAGTAATAAGGTTATTAATCCCCTCACGTGAACCAGAAGTAATGAATGTTCAGCTGCACTATTTTCAAATGAGAAGACGAGTCGGGCTATGAACCTTGAGTCTCATGCTGCTGGCAGTGAGTATAAGTCACAGGAAGAAGAGAGTAGATAAGAGAGGAAAAGGGGCTCTGGTAGGGAGAAATAAAAGAGCACCTAGCAAAATAACTAAAGCATAACTAAATTTGTTATATCTAATAGAATATTTTATTATATACAGTAAAATAGATGATTATCAGCTAGTGACAAAGTAATCAACATTGACGATCACCCTGCTTATTACTGAGGATCAGATACAGACTGCACAAGACCAGTGGAAAACGAGTTAAGGACGTTTTGTCATCTGACATTTCCGAGGGCAAGAATGATCAAACTCAAAAAGGAAACCTAAACTTGGGGACATTTCTATAAGGATGAACTGTGCAACATACAGGTCAGAGCACAATTTGTTGCATCAGTGACTCATTGCCATAACATATTCTCTTCTACATATTTTTTTTCATTTAATCTTGATAAATCTATAGCTCTGTTGAAAAAAAAAAAATAGTGGATGAACTATCAAATCCAGGACAATGTACTGCACATCACTGTAAAGTGTTTTATGTTAGCACTACCATCTTAATTTTTTCATCATCATATTTTATACACCTTTTGAGGTATACAGTAAATACAAAGCAAATAATTTAGCAAAGGTAAAAATTTACAGTGCCTTGTCATTTTGCAGTCTATCCTTGAAGGCTCCTTAAAGTCAGCTGCAACTTCCAAATTCTTGTACTGCACACTTGACACAGTCCTCAGTACCACATGATTAACGGACAAGCTAACACATGACCTTCCATAATTGTCCGTATTAGCCACCCAGGCGTAGACCCTTGACATGACCATGTGGACATCGAAGAAGGGGGATGAACTCCTCTGGGCAGTTAGAGGCTCTGACTGAAAAAGAGCCTGAGTGGATGAATTAATAATATTGTAATAAAGTGGCAAAAGCGTAACATTATGCATGCACAGTGGGGGCACACTCCTATCATGGCTAAGCAGCATGTCAGCCCCACCCTCAATGGAGCAGAGTGGTGGGAATAGGAGCTACTGCCTGTCAGGATACAACAACAAGGTCAACTGCCGCTTAGCAGCACAGCATTACTTGAATGCCAGTAAAACACATCCCTCTGCCCAGGCTGCTGACCTTGTCTTGTTTAATGAAATGTAGTGACCATGCACAACTTTGCAGCCTGTTAAACAGCCTGTACACTTGCCTGCATGGGAGCAATACCGACTGTGGAGTCTTCCCTCTGAGGCACGAGCCGGCTGATTGGACATTTGAAATTCTGTATTAATAAAGGAAAATGAAATATTACCTTAATGCCAGTGATGCTGCTTAGAGTGAAGGGGTGTACCCAACCCAATTATTTTTCCAAAACATCAAACACTGTTGTCTTACCAAAACCACCAATGCCTCACAGATACACAACTTTGACTTTGCTGCCGTGATGTGTAATAGCACCGATAATGAACAAATAAAAACACATAAAAATCAGCTTAATTTACTCTACACTCACACAGACACTCACGCACTTACTATTCTTACCCATTCTGGCTGCAGTGACACATCTGGATCTGATTGCACCCACTCAAGACAATGCTTTCAATTTAATCAGACGTGGCTCAGCCAGTCCCAGAATCTCCCATAAGCAGCTCTCAGCTCTCTGAGTCGCTTAAAATAGCACCTGGTCTACTTTTTACAGAAGTCATGTCAAGCTGCACAGAGCAGGTAAGAAGGGTAGACAACTAGATACAGGAATGGCACCAAGAATCTGTTCACTTTCCAAAATATAAAACCCTGTAAAGACTACATACTCTGCTTCTAAAATGCCCCTGTGATTTAAAGTCATGCAAAAGATGAAACACAACTGTGTTGAAGCAGCTAAATTAATCATGAATAACCTTGTTGTTAATGCATCTTACACAAGCACATCGCTAATAAGTTTAGTTCCGGGGAATCTAAATTAGAAAACGATTATTTGCTGACTGTGGGATGTTATATTAGTTAGTAATTAGACAAGGAATGAGCAAAACTTAGGAACTATGATTGTGAACTGAAGCATCACCTTGTGATTCGCTAATATAGCTTCTCTGTTCTGGAACTTTATGTACAAATAGCGTGGTATAAGAAGTAATTAGCATTGAGGATAGTTACTTATGCAAGCATGCAATGAACTAATTTACTAATGCAGTTTCAGTAGAGTCAGTCAGAGAGTTAGACTCATAATTTGTTGGCTGAAGATACCATTTTTGCCTTTGTACACCACCACGGTGGATTTTAAATCAAGCACTCAATAATTTCAACTTTAATTTAAGTGGTTTTACAAAAGTTCAACATTAATTTATAATCCTTTTTAAACATAATCCCTAATTTTCAGAAGTTAAAGTTGGTCAGACCAACTAACCTAATTTTAAATAAAAGATTTACACTATTTCAGAGTGTCACCAGTGACTTGCACTTTGGTGTAAACCCTCTGTGTTAAGGTGCCACTTGACAACGACTTTAAGTGTTGTCAACTTGGTTAGATGTTCTGATGCTGTTTTTCTAAATCATGAAAAAAGGATCAAACATTTTAGTTGTCATCTGTGGTCTTTCAGTCCTTTCGGTGTTATTGACTCTTGATTGGGTCACTCGTAAAGCTTTTGCTATCTCTCCATTAGGTTCATTTTATTTTTTTCAGCCTAGTCATGGCCTTTTTCAGTGACAACTCTTGGTAATATTTTTTTTGGAGCCAATCATTTATAAAGCAGTAAAGACTAAAAAAGAAAGGAACATAGACGAAGAAAGTGGTGAAAGACACCCAACAAGGGTCCTGGGGTAGAGTCAAACATTGAGCCTTGTGGCATATGGTCTAAACTGGCGCCCTGGGCCTCATATTTAAAATAACAGCAAAAAAGCTCTAAGATACAAGTTCACTGAAACAACTTCAGATGTTATGTCTGCTTCATTTGTCATAAAACTAAAGGGAACAAGTCTCAGCTGGCCAAGAAAAGTCTTTTCACCCAATTGTCCAATTAACTTTGAGCCTATGGAAATAGAGAACTGAAAAAATGGCTGTAAATTCTAAACAGTTAATGAAGTATGTTTGTAAAACTCCATAAACTAAAGCTGAAAGTCTATACTTTATCTACATATTATTTTATTTTAAAGCCTCTTTAAGGGTACAGTGGCAAATCTAAAAAAGAAAAAAATAAGTATCTTTGTCCAGCAGATTATGGATCTAAGTGTATTTATTTTATAAAAACTGAGTCTAATGCTTCAATCCTGAGCTGGAAATCTGTGGGAACAGACAGTGAGATCGATGTAAGCCATCAGACATTAGCTTCATCATAAATACTTAAGCAAATAACAATTACATTTCATTATTAAGAGTCAGTTATATAACTTCAAAGTGCAAAGTCCCAAACTGTATACCTCTACTGCTGTCACCTTCTTTCTTTGAGATGTGAATATTCCCACGACATGTGCCTCATCTCATTGCAGCGTCAGCCTTGAAAAGAACTGAAAAAAATAGTTTGAAAGTAATGTAATTTAGCCTACCATGTCAGTCTCCTTGATGGCTGCATCCATCATGGTCAGCAAAGGCTACATCAGTGTTGGCCCCAAGGTTTTGCCAAAGGATGCTTGAATTTTGAATGTCTCACTCAGGTGTCTCAAATCATTGTGTGGAGGAACAGACAAGTCTAAGTGAAAGTGGCAGGGAACACCATGCCCTGCTTATTTTGAACAAGGGACATCTTTCAGACTTTCACACAGAGATTTACATCCACACAAGCTATTAAAATATCCACATAAAGAAAACTTTCAAGGTTATATTTACTGTCTGTGAGAATCTTGCAGAGTAAATGTATCACAGTAGTGTAGGATGGAATATTCCGATGTCATCCATCCAGTGAAAGGGATCACAGGGAAAAAAAAAAAAAGATCTATTTATGTTTTGTTTACTGTTGACATTTAAGCTGGGTAATGGCTAACTGCCTCATGTTCAGTAGGTGCCTATTTTATCATATTTCATTAGTGTGGCTCATTAGGATCAGATGAAGGCCTGGATCAGGCATTTCAGAGGAGATTCCTGGCTACTGAGCGATGTCTGTGACTCTCCCTCCACCTCAGACTTCAAGTAAAAAAAATACAGCTAGAAAAAAAGAACATCAAAGGCTTTTATCTGCCTTTCATCATGTGGAGGTTGGCAATTTCACAAACCAGTCAATTAGAGCTTATTAAAGCCATCACACTGGTGCGATTCCACATTCAGCCATTTAACTGATCGTTGTATATGCTGCTTTTTATTCATTTGAATTTATAACATTGTCACAGCCTTATGAATAGTAATGAAAACCAGAATTTATTGTTTTGTGTCCGCATTAGTCTTGTTTTGGTGTAATTAATTTTATGAGGGCACCTCAGGATAGATGCCACATTCTGATTCAAGAAAATAAATCAAATTTAGCTTGTTTGTTTATTTTGCTTTTTTCTTTCTTTTGAGATTTCCCTTCTGCCTTTATTTTGATGAGAAATTCACAAAAACAACAAACCACCAAAAGGAAAAAAAAATTATCATGGCTTTAAATAAAAGCAGAAAATGATCAAGAACTTGATATTCATGGGATTAGTATTATCAGGGGGGCATCTGTCCTCCTTAGAAAAAAAAAAAAAAAAGCGTGATAGGTTTATAAATTACAGCACCTTACGGGATTATATTAATCAACTCCTCATGATTATTATAAATCACTTGATCACCTCCGGGAATATTAGCCCACTTCATGCACAGATTTCCTGTCATTAGAAATCCCAACATCTTGTTTTGATGTTAGGCAGAGTGCATTTGAGATGTACACAATTAAGAAAAACGTACACACTTAAAGAGGAAGATCAACAGATACTTTTTAGCTTGCCTGAATGTCAAAACACAACATTTTTATCCATTTAGTTTTGTCATGTGTAACAAAATCAAATGAATAAAAATAGATACACAGCATTCTCATCATCCAATATTCTGCTTTAGCATCCAACAAAGCCTGTGTGTGTGTGTGTGTGTGTGTGTGTGTGTGTGTGTGTGTGTGTGTGTGTG
>NW_024582462.1:1117683-1220626 GCF_018398535.1 Haplochromis burtoni
GTGTGTGTGTGTGTGTGTGTGTGTGTGTGTGTGTGTGTGTGTGTGTGTGTGTGTGTGTGTGTGTGCGTGTGTGTGTGTGTGTGTGTGTGTTCTTTGATGAATGTTAAAGTGCCCTGTGCTGGTTTGTCAATTTCTGGGACTTTTGTCTTGTACTGGTTCCACCTTGAACTGGTTTCTTGGCTCACTATGAGACAGGAGGCGGATTAATGCCACTTCTTTGAAATCTTGGTAACATCACTAGCAGCAAGAGCTCAACTATGAAAACAAATCTAGAGTTTGCCATCTGTCACAACATTAACTATTGTCCAGGTCCAAAATGAAGAGACAAAGAAAGAAAGCAAAGAAAATACTCATTGATTCTTATCCAAATTAAAAGGAGAAAGGAGAGACAGAGAGGCATCACTGAAGGCTGCTAAGATTCCTGTGCAACTGGCAATGTTTTGGGGTGCCTAGGCCTATGTCAACATATTTTTTTTTTAAGAAACAAGATGATGCCAGGTTTCAAAGCATTTTATTTGGATGCTCCCCAGCTACCAGAAAAAGTCAAAAAACTGTGAGGCTGCCAGGAGGGAAGACAATTTACTGTAAGCCACCGACAATAAGTGCAGTTAAAGAAGGAAGAGCATGTGCAAGCTATCTATCTCTGTGAATTAATCTGCCTCATTTTGCATGATCTCATATGAAATCACTTGTTTTGCAAAACACATGGGGGTTTAGAAAATTCAAAAAAACTCTAATTAGGTTTCCCATTTCTATATTTAGTATGCATAAACTGTACGTGCACTGATGATGCAAATTAATGTGCTTTGACCACTGAGTTTTCTGACTAAGGTTATATAATTACAAAGCTCAGTGTAAGATATCCATCCTAAGTGAGTAAACAATGCTGCTTAGCAGACAAGAAAGTGTGCACAAAAATCATGTCTGTGTTAATCAATTTTACATATAGACATTGCCAATTTAAAAGAATGATGAGATGCAAAGTGATGTCACAAATAACAAACAGCTGCAGGAAGCTTCAAATGGGATATGTAAGAAAAGTGTTTTGCCTCCATATGTTTAAGAAGATATAAATCTGCAGAATTGTGAAGCCGTCTCCTTGTGCCTCTGCTTGTGTTGGTTGCTTCCAAGATACATGATAGCATTGTACGGCAGGGGGAAAGACAGTCTTTATTTCACTGCTGTGGCTGCACATTGCAGACCACCGGAAAGCCAGCTGCTGACAGTTTTATGGATCCAAGCGAAGGTTCTCTGCAAACCAAGGCAAACTAAGGTTTATTTGCCCATAGAACAGAATGGCTGTGTTGCCAAACAGTCTTAAATGCACACATTGTTTATCTGTGTATCCTCTGAGAGATTTGTGCTGCTTTCAGATGAGAATATAAGAATGTACAAACACAGTTTTATCCGCAGTGTGAGTGTGTGAATTTACAGAATCTGTTTGTATGGACGTACGAGTCCCTTGGCTGTTTGTGTACTTGCAGTGTTTCATTATGAGTATGCTAGCGTGTCATACAGCATGTGATGATGAGTGCACTGCATGTGAGAGAGTGTGAGCATTTGTCTGTGCAATGTGTGCTGGGCATATGCTGATTTGCTCACAGTAGGGATGTTTTGAAGTATCATGTTACATGCGATGCAGCCGTTCACGAAAACAAATCCACATGCACACATTTTCCTCTGCAAGGAGAAAAGCTCTTAATTATTGAAGAGGGAGCACCATTTTCATGAATTAGCAAACAAAGGCAACACTTAAAAAGAAAAAGTCCCGTGGTGTGAAGCGCTACATGGGTGTTGATCCTCTCAACAAGCATGTTTGTACAGTAACTTACCATGCTTAACACTGCCAGGTATACAGAAATGCCCTTTGTTTTTTTCTTTTAGAAATCAATTTTGTTTAATTGTTGAGACAGAACAAAACTAATTAAAATACAGTCACTGGAGTCGCATGCACATTATTCAAAGTACACTGCCCACACACACAAATCTGATTGCTAATACTTTGATTTTTATTTTTTTTTTGACTGTGATTTTTGTCTGTATTGTTCCTATATTTACATCAGATATCTGCCCAATACTCACCCCCAAAAACAGATCATATATCAGTAACAATGAGCTGTTCGACAACTACATGCTAGTGGCAGCTAGCTAATATAGCATGCTGGAAGCTAACAGCAGTTTAGAGGTATTCCATGTTGCTACATGTACAAGTTGCAAAGGGTTTTTTCTAACTGTTATTTTATCTATTAATTAGTTTTTTACTAGTGCTGTTAGCATTAATCTCATTAAAATGACGTTAACGCCATAACCACATTAACATGGCAAATCTCTGTTAGCGAATTAACACGGATCGCCCCGTGCAAGGGGCTGCACGGCGCTAAGGCATTCACAGACTAACCGCGCTAACGCATTGATGAGATTAATGCTGACAGTATTTTTTTAACTGGACAATATGGTCAAGGTAAGTGAACTTCAATGAAGATCTGAGACGACAATACTTTCACTCAACAAAAAGGACGTTGAGTCAGTGTACTACTTTTATCATACTTATGGTAATATAACGTGTTGTCAGTGTCTCAAGGCATTTAAATATCATTCCAGCTGTCGTCTGTCCGGTCAACACCTGTGTGTGAGGAGAAATTACTGGGACTCTAAATGACAGCATTTAGCAGCTTCTGAAGTTAGAGCAGGTCAAAAAATAGCATTAATACATTTTTTTTAAAATATTTTTACAATTCATTTTTAAAAAATTATTATTTCACTAATAAACCCCTACAATTAAGTAAATGTAGGGCTTGGATACATAACTTGTATACATTTTTAATTTACAAAACTGCTTTAAGTCAAGCTTGAAGTTTTGTTACACATAAAAAAATTATTACCAGTTTCTCCCTCATACTCAAGGATAGATATTATTAATTTAACATAGATAGATAGCCACAGCCAAGGTAGCAATATGAGCTGGATCAACCAATCCCTTCTATGTATGTCTCTAATGAAATCCCCTCAAACATGTAGCCTTCCAAAAGAGATAAGCTCATGCATTTCTCCAAAAAAAAAAAAAAACCATCAAACAAACAAAAACACCCCGTCTGCATAAACTTAAGCCTTGACACTTCTGCTCTTGTAGATTCACAAGACATTAGCAAGCTTACTATGACAGTCTTAGGAAATAAATGAGTGATTAAAGCAAGTTTAGTAATCCAAATTTCACACTCATGAGAGAATTTCTGAAGTGATGTCTTAAAGTAGCCTGAGGGAGCAGATGGTGAATAGCATTTTATTTGGTGGAAAAAGACGGGCGGGGGAATAAGCTTGCAGCAGTCGCAGTTTACTTTAATTTAATTTTTCATGTCTCGTGAATTGCCTTTAGTTCCATATTTGAGTTTGTTGATGGAAACAGAGAACATTTTGGCCAGAGTGTGCTTCATATCAAATGGATGAAATTTGTAAAAATTACCATTGCAGTCATTTTGAGACTAAAGCTATTGCAGTTGTATATAATTATAGATGAGAGACCTGACTGTGAAATCCATATCAGTATTATAAAATGGGAAAAATAATGTAATTTAAAATTCTGTTTACAAAGAACAAAGAAATATGATATTTAGCTGGTTGTCAGTTTCATCATTTGAGAAATATGACCTGCCTTTTGCTCATTTCTTTTCTTTAAGCTTTCACCCTTAAAAATTCATATAATTCATAAGCCATATTAGTCCGATCTGTACAGCCATCTATAACTCTATTTAAAATTATTTAAATTCAATTGTTAATAAAACCCTATAATTAAGTAATGATAATAGCTTTCAATTATCACACTGTCAGAATTTCCCAAAGTATGTTCAAAATACGTCCTTGGTGGCTCATTTTATTAAAATAATGTCCAGGATCCCTACCAAAGGTGAAAATTAAAGGGCCAAAATAAATAAATAATCAGTTCCAGAAATCAGTGCATTGGGAAAAGTGCTCACTGGGTTGGGCCTGGTATCTTTTGTCTGTAAAGCTTACATTCAACCATAAATTGTCAAAGAAAAGGACCACTTGAATGTTGATGGATAGAAATGAACTTATAGTTCAGTGGTTCTTCTAATCATGCAACCGTCAAGCAACACCGGGACCTTAAAATGTAATACTGTTGTGAACCCCCCCACTCGCTATGGAAGCAGGGGAGTATCACCAGATAAAAACGATGAATTAAGCAAGACATTAATGATAGCATAAGTACTCTGAATTCTCAGTTACAAAAGCACTATTGAAGCACCAGTCATATTACCATACAACAAAAAACAATTGAAACATGTAGCAAAGAAATAAATATAAATAAAAGAGAATCCTAACAAAAAAGGTTTATCACAGAAGTCCATAGGAGGTCAGCAGTCGAAAGAGGAACTGTAATTAGCACAGCAAATGCTTCTAAGCTAATCAGAGGGATGTGTAGATTGCTGCGCACAGAGTCAAAGTATCATCACAACAAGACAATCTAATTAGTGAACAGTGACAACATACATAGCAAAGCAACATGAATTGAAGGTGTTCTGACTAACTACTTAGCTGTGCTTTTAGAAATGTGGTGTAGCTGGCAATGCAGCTTGACTAAGTGAAACTTAAAGTGAAACTAGGTTAACATAATCCTATTTGTTTTTGTTTTTTTATGGTGAATTTTGCCTGCATTATGACTGCAACTCAGAATATTCAGTGAAATCAGTGGAGAGCTGTCACTGGCTTCATTTCCAGACTCCAGATTTACACTATCCCCAAGTGTGTTTACCAGGTGAGGTGACCGGAAAACACAGAAATTGCGGAGCAGCCATCATGCTATTCCCTGTGAGCTCCATGTACTCAGCAGCACAGTAGTATTTACTGCAGCAATTTTCCATACTAAAACTACATTTTACTTGGTGTTAGGCAGATTATAGGATGGACAAGATCTTTGATGTACTATTGGATTTTCTACAAAATATCTCCGAAATGTTTGCAGCAGTGTGTCAGGGGTTCTGTCCAGGTGCGATAACTCGCCACATTCAAGTTTTCAAGGTGCTAAAGATACAGAAGGATCCTGTGAAACCAAAAGGAATCAAGGTGTAACAAGGCTAAACTCACCAGGTAACAGGCAGTAGACAAAATCCACTTTATGACTTATTTCATCTAAATTCCTACAATTGGTGTTCGGCACCTGAGACATTACCTGCTTGCCTGTTTGAATTGACATTAACAGATGTGCATATGAGTCATTTATCTCACTTTATTTATCAGTTTACCAGCAAAGACAAAGGAAAGTCACCCTGACAGGTACATGAAACCAACTTTTAAATACAAAAGGATGCACGGGGAAACCTGCAGTCAGTGGAACATCTGTGGTATAAGGCGTTGTGCAATGTTCCCTTTGATTTCATCAGATGCAACAACTACATGTTTTTCATGCCATATAAGAACAGTTTGTTATTATTATTTTTTTCACCCACCATTTTCCACTTGCACATGTGCTGGCTTGCTAAGTCATAGCCTTTTCTCACAACACCATTCATCTTCTGCCGGTCTGAAGGTTAAGGACCTGCTCACCTGACCACCACATATCACCGATTGCGGTGTAACACGAGTGTGACTGTGTAAGGATGCATGTCACGCTTTGGCTGCACACCACTGATTCAGCTGGCGTAGTGTGAAAACATTTACAGTTTAAGGGCCCGCTGGGATGCCTGCTTTACAGTGTTGGCTTCATTTCCCTCTTATTTTGAGTGGAACAGGAGGACTGTTGTTGAGATTCTATGCAGACGGAGGGAGAGAGAGGGATGCTCACACTCCCATCGAATGCAATTTGTTTGGTCAAATCTGATATTTATGGCCCACATTGTGTTTAACAAGTGACCTGATTAGGTTTGTGGGTTTCAACTGTGTATCTTTGTTGTCGTTTCCACAATGAGAATGCATATGTCTGTTTGAAGAAGCTAGTAACAACAAAAATGTGTGCTGTAGTTGCTAATCTTATTATGTTTTCTATGACATTGTTCTCCAGTTGAAAGTATGATTAAAATCATACCATTCGCCTTTTACTTTGGCTATTTAATATATTTGTCTATTCTATTAGCCATGCATCCTGTTCACTGTTTATGCAACTTTATAATAGCAGTTGGAGTGTGTGCAGTTATTCGATATGTACTGAATTATGAATACTGAAATAAAGTTTAGATACCTTTTTTCTCTGTTACTGTGTTTCCCCATCTGTAGAAGGAATTTGTTTTTTCCCCCAAATTTTTAGTTGTGAGGATCTTGTCCCTTTTCAGGGAGCACAACGGTGCCCACTTCCATCTCACCATGTCCACCTCTGTCACACCAATCCTCTGCATGTTCTTCACTGCATCCCCAAACCTTTTCTGTGGTCATATTACTCTTTTTTTTCCTCCTGCCTGGCAGGTGCATCTTTAGCATCCTTTGTTTAGTATATTCATTATCTCTTCTCTGCACATGTCCAAACCATCTCAGCATTGCCTCTCCTGTCTTTGTCCCCAAAAAACTCCACGGGAGCTGTCCCTCTGATATACTAATTTCTAATCTTTTCCATCTGGGTCACTCGTAGTAAAAATCTTGCAGTTTTCAGCTCAGCCTCCTATCATTTTGTTAGTGCCACCATCTCCAAATCACACAGTACAGCAGGTCTCGCTGCCATCTTACTTCTTGCACTTTGCTGCTATCCTTCTGTCACAGATCACCCCTGACACTTATCTCCACCCTGCCTCCACTCTCCTCTCCATCCCTCATATCTTCTGTCTGTTGCGTTAGATGGTTGACCCCAGGTATTTAAACACGTCCATCTTTACAATCTCTACTCCTTGGAATTTTCCAGTCCCTCTCATTCACACACAAGTATTCTATCTTGCTTCTACTGACTTCTGCTTCTCTTTGGTGCATATAACTCTGCTTCTCCAGGTTATTTTCTGTCAGCTCCCTGCTCCTACTACAGAATGTCAGTTATGACGATACATTCCCCAAATTTCATAGATGGGTGAAACACTACAGCAAACCATCATAAAAGACTAAAACGTGTTTAGAAACTTTTAAAAGTATAATGTTAATACACCCTGTCCACTAAAAGCATCTTTAAACATTACGAGGGCTCAGGTCCGATCAATAATGCATTTTTAGTTAAAATGAAAGACTCAAGAAATGTGTTCCTAATTTCAAGTTTGGCCCTGCATGATTTCACTGACATTAGATGACTATTGTACCAGACTATTAGCTTTCTTAGGGTAACTACCACTGTGTAACAAAAAACAATTGCGACTTATCCCTGGAAGCTAAGTGTACAGGTTGCACCACTGGTCAAACAAAGATGTGAGAAACTCCTCACACCTTTGTGAAGTAGAAATTATAGCCACTCCAAATCAGTCAAATTCATATTTGGACTATTATGTATGTGATAACTTCCACACTGAAATAATTCGAACATATTTTACAGAATAATTCTGAAACTGAAAACTCTATATTAGCACACACACATATCCTACAATAGGCAATTTGTCTGTAGCTACACATTTGACTCAAATGGGAATAAAGAATGAAAAATCCTCCTTCTGATGGACCAGAATGAGGATTGGATCAGCTGATCCAAAGCAGTACTGTAATTTATAGCGTATACCTTTTAAAGCATAAAAACCAAGACATCTGTTTAGCAGTATTAAAGACTGTCACTTATTCTCATGGGTTTTAGCATATTTTAATAAATATGGTGGCAAGGACTAGAAGAGCTATAACCATCCCTTCCCACACACAATGTATTGGTAGCGACTAAAAAAGCGGGACTCTGTAGACACAGCTTTTTCAAGGATGGTGACTTGAGGTCAAGGTCCCACCTAAAAGTGCAATTAATATGTGAGATGTATGAAAGGGAAAGGGTGAAGGTGAGAGAAATGAAAGGAGGACAGGGAGGCAAATACAGTGGATACACTGACGGTCAGATACAGTAGACAGTCATTTTCTGTGTGCTCTGCATTACCAGCTTCATAATCATGCTTTTCATGCTTTTCATTCAGGGCCACATTACCATGGCACACACCCTACAGGCTGTCTGATTTCTCAAAGGGCCTTTGCATATTGAATCAATTCAAGTGAAACAGAGCCAGCGCAACGTAATAGGAAATCCAGCTCTATCACTGTAGGACATCAGAGTCTCCTGTATGACAAAAATTTTCATTCAGCTGCTCAATCCGAGCTAAAAATCCAAACAATGCAAATGTGTTTTTTTTTATTTAATTTAACCTCTGGGGGGTCCTAGAAAAATGCATACACTATTGGGCTTAGAGCCACAAATTGACCACGCCATGAAAAGTGCCATAAAATATCTATATATTAATATTTTTTTCCACTTTAAATTAGCCAATCTTTTAGACCTACTTCTCCTTGAAATATTCATATCAAGTTTTAATTACATTTCGCGGATTTTAACCCTTTATATCCCGGTTTCGTCACATGGCCGCACTGTTTTTTTAGCCCCAAAAAACAAAGAAATCAAATATTTCCCAAAAGACACAATTCCAAGGCCCGGACTCCCGAGTACCACCAACATTCAGAAGATGGCCCATTATTTGGTTGTAATGACCGTAGAATGGGAAATAGCGTTTATAATGGGTTTCAATGGGGCACAAATCGACCACTAGGACCAATAGTGCAAGTTTATCTGTAGCTCAGCCACTGAAGCTAATTTAAGGGAGTCAGACTGGAATTTTGAAATATATGTAACCAGACTTTTTTTTGGAAAAGTTGGCTATATTCCGTTCAACACAGTGCAAATGGCGTGTATACGAACAATGAAAAATGGCACAAATCGACCCAAGACCACCCAGAGGTTAACTGGGCATGGTTAAACAACAGTCAAATTCTGGAGAGCAAAATGATACAAAATGAGACAAATGTGTTCTGTTGAGTCTGTTAAAAACAGATGACATCTGTTGTATTAAAAATAAATAAATAAATACACTCCCTTCTTTTGTAATCACGATTAAAAAAGAAACTTCCTGGCCATGCACAGATGTTTCTTAGCAATTTCCTTCACAAAAGAAAGACTTAAAAAAGCAAGCAAACCAAACATAACTGATAGGATCGCTTGCTTGACTCCGATTTTACTGTAATGTTCTTGTTTTAAGGGTCATTTCTACCTTTTCAGATAATGATAGATAGTCTGGTTAAACACCTAAAATATTTTCCTGAGCTGCTGCTGCTACCAGAGAGATGACCTGATTTGTCTCTTCATACTCTTTTGCGATGCAACATTGCATTTCAGCATGTCAGCCTTAAACACATTATCCTCGTTCTGACGTGATGAGGAAGGATTTAACTAGCCAATGAATCAGAGGCTCCCTAATGAAGGTCTTGAATGAAGAATAACAACCTGTAGCAGGGAGATGACAACTATGCTGGTTGTGATACTGCATGTGCACCGCTGATAATGGCCTCTTTGCTCCTATGGGAGGACTTTTCTGTCTTAAAAAAAAGAAAGATAATGTGTTAATATTGTTTTGGCATGAAAAAATAGGCTCATAAGTTAGAAAGCACTTTTAATTCCACATAGTGGGGAATGTGAATTCTCATTTTGTCCAGTTGAGTTGTGCTTAAAGCTTAAGCTTTATGACTAATTGGTTGTTAAACGAGTCGAACACAAACAGATTCTGTTGTTTTCCTGCCCCCTCATCAAGGGAAGCGACAAATGCAAACAACATCATTCATTTGATGTGCGATTGTTTGATTCAGAATGGGGTGCCTCAATCAGAACAAAGCCAAATCCTCATTAGTGATCTGAGCTGTCAGCTCCAACAAAGTCATTTCCCACATTAACTTGTAAAACAGTCTGTTAAGTCAAGGCTGCTAGGTGAATAAGAAAAAAAAAGCCTTTTTCGACCCACAGTCGCACAATCCAACATGACATATTTGTTAAGGATTCACTGCAAATATATAACTAAAACTCCTCCTGTGTGAAATGTTGCAAATTATCACATAGGCGCTAGGTAAACTAATCCAATTTAGAGCTGACACGGGAAATGATGAATAAATGTTGGTGATAAGATGCCCGGCATGATTTCCTGAGAATAGATAACATTTAAACAGTTTTTTTATTCTGTGATAACACTGCAAAACTAAAGGATGACTGACACATTTAAATGTTGCTACAAAAATGTCAGATTACCTAATCCATATGGATAAAAGTACTGAGCAACCTGCAGATTAAATGTGCCATATAACAAAGCTAGTGGTGCACATTGTTCTTTATTTTTTATTTAACTGCAAGAGAAGATTTGCAGTTCTGCAGTTATTGAGTCAGCAGAGCATTGGTGACTCTTATGCAGTATACACCTCAGCCTTTGTGACCCTGAAGGCCTTTACACACAGTGTGAAATTTGTGCAAATGTTTTGTGGGTTAAAAATATTTTTTAGATTCAACTATTAATGCAGCCCATGAATCAGACCATGTGATTTTGAAGGGCGAACTTACAGAATTTGTTTTATTTTAGTTTTTGATCAAGTTAGACTTTTCTGATTGTATGAATAAACATACCTGACCAATCAGACAACAGCATTTTGCAACAAGTGCCCTCGTAGCTCAAAACTGGTACTGAATATACAGTTATATGGAAATAGTGAAATTATTCTCCAGTAGTTTATCTCAGACACTCAACTAGATGTTGCTCCAGGTCAATCGACTCACTGAAATTATTTCTCTGCCTCCTCAGATCTGGTCCCAACTCTGCCAACAGGAGCTCAAACTGCCCCACTGACATCTGATATATGTATGAAAGTGGTCGTGATACAGCTTCAACTACTGGGTCAAACTATGAAATTCTTCCTGCTGCTGCCAGTGTGTCTTTTGAGGATACCATTTTGATAAAAATGCAGAATTTTTGGTGTGTTTTATACTTTGCACAACAAGATTGGGTCCAAAATATTCAGAATTGTTTCCTAAACCGAAGTTAAAAGATCTTTTGTCATTTCGTGCACCTCTGAGACTAAGATCATCTTTATGCTTCCTCACACCAAAAGCTTCACAAAGCTACAAATTTTGTTGTTGTCCGTCTGGATAAGTGTGGACCACACACTTAGGAACTTTCAACACATCAAGATTATCGGTTACATTTCTCTGCTGCAACACAGGGTCTTGATAATGTGTAACTCAAAGGTACTGAGTCCAGTGCAAGTGACAACACTTTTACTCAGTAGAAAATGATCTAAAGATGACAGGTCATGGATCCTGACAGATTAATGCCCTTGGATCTATCAAGTCACTATCAGCCGTCCCAAGTGAGATATGAAGCTTTTATGCAATCAACAAACTTGAATAGAAAACAGTTTTCCTGACACAGAGCAAAAAAAAACCCATTGTCATCCCGTCAAACTGAATCATAAAGCTCGTTGATACGGCCATCCATCTTTTACTGTAGAGCTCTAGAGTTTAACTGCAACTATCCTAATTCACTATGTCCAAATGGTAGCCAAGTGTTTCACCATTTTGTAATTTTTCCAAAGGCTGGCTTGTTAAGATTGCTTTAACCACTTAGAGCCTGTCACATATGCCTCTTTCTCTCTCTGATGATGAACGCAAGCAAGTGTGAAAACTAATTTTTTTGCTCTATCTTGTAACCAAGCAGGGTATATTTTCCATTTCTCTCCCCACTACTGTATTCTGGATACATGCCTACTACCCATGTCCTGAGCTGTCACGGCAGATCCCTCAATCTTTTTACCCTCTTTGAAGTGCAATTAGTGTTGATGAAGATCCAATGCACGCAGTGGAACTGAAAATCAAACCGGAGCAAAGTCAATTTGATTTAATTTGTAAAAATGTAACTGCGAAAGCAGCAGCATCTCAAGTCATCCTAGCTTTAATTGTGACATTTCTTCTTCTAGCAAAGGAACCACATTGATTATGGAACATTCACTGTCACGAGCATCTAGTAGGATTTTCAGAATGTGTTTGCCAGCTGAATAGAGGGATAATGATACCTATTTCATAATATCTGGACAGTGACGACACCACTGTTTGACATATGCTTGAAATTACTTTTAAAAGGGCAAACAAACTCGCATATGCATGCTATCTGGTGCACATCCTGCTACAAGCTGCAGTGGTTACCAGACAGCTAAATTAGTGCTTGATGCAACTTAATGTAGCCTCCCTAAAGAGGCTGAGTTTATATTGACAATTTGTTAATCAAATTAGAAAATGGATTATGCGCAGAACATCTGGTCTTTGTAATAACACTCATTATTAAGCTCCACTGTGTAGCTGTGGGCACGCTGTTCAAGCACTTACATTGCTGGTGTCCATATCTCAGTGCCAACATATGAGCTCAGTGGTTGTGATGCTCAACATTCTTGTCACTTCACCTTGTCTTTACTCTGTCATGAGATTTCCTTTTATATATACGTTTCGAAAAGGAAAAAGAAAATCAATTGAATATTTCATTTTTTTCCCCTCATATAGTGAGAGATGGCACATTTCAATCTTATGGCTGGCCCCTCTGAGAGCTTATCATCGCTGATATATAAACTTTAGTGTAATTTAATGAAAGCCATTTTTTCTCTCTACTGTGTGGCACATAGCTCAAGTGCATTATGTTTCACCCAGTCTGAGAATCACAATCTCCATGCAAGTCTGATTGTTTCTCCCAGGGGAAAGAAGGCATCTCGTAATAATGCATCAAAATGCCCCTTCTTGCAAGTAGCTGCTGACCTGTATGCCTCTATGTTCTTTGTAGACCAGTTTTTGTATTTATTAACATCATTTACCATCATTAAAAACCACTCATCTGTGTTTTTTTTTTTCACTTAAAAATGTAAAAGCAGCAAACATGTCCAAGGGCAATACGGCACATTTTTAAAAACCATACTGTATTTACGTTGCTCTGTAGAGGTAGCACTGGCATTTATATAAAATCTGCAAAACTCGTAATGTTTTGTGGTTAGCAGGCCCTCCCAAAACCATGACTGTACAGTTAATATTACTTCAGATCGTTGGCATGAATGGAAATCTTCCCAAGATTGTAGCGTTGCATTGCTAATTGCATCCAAACAAAATAAAGATTTAAAGTAATTACATTTTGTACCGCTCTCTTCTCTTATTTAGCATCAGCGGTGCACACTGACAGTCATAAGGGGACTTACAGCTGGGATTACCAAAGTAAATCAGAAAGCTTCTTAGCCCCAGGACTTCTGTGACAGTGGTAGCACTCTGAAAATTTGTCTTCTGTTGTGTGTAGTGTATGTGCCAATGTGGAATTGTTTGTGCTGCAGAGACTCAGTTGTATTCTGTTTTCACTCAGTTTTCTTCTTTTTTTTTAACTATTTGTGTTCTATTACTTCATAATAGAACCTTCAAATTTGACGGCTATGTCTTCCCAGCTAACGTCACAAGACTAAATGTAACAACCAATGTAACTATTGTATACCTGTAATTTTATATGCACAATAAATTACCCAGTTTATTTAGAAAAGAGTATTTCCAACTGCAGCCTTTTTTTCTTTTTTTAATACATACTACCCCAAAAAACCAAAACAACACCAGCTGCTGTTCCAGTGGAAAACAGATTGTTACATGGAATTTCACATTAATACGTGCAGTGTAAAATGCTCATCTATTTTGGGTTTGTTCATATACAGATGAAACCCAATATTTAAAGCAAAAAAAAAGGAACAAAAGAAGTGTCATCTAACAATTTAGTTGTCCAGCAGCTTCTCTACACCCGTTGAATTATTAATCATTAAACATCTATGCCCAATAAGGAGCAAACTTATATTTCTAAATCAGCAAACTCCCATCTCATACTGGGAAGGCTAGAATACATATCATCAGTTCACGGTTGTTTGGAGCCCATGAGATTCTGAGTGAAAAATGAGAAAATGAGTAGGCGATGTGGCCGATGCGACCCTGACTGGGTTTGTGTGGCATACCAGATGATCCCCATCATCATTCTCCTGTTAGTGTAATTGGAGTCGGTGAGTAGCTCTGGATCGATTTGGTCTTTTCTGAGCTGTGCCTGCATTGTAAACAGACCTGCAGGGCAAACAGGCCTTCTGTCTTTCTGATTGTTAACTTAAATCACCAATCCCACCTTTAAATCATCCCATTGACCACCAGTTTGATATTATTTTGTAGCAATTAATAATTTAATTCTGTTGGACCACCCTGGTCCAGTAAGCCTTTGGAATCACTGGAATCTGTGTTTTTGCACAAAAACCACAGGACCACTGAGGGACTCAAAACCAGAATGCATTTGCATGAACTGCTGAGGTTTTTGTTAGTCCTACTGCGAGCTGATGAGACTTAGGCTCTGACAGCCTAGGGTCTTGAAGCTGAGCTGAGGTCTTATTGACATGGAGCACGCAGCTTTGCTGTGACCGCCACCGCGGCGGCCGAGCTGATCCACCGACCCTGCCGCAGAGACACAGATGCCAATGTTTAAGAACACAGCGGGAAGCAGTGGAAAGAGGGGGGAAGCTAAACTAGTGCCAGAGAGCAAACAAGCAGACACAGGGAGAGAAGAGTTCTTAATTCCCCCTCTCAGGAATTTGAATTCAAAAACCAGTCAGAAACTACTAGTGAAACAAAACTTCCCAAGAAATCTTTAAACACCGATCAGACTTTTGCCACACATAAATGAAAGGTTGTGTGGAATCTGAGGTTTTTAGCCCACAATAAGGCCACATTTGCAGGTTAAGACATGCTATGGATTTTCAACTCACCCGCAAAAACACATTTAATGTCACTTGCAGGAGCAAACACGATGGGGAGAAAACAGGAGAAAAAGAAGAGAAATTCTGGTGCCTGCACAAAGAAAAGTGTTTCAGTTCTTGACAGCATGCCAATTTTTTTCAGCCGTCTTCATCACTGATGTTTTCCTTGCACAACAAATGTATTCTGCATTGTGAGTACAAAACGCCACTTTGAAAGGAACACAAGCACCGATGAAACATTATGGTGAGTAATTGGACAAAAATGTAAACATGGCACCATCAATGTTTTCTATTCAGTTTCTGTGGCATCCTTTAATGCGATGTCCGTCAGTGGGCATAAAGTTTAGAAACATGTTTGAGGTTCTACTGTATAAGCAGAAATTACTTTTTCTGTGATCAACAATTTGCTGGAGATTGTGGAGTGGAAACACATGTCAAAGGCATGACCACATGATGAAGAGAAAAGGTTTGTCAGCATCCAGCATTCAATTCATTTTATTCTTAACTTAACTGAATATCTAAATAGTGGTACACTGCTGCAGGCGAATGAGATTGTAAAAGTCATTGCCACTTTAAAAAAATGTAGTCAGATTGATTGTTGCTTAGCAGGGTACTATAATCAGCCTCTGGTTCACTGTAATTTATTGTTATTATTCTTCACAAAGATAATTCCCACACTTGATTAATTGCTTTGTTAATTTGATTTTTATCTAAACAATTACAGTCACAGTTGCCGTCTACCTTTCTGTCAGTGCAAACTGCATTAGTACTGACCCATGCTGACAGTGAGAAACATCGACATAAGTCAACTAACTGACCTCATGTCTGGGCTTTGTTTTGTGTGTTTATGTTTCCATCTTACACTTGAAAACACTCCAGCTCACTTTCTGAATGAATGTAATTAGGTCCTTTCTTGTCATGTGAAGAAACAAAGGACAGACACTTGAAAAATAGCTACCGGCATTGTTCATAACAAAGAGCAATCATTTCTTTGTACTGAAGACCGACCAAAATGCTTTTGAGCTACAAACAAAAAGAGGAAAATTGGTTACAGTGCCATTTTCACCACAGTCAAACGCATCAAGAAGCTAAATGAGGATAAGCATGAAAGACATGTTGTAATAAACTCCAGATGTCCAGCACCTTCTTGTTTAATGGTGTAAAAAGCTGCTGTTCTGTCTGTTGCTGCTGGGGTGACAGAAATACTCACAAAGTGTCCTTTAGTACTCGTGCCTTGGCACAGTGGAAGAGGCAATATTGGACCCAATCACATGAAGTGTGTGTGTGTGTGCGCGCGCATGATGCAATAAGTATGTGGTTGATGACGCGAATGACCCATCATGGTATAATTGAATACCAGTAGGGATAGAATTTAGGACAGGAACCCTGGACGTTGGTGGTGAAGATGAAGATTGAAACTTGTATGGAGCTCTGAGTGGTTTGGGTGAGGTGGAGATAGGGAGTAGGTGGATTCCACGAATGAGAGCCTGAAAGGGAGCACGACGGAGAGCACAGATTTAAACAACGCAGCGTCGAGGCTGATTGGCTCAAAGAAGGTGGGCAAGAAAGTGACTGGACTAGAATAAAGATGTCAGTATTGAGAATGACACAGTGGGAAAGTGGTAGTGATGTAATGAGCTGATGATATGTAATCTTCAAGGTGCTTTTATTTTAAATGTAAAGACCCTATAATAAGAGCGAAAACCCCAGCAAAACACTAATCCCTTTGAGCAAGCAGTTAGCAACAGTGAGAAGGAAAAATTCCCTTTTAACAGGAAGAACTCTCCAGCGGAACCAGACTCATAGGAGGTCAGCCATCTGCTGCGACCGGTTTGACAGGGAGCCAATGAAAATAACCTTATATGCTCAATACATCACCAAATGCACAAAAATGAAGAAAGTCACTAACAGAGAGAAGAGCTGCACACAAAACAACTTCACCCGATAAAAAAAATAAATTAATTAAAAAAGAAATCCCAGAAATAATTCTTCCTCTTATACTCGCTAAGTACGATCAAAGTAGACAAAAGGCTACATTTGTTCCCGTATGGCCTTCATATTCTCTTTTAATTGCCCAACAACCAAAAACATCTGAAAGAATCTAAAGGATGCTGTGAACTCTAATTCTTGTCTTATAAATAGATTGATGTTAATAGCCTTTTTTAAAACTAAATTAAAGAAGATACCAGTGAGGGAGAAACCGGTAGGTGTAAGGCGTGCAACACCGGGCACAAAGAGCATTCCAGTGCTGCCATATGAATAGAGTCGAAGACTTTAATGATGGTGATGATTTTTGTTATTATAGCTGGCTCTTTCCAGAACTCGGATGTTTTTGAAAGGTGTCAGAGAAGCATCGTGGTGCAGTTTGACAACTTTTGAATATGATTCAAAGTTGCTCTATATCTGCAAGGCCAAACACGGGGTTATTTCAGGAGTAACCTTGGTGTAATGTGCTGTAATTTTACAGCTTCCCCTCTATGAGATCTAAGCACATAGTTCCAGCTTTCATTAAAATAGCTGCCATTTTCATCACAACAGATGCCCCTGCACTCAGCACATGTCCAAGGTCATAAATCCAGATTACCTACTTCTTGTGTCGCATCTTGCGCCATCTGGTGTGATTTAAGCAGCAGGCAACAGTGTCTTTTTTGCTGTTGTTGTTGTTTTTAACTCCAGCCCGTTTCTGACCAAAGAGAAAGATGGTAACTGCTTAGAAATTACTTGGCCACAACTTCAGACAATTAAAAAAAGAGCTTAAAGCTATTAGTGATTCAGCATGCTCCCAAGATTTTTCTTTTTGCTTATTTGTATTTTTGTGTGTTTTGAATTAACATTTGAACTCTTGCTGCTCAGAAGGAATCTGCTTTAAATTACATTTTGCTGCAGAATTTGTCTTTTATGTTCTTTTTATGATTCCTTGGAAAACAAAATATAAGCAAGTAAAAGAGTTTGCTGTCTAATTGCACTTTGTTAATTGCTGTTACTCAAACAGGTGATATGGAAATGATACTGATGAAGCTGTTTGGACAGTGCAGTTGACTTTTAAAGTTAAAATTGCAACCTAATGCAACAATACATTATGATAATACATTGTTATATTTTATGAACATAAAAAGAAAAAGAAGTCATAGTTGTGGAGTGAGTAAATGTTTGGACACCCAGCTAAGTCGGTGGGAAGATGACACACTCTTTGAAGCTAGTGAGGTTTTCTCATCTTAATTTGGATTTTCTTTTCCGCCCTTCTAACGTCAGATTACTTTAGGTTTTAAGGCTATTTTGCGCTCATAATAATGTTCAGTCAAGGACACAGTGACCATTGTGAAAAGTGTTCCTACTTACACTGCCTTATGTAGTTCATTGGTTCATGGATGATTTTGTAGTACAGTCATGGTAAAAAGAAAGTACCCCTTCCAATTGATATGTTTTACATATCAGAACATAGTCCGAATCATACCAGGACTTAATGAGGCGAAAAGCAAAAACATGTATGTAAACAACTAAATACCCCCTATGATTCAATAGCTTGTAGAACAACTTTTATTATGATTTTAAGTAGTCGTTTTTCATATGACTATCAGTCTCTCACACATCTCTTCACAGCACTGTTTCTGTTCATTGAGGTTTTTGGGGATGTGTTTCAGCACATCTCTCTTAAGTTTTCCCCCACAGCACTTCAAACTGGTTGAGCTCAGCCTTTACAATACCTTGATTCTTTTCTTTTTCAGTCATTCTGTTGCTCATGTGCTTGGGATCATTCTCCTATTGCATGATGAAATTAGCTTTAACTGTCAGACAGATCACATTTGACTGTAGAATGATTTGGTATATAGATGACTTCATGGCTGACTCACTGACTGAAAGTTTCCCAGGCCCTGTGGCTTCAAAACAAACCCAAATTGTCATCTTTCAACCACCATAGTTGACAGTTGGTGTGAGGTGTAACAGTGCTATGTTTTCTCTGAATGCAACTATATGGGCTAAAATCGCCTAGAAGTCTTGTGATTCATTCAGATACAGCTTTTGCAAAGGTAAAGGTAACTCCTCCAAATAAGCAATACTCATACATTCTTGTAATTCTAGTTTCTAATTGTACTGTAATGAACTTTAACATTTAACATGCTAACTGAGGCCTGCTGGGTCTGAGATGAAGCTGAGATGTTTTCCACTGGTGAATAATTATTTTCACTGTAGAATGATGGACTTCAGATAGTTTGGAAATGGCTTTATAACTCCTCCCACACTGGTGGTCAGCAACAACTGCTTCTCTAAAATAATTAATGATCTTTCTCTATCAGCCTTTGAGGCTGAAGTCAAGGTTTCTTTTTGTTGCTGTGAGAAGGTCTGAAGGAATGAAAGCTCCTATGCAGTATGCAATATAAAACTTATCTTTTTAATCTTATTCTATGTATTTATTTGTTTTTGTATTATTTTTGTCTCTTGTTGCTCTTAACTGCTTAAGTTTAAAGCATTGTCCTTTTTCCATTAGGTGAGATAGTCCCAGGAAAAGGGAAAAGAACATTTGCTCATATATACGAGGTATATTCCTGTTCTGGATTCATAAATTAGCTTCTTTTCAGAGCTCTTAGTTGTTGACAGTTATTACAACTTTTGAAGAGTCTCATAATTTAGCAATCTCAGGAATTGTCAAGAGATGACAAATGACAATTCTTAGTCTATCTTATAATAAATCAATGAAGGTGTGATTTAGGAAATTGAGTTCTGAGACCTCCCATCTGTAAGTATTCTGATACGCCCTTAGAGGGTCGCATTGTCATTTTGATTGACAAGGCCATAACAAATTATGTAATCTATTAATTACCTGTCATTTTAATTGTCTTTTGTTATGATAATGATGCAAATATTATGGCAGTTCATTTTAAAAATAACTTTATCACAATAATATCTAGTTTACGACACAGTATGCAGTATGCATTTGAGGGCAAAAGATGAACAGTGGCACTGCTCGTGTGGTCACTTTTTATGTCAGCACCCCAAATAGGAGATAATTATTTTCCCCCATAATAACCTCAGGGACCACTGACACACCACAGCTATTGTGCCTAAACAGGCAAATATGAACTAAATTAGCTTAAACTGGATCCTCGCTTGATCGGGGACATTGCTCCAGAGGCAGCTGCATGCTGTCTTTTAGTTTTGTATTTTTCCCCAGATAAACCATTTCTCATGTCCTATTTAATTTTTCTCTGAATGTTGAACTGTGAATGCTTCACTGGAACACCGGTAACTAGAATTACCTGTGGTGTCTAATGGCTCTGTCTTGCAAGACTAAAAAACAGGGCAGCAGACTCCTCGCTTTTCCACATTCAGTAACTGATTGCAAATAACTATAGCAACTACGTCATTCTTTGTGACGGACTTTCTGAATTTCTGTTTCAAATATACAAGATTCTGACTGAACTCTGTTGCTATCTGCATGCACAGAAATTCACATTCATTACTTGCATTCAGAGTTTTTTCGGTTTGTAAATCAGTCACAAACTGGTAGCAGCCTGAGATTTTTACCATTTTATCACCATCTTGGCTCAAAAAAATCTTACAAAAGTGAACTGGCTCTCACAAACCTGGTCCCTGTCTTTGAAGCAACCATTTCAAAGGCAACAACATCCAAATTCACTGCACACATTAGCAATAATCTTGGTTTTTAGATGGTCTCCAAACACTATTTTCCCTAGTGTAACTGTAGCAAAAGCCAGAGTTTTGAGCGACCGTTCCACCTGGGCATTGATCACAAGTTGTCAAGATTGTCTAAAAAAAAAAGGGACTTCCTGTAAGCAATAATGATTTTTCTTTCATTTTCCCATATGTTTATTTATGTGCATTTATAGAAATCACTTGATGAGTGATCAAACATGACGTATCTACTGATTTATTATTCTTTTTGTTCTTTTTTTGGTTAATTGTTCTAAGGGTGCAATTTCAGAAAATACATAAAGATTTGAAAAATGTAACTGATTCCCTTATTTTTCAGTTTTTTTAACCTCCTGGGACCTGGCGTCCACATATGTGGACATCACATTTTGGGTTATTTAGACCAAAATACTCAATTTTGCTCTACAAGGGCCTGATATCCACTTACGAGGACGTTATACTGCTTCTGTTCTATCGACATTTTAAACGAATATCCTCATATGTGGCTCTCATTTTTCTTAGAAACAAAAATTCTGTAAAAAAAAAAAAATCGATTATTTCTTTGTTTTTACATTCATCAGGTCCCAATCAGCCCAAATATCAAAGAGAAATTAAAAATGCCGTGGAAAAGTTCAGGTCTTAGGAGGTTAAAGTTCAGCCATAACTTTAGAAGACTAATATTTGAACAGTCCATTTATATACTGCTGAAGCGTCAAATAAAACTTCTCCCAAGCTCCAGTGCACAGTCTGATGTTGAGCCAATACATTCAAGAATAAAAAATAACGGATTTATATCAAATAACCATTAATGCTTGCTTGACATACACTGGTATCTAATCTTCTGTCTGTAGCGATAACTTTCTGCGCACTAGCTGGAAGTTTTTCCCATCTAGTGAGTTTCTAGGTGTTGAGCGAGACACCTGTCACATTCTGTAAGAAATTAAAGAAATAAAAAGTGTTAAATGTCAGCTTGAATGTCAGCCAGAGGAAAAAATAAAATCTTATCAGTTGAGGCCATTTAGTGAAGTTTGTACTTCACTCTTTCATTTTCAGGTCGCCTGGTTTGTACCTCGCTCAAGAATTTTATCATGGTTCAGGACACTTTTGTTTTCAAGGAAAGACACAACAACACTCTAGTATATAATTAGGTATGTGGATTATGAGCATAATCCATACGGTGCAAAATCCTTTAAACCAGCATGGCTAAATCACAGAGTTTAGTTATTGTCAGAACAGTTGTAAACTAACATTAGCTAACAGTGGCGCTACCTAAGCCATTTGGAGAGCACTTGGATAACAATTTCTTTACCACCATAAGTGTTGCAATCAGTGGCCCACAATACAATCTCATAACTCTGTTTATGTTATATCTGAGTCTTTTCCCTTTTCTTTCCTCTCCTCCAGTTATGTCTACGTGTCTTGGCTCATTCAGCTGTCCTGCTGGTTTGCTGACATGATCAAAGGACCACACAATAGTTATGTTGTTATTATTATTATTATTTATTTATTTAAAAGGCCTGCAGCTTAAATTTTCAGTATGCTTTCAGTATGCTTGGACAAATTATAACATCACCGTGCCACAATAGAATGTGCTTGGTTGGGGTTGCTATAGAAAGGAAGAGGATATTTATTTTTTAAACTTGCTGAAAGACATATACCATTAGAATATATGTAAGGGCACATGTTCACAAATTATATGAAAAAAAATAGACATGTTACAGATTAGCAAGGGGATAATCACATCTTTTCTTCCATGTATCTGTCAGCAGAGTAAATAAACTGTCTTTCCTCCAGATGAAACCCACTGACAAAGTTTGCTTGCTTTTACTTGCATTGCCTTTAGGTAGCAGTGCTTTGACCATAAACAGCAGGTCCAGACAAAGTAAAAAGTGCTAGCACTGCTCCTCTCCTGGGTCTCATTTTGAGTGCTGCCCACTGGTGACACGTTGTCCTTTTATGTAACATTCCTGCTTAGTGCAGCTTTAATTTTGGATTCTCGCTTTAGAATAAAATCAGACACTGCAGTCAGTGGCAATAGCTGTGCCAGGAGGTCTTCTGTATCTGCCAAGGACCACTGACGATATGGCACTTCTTCACTGTAGCACAGTGGGAGAGCTACTGACACCTTAGTAACCCTGGGCCCTGTGATGGAGAATCTCGCTTTTCCAGGTGGACATGCTCATTGTCCGACTGTCTTATCTCTTCAGGGCCATTCCTCCTGAAGATCACTGGGACTGACAGAGCCGAAGCGTAGGCATTCCTACAGAAATTTCTGGAGCAGGCAAAGCCCCGGAGAGAGTGTTGGCGATGCAAGCAGGAAAAATCTAAGGCGTCTGGACTAAAGGCTGTCTGGAGTATCCTAAACGGTCTCTCTGAGATTTAAAATCTAGTTTGTTAATTACCATCGCTGGGCTATATTAGGGTGAGTGGAGGCTCTCTCTTGCTTTCACTGCCATAGTGTTTAAGTGGTAGTGAAACAATTTAAAGCACCCTTGAGACTGGATCGATGAGATGGCCCATTTGTGTCCTAATCCATTATATTTGACAAGAGATTCTATATCTCAGGATGAATTGTCACTGAAGCCTGAGTGTAGTTTGATGGGATCCCATTACAGAAGAAAAGTTTAAATACAGCTGACATTGCGCTGTCAGTGTATGTTAATAGAAATTACTTTTTTTTTTTCTTCATAGCAAGAAAATTGAATTACCTGGTATGATTTTTTTTTTCTTTGCAGGTTCTCCCTGAACATATATGGGTTTCCTCCCACAGTTCATGTGTATGACCATGTTAACTGGTCATTTTAAACTGGCTGTAAAGGTCCTTTTAAGGTGCGCCCTGCAGGGGGTGGCAAGAGCACAACAGAGGGAGGTACCCAAGAAATCTGAATATTTATCAAAAATATAATAAATGTACAAGACGGGTACCTGGTGGATCTACATAAGAATTTAAACACAATCTTGTGTTGGATATTTGGTTTGCAAACTGTTAAAGTATTTCAACCTTTTACTTAAGTAGATTTATTACTGATTCATAGTGAATGAGTATATTTGAAGTAAAAATTATTAAATGGAATGACACACTGTAGTCCTGATATCATGATACTCACCAGAATCAAAATTGAATCATAATTATTGACTCACTGACGTTCATATTACTTTAATGCTGCAGCCGTTGATGTTTTTAATTACTTGTATATTGCTCGGTAGCTTGATCTATAATAATGCAATTGATCAGCACCATCTAACTAAAGTTTTAAAGTAAGTAGCATGGAGTACAAAGAAGAACAACTACACCCAAAATAAAGTGGTGTAGAAGCAGATGACATTGAAATATTTCAACAAAGTACAAAGTTTTTAAAATACGTGCAGTTAAACACCAAAGAGGGAGGCAATCATATTTCATGGGCCAGGTGCCATGCTACACCCCTGCCCACACTTGACCACAAGCTCGACAGGTGGTTAAGAAAAGAGCTGAATAGTAATGTACCTACATATATATTTATTATTATTATTATTATTTATTTATCATGTAACCTACTAATGGAAATGTTACGTAATGTTATGTTAGCTACATTTTTTTCCAATTTGGCTTTGTATTTTACAGAACTAAATTATGTTCACAAACAAACTCACTATTTGTATTTCTCCAGTCGATGTATTTGTTCCTTCTTTTTCTTTTTTTAATGCTGCCACCTGGTTAGAAAGATTACAGTGATGACATTTTGAAAGTTCAGAGATCTGTACCCAAAAAATAAACAAACAAAACGATAAAAAAAAACAAGATAATAATGATTTGTTACAAATCAATCATGCAACAGCAATCTCTTTATCTGTTTATTTCCCTGAGTTAATAAGAAAGGATTAATCAGCTAATAACGTCAAGCCTGGATAAAAGTGTCTTACACTTGCTGTGTGTTGCTTTTCACACAATGCACCTGCTGATGTCCATGTGGGATTTTTCCACCACAGTGACTGGAAATAACACTGGACTCTGGAGTCTAAACTCTTCTCTCCTGTGCTTGGAATGAGAATTTTATTCCACATTATACAACTTAATGAGGTAAGAGATTAAGATGTTGCCCTTGCATTGCAAAGGCTGTATTGGCACACTGGACTCCAAATGACTCTGCTCAGCAGTTACCTCTCATTGCATTGTTTGGGGCGAGAGTCATGGAGTGGATTCTGATTACTCAACAAATCTGTAATTTGAATGTAAATTCTAGGGGTGGAATTTGGAGTTGGTAGACGGGGATTTCTTATGGCCTCTTAGGTTGACTGGACAATTCGAGACAGAGGTTGAATTATGTGCTGATTCTTGCACAGATAAACAGAGGTTTATTTAAAATAAGAAGCATGAACATAATGGCATTATTATTCATATCTAACAGGAGTTTGCAGTTCCTCTGCTAGATTCCTATCATACTTATGATACAAGTTTACTGGGTTGCATTGATATTTGAAGAACCACAATTCAAAAACAACTTAAATGACAATTATGTCAAATTCTCTGAAACTTTACTTCCAGGACTATAATTGTAACTATGAAAAGGAAAAAGACTGAAATGGACACCACAGAAAGTAGAATAATTTACTTCCTTTCATAGATTCATTACGACAAAGTAAATCTTCTCTAAGACTTCTCATGTCACACTTAAAAGGTGAAAATGAGGAAGTGTTATATTTGAAAGGCTCTTTCATAGTTGAGGATATGGTCTGAACAAAAGATGTATTTCAACTTCTATATCAACCTCAGAGGTAACTGCCTCTGCCTCCATGGGTCAGCATGCAACGCTGGAGGGCTGTTATGGGTGGATAGTATTGATTGGGCTAGGTGTAACAGCAACTGACATGGGAGTTCACAGTAAAGATTATGTGATTCTCCAATCTTGGATGCACTCTGTAGAGAGCCTCTAGTTTGTAAGTGTGATGTCTGGAGGTCTGAATTTGTTAAATATGGTGGTAGGGACACAATTCCTTCTGACCCTATGGTAAGACATGGTTCTTTTGGGCAGTGTAAAGAGGAACCTTACTTCTCTCGTTATTTATATGTTTTTAAAATACTTACTTTTTTTCTTAAATAAAAAAAAAAATCAACAAGCATAGAAAATAAACGCAGCGTTATCTCACAATTATTTTACCTTCTGGTAATCTAAAAAGAGACTACAAAGCAGTATTTTAACTTTCAGAGTATTCATAACTCAGCGACCTGTTCCAGTGAGTTGACCTACAAACACAGCTTGTTAGAGTAGGTGAGACGATTATCTCACCGGATTCTTTCTGCCATTCTGCAGAACACCAGCTGGAGGCCATATTTAGCAGCAGACGCTGACTTGCGTGACCTCTGCCATTGAGACGCAAGCTGGATTACCTGGTGATATGGTCCTGATTCTCTAATCCCAGATCTGTCTCTCAAAGATTAGTGCTAAGGAAATCAACTTTACATGAGACTGAGAAGTGACACGCCTCAACTCCCCACAGTGCACCCCACCACTTTTTTTTTTTCTTTCTTCTTGAGCCGCTCTGCAAGTAGCTCTTAGTAAATAGCTGCTGGTGCAAGTGGTTTTAAAATATTCATTGAGCTAATTCCAGCTTCCCCAAACATTGCTCTCATTAGATAATGATTTTTCCCACAAGCAGGAGAAGGAGGAAGTTGTTTGTTGGGTTTCATCAGAACAAAAACACAGTAGACTTGTCATTTTTACATTTTCACTTCAGACAAACTATGCCCGGATGAAATAATTTGCTCTACAGTAACTTGAAAAGAAAATTTTAAAAAAATAACGGTAGTACTTTAATTAAAAGAAATGTTTTAATTAGTAAATATTATATCAAATGTTCATTTGAACAATGCTTAGCATTTCTTGAGGATTGTTGTCAAAATTAAAAAATAAATTCTTAATTTACATCTATGAAAAAAAAGGCCAAGGATAACATAGTCTGACAGAGATAAAAAGTGATTCCCACAACAGAGGGAGGTCCCCAAGAAATTTCTAAAGAGCTATTGGTGTGATGAATTTAAATTTGAATTCCTACAGCCATCTGTAAAAAACAGTGGAGGTTCTGTCATTGTTAAGGGCTTTATTCCAGCCAGTGGAGTTGGAGATCTTTTTAAAAAAATTGGTGCAATTGTGAGCACTGAGAAGCAGTGAGCAGAGAACATTAGGCAACACAGTGACAGTGTAGTAAAGTCGTATCTGTGTAGAGAAACACACAATAGAATACTCATGGATTGGCCTCCCCATAGCCCTGATGTCAACATTACTGAAGCAGTGCCAGATCATCTCGACAGAGAATGGAATAAAACTAACTCTTTATCCCAAAAGGTTGATTCTGTTGACGTAACGTTTTCAATGGGAGAAACGTTTCGTCACTCATCCAAGTGACTTCTTCAGTCTCAGCTGACTGCAGGTTTCCCCGACCTTATAAACTTAGAAACCATAGAAACATTTGCACAATGACGGAAACTAGCACCACTGAATGAGCATGCGCTGTGAGGTCAATTCCCATTAATATGCAAATTCTCGTGACAATTCACATCTTTATATATCGCTAGAAAGTAGTTTCAGGAATTGTATAGACATGATATGTATTTTTAATATTGTTAAGATTTTATAGCTTTTTTTTATTATTTCCCAGAAAATACTTGGAGCTAAGGTGTAAACAGCTGAATTCTGCTGTATCCGAGACACATGGTCTTTGAATTTAATGTCTACTTTGGTGTTATGGAACATAATGAGTGCCTCCCATGGAACACTCTGTGTTGGAGAAAAGAAGCTGAAACAAGGCCTGCATACAAATCGAGACGCTTGCAACATTTGTGAACAGTCTCACTTCTCAGTGGGAGAGCATCTTGTTGCTCCAAGATTATGGAGCCTTATTCTCAAAGGAAAAGATAGTGTAATTTGCCAAAGCAGCCATGACTGAATGAGAGAACTATTCTTTCTCTGTAGAAGATTTAAAGCATGCCTGATTATGATCATCTTTTTTTTTTTTTTTTGCATCATGTCTTCTTGGATCCAGAGTTTTCCTCAAAATGCTTTTTTACCTGCACTGAATAAGGACAGAGGTTTATTGCTTTAGTTTGAATATAATTTTATGAATAAAACAAAAGTTTGACATGACAGTATGATACCTAGAGTGCAAAAGAAGTGTAATTTTTTTCTTCCTAAATGGTGTTACTCCATGCTATCGTAAGACAGTGTTTGTTCTGCTGAGAAATATGGCTTATATAATCTGAAACTGTCTGTGTGGCCGTGTGCCTTTTGATAATATTGTGCTTAGCAAACTCAGCTCATGGTTACAGGTCAGCAAAGCCAGCTCGCCCACTTAGTTTCTGTTGCAACCCATGTGTTTAAAAAACACATAGTAGGCTCAAGATTAGAAAACATGTAATTATGTTTACAGTAACGCAGCACTGTAAAGCGTTAATGTGCTAAATTCAGTAATCAGATTACATTTACAATTATGTTGTTACTTTATTTACAAAGGTTTTTCAGTTATCTGCATGTCGGGTGGATAGAAAGAATACAAAAGTAGTGGAGGTGTGGTCTGCAGGGCAGCGGTCAGCGCAGCTGGGGCCACTCAGGTAATCAGGCTATAACTATTTTAGTGATGCCGGTACCCAGAGGAGGGTGGTCGCCACCAGGCTGAAATATGTTAGCTTGAAACTTGCCACACCAAAATAAACGCTGTGTGTTTCCACAAACATTGAACAAACACGCTTTTGTCTTCCTGTCCACTTCCACGACAACAAGCTGATTTTAGCTGATGTAAAATTGGAAATGAAAAATGGTGGAGCAAAACAGCGATACAGCTTTTCAGAAGCAGGGATATGGACATTACTTTTATTTTTATTCCACAAAAGGAAAGAGCATGATAGGAAAGTGCAAACTGCGTCCAGAAACGCTTTGTGTTTTTGCAAATATCTGCACAGACAGCATACTAACAGAAAGACAGCGAAGAATCCACAGTGATGATAAAGCTATGAATGCAGACGCCAGCCCAGCGACCAGATCCCGATCTTTAACAAGTAGCAAACTGATGAACAGTCAGACTTGTAGCCTTCGTTTTTCATGCTCGTGTTTCTACAGTAGAATCAATCAGGCGATAGCTTTGAATTCTCTAAGAGCTATTATGGTTTTTTTTGTTTCTTTCTATTTTTGTATTTTTTTTTTGGGGGGGGGGTTGCTTTTTGTTCACATGTAAACTTTAAAGAAGGATTGTATGCGTGTCTTCATTAGGAAAGGGATTGGCGTTAGTGTGTGGGACTGTAACTGAGTAATGAGAAAGTAATATAATGAGTGGTGCAATAAATAACTTTATCCTTTCTCCAGTGAGTAATTAAGTAAGGTATTGAAAAGTAATGATTGGGTGAAATGCATTAATTTTTTTTGTAGTAACGACCACAACACTTGTCATGATTGTCTTTGAATGCCGATGGTGGGCACACCATTGTTTTTCCATCCATCCTTTTCCACTTGTCAAATTCAGAGTGAAAGGGGGTTCACAACTTCACAATCTTAGGTTAGGTGTGGGGGGAGGCTGGGGGTGTACACTCTGGACAGGGTGTCTGTCTGCTGTAGGGGAGACAGAGACAGACAACTATGCATGCTTTTGTTCACACCTATTACCAATTTAATATTATCAGTTAACCTAATATTCATGACTTTGGACTGTGGGAGAATCCAGAGTACATGACATCAAGGCACACAGAGAGAGCATGAAAGCTCCACAGAGAGGTTTGAAACTGGGATCTTCTTTCTGTGATGTGACAGAGCTAGCCACCACAGTACATGGCATCATTATTTTTGTTTTGTACAGTACTTTGCAAAAGTTCTGAGCCACTCCTCATTTCAGCTTTTTTTGCTAGGAAAATATCAAGGTAGAAAAATGTCTTTCTTTTAATTTCTTTAAGTATTTTCTTGAAAGACATTTCAAATGACTCTTTGGATGCTGTTTGCTTTTGTTCCAGTCGCTGTCAAGATCATCCCACACTGCTTTAATAATGTTGAAATATGGGCTTTGAAGAAGCCAATCTATAAATTACTGTGTTTTTTTTTTTCCATCTATGCTTTCACTTCATTGGCAGTATGTTCTGGATTATTGTCATACTGAGCAATTAAGCTGTTGCCAAGCAGATGCTTTCCAGATGGTATTGCATGGTGGATTAAAATCCGGTCATAGTTTTCTGCCTTCATAATTCCATCAGTTTAGACAAAATCCCCAACACCACTAGCTGAAATGCAGCCCCAGACCAAGACACTCACTATTGTACCTCTTTCCTGACCTCCTCTTTACCTACAATTTTAACAAAAAAAATTGTTTGGATTCATCACTCCATTCCCTTCCTTAAGAATGGCTTTCGTCCTCTGTTATGTGTAGACACAACTATTGAGTGACTTCCAAACGGTCCTCTGAAAATTGTCAGTTAAAATTTTGAAAGACCTTAAGAAAACCTGGAGAACTACGGCCCAGAACCACTTCAGGAAAAGTTTAAATGTTCTGGTTCACTAGAAGCGAATTAAAGAATAAAAAAATGAGGGCTTGTTTAAGATTTAATCAAGAGTCTGTTTTGTGTGCCTACATTATTTCATACCTTAACATATGAAAAACAATGAAATCCATGTTAACACATTTTAATAAATGGCAGTTTTACCTGGTTACAAACAAATACACCAGTTAAAGAAAAACAGGAAAATGCAAAATAACAAACAAAAAAATCGCTAAACTATAATAAATCGCTATTCATATGTATCATGTTGATAACAACAATGTTTATATTTGTAAATTAATTATTACATTTATTAATCATGTAAATTCCCTGCACCTGTCATAGACGTCCACATGGCGTTCAAAAACATTGCCCAGTAAAGTTCAAATGTTCAGCGTCATATTAATGTCCAGGTCGGGTCATGGTTTGACGTCCAAATTGTGGACCAAGTTTTGAGTAGGAGGAGATAAATCTCATTACTTACACTTGTACTTGCCCAATTAAAAACAAACGACTTCATAACATAGTAATAAAAAATCAAAATGGGTATGAGTGTACGTTTATTCCTTCGTCGCCAATGACAACAAATTATATCATGAGAAAAAAAATGTTGGTAATTAGTGTTTAAGTCTCTATAATATTATTTTTATTAGTTATGTTTTTTTAGGTTTTTTTTTTTTACTTCAGTCTAACATTCACTACCAAAAAATTATATGTAACTAAAACTTCACATATTTTAACTTTCTGTAATCATTTCCTGTCTACAGTGTAAGACTATTTGAGTGACACAGGTGTTTCCACATTGCTTCCTCTTAATCTGAATGACATCTGACAGTGTGGATTTCCCCTGAATATTTTTTTCCCTCCCAGGCTTCAGGCACCTTTCAGCTTGTCTCATCTGCAGCAAATCCCTTCCAGACATTTAGGTGGTGTTGCTGTAGAAAACACGCCTGTCACTTCATGTTTTATCACATGCTCTTGACTCAGCAATGAGTGAGAACCTCTTAAAGCCACAACCAAATTGTAACTTGTATCCATGCCAGTGATGCCTTTGAACTAACTGTGTTTAACCATCTGAAAGGGTGTAAAAGATATTGAAAATGATCCACGGGCTTATTAGTGTTAGTATAGCTTTTTTGCTGTGAATGAAACACAAGATGAGACAGAGGCTGACTGGGACTTCAGCACTAAAAGGACATTATTCTAATTGGTCCCTTGAATGTTACAATCCCCATGTATCCCTGCCATTATAAGAAAAGATTGCAATTTCACTTGTCACAAAATATTACCTTCATTTTATATGTGCACAGCACCATCTAAAAGCTTCAGAGAGCTTGTTTAGCAGACGAGTATCCTTCAAGAAACCACAGTATTTTGTAAGCAATACTTTCTCCTAGAATAATAACACACAAGGTAAATGTAAAAGGCAATTTACAGTAGTAAGTTTTGCATGCAAATTTCAGATTATTGTAATATTTATATTATTATTGATTAATACTTAATTATTGCATTATTCCACCAAGCTAATGTATTTATCAAGTTGAGGGTTAAGGGTTAGAAATTAGCATAGTTAAGTAAAGTGCAAAGTGTGTGATTGAACATTTTGACCTATGACTTTCTGCATCCATCCATAAATTACTGGGTATTTCTTTACATAGATTCCTGGAGATCATTTGTTTTTTAACAACTAAAAGTCTGGAAGCTGTAGGCTGACATTTTAAAGGCAATGTCGTTTTTACATGGCCTGTTTGCTTTATATTAATACATGCAATAATGAACTATAATTGACTATAGTGCAGCAAAAGCTGATAGAAAATGAAAAATAATAATGGCTAAACAATGCACCCACCCCATTGGGTTTTAGGAGCTACTTAAAATATATATTTATGTCAATATTGCAAAGACTTTGAAATACAGTGTAATCAGAATGGTCACATGCAATATTGTCAGATTCTCTTACAAAATACATTATATGGAAGCATATTATTAAATCAACTTTAAATTATGTCTTGATCCATTTACTGACTTAGATATCACATAAGCAGTTTAAGTGACAACACCATTTCTACAGATAGGATCCCAAATGACAGTGTGACATAAAAGATGTTCCACTGCTGTGTTGAAGCAATACTCTGACCAGATTCTGATACCCGAATCAGTCTTGGATGTATTGCATTTTGAGCCCATCAAATTAGCTGGTACCGCAGCCTGACACGCACAAAATGTGACAACATGTTGTTGTTAGGCAGACCACAACCGGTTGTTTATTTTAATAGCAATATGCCATGTAAGCACTCAAATTAATATAAACATGGAAAGCTGATTTCTGGAACGATATTTCTCCTGGCTTGCTGATGATGTTGATGTCTGCAAGCATGGCATCTCGATTGGTCTATGCTTTTTGCCTTGCAACAATATAAGTAAAATAGTTTTTTTGTTTGTTTTTTTAACATTTATACCATATTTGCTTCAACTATGACATGATGCACAGCTCACTCAGTGGTAGTTGACTCTCTGTCAGCTGCACTGAGATATATCCCAGTGGCCTGAGGGTTATTTTGGCCTACCATGAACAGGTAGCTTATCACAAAGAGGAATAAGTTTATGGAAGGTTTGCAAAGCATGTGCATCTGCTGCTACCTGCTGTAACATCTGTAATGTCTACAGATAACTTTTGCACAAGTGGCCCACTGAAGAAAAGGAAATGTGGAGGTGGCTTCACATTTTAGCCCAACCCCCCTAAACGCAACTCCAAGGGGATTTGTGTTTCATCCCAAGATTGAACCAGGGACCTTTTACTTATTTTGAAAATGTGTAAACCAATACACCCTAGAGCAATTGCTGAACATATAGCTAAAGGTGACAAAATAAGTAACAATCAGCAGTAAAGGACTTTTTATATGTTATAAACATGCCTAACTTAAACATAAAACAGCTGAAAGGGGGTATGCACACTGCCCACTCAAAAGTTAGCATTTATTTAAAAGGAAATAGATAGGGATATTGCACACAATTCATACCATGAACATTTTGCAGACAGAAGACTGGCAATACAGATGGTCAGACTATAAATTGAAGTTGTTGTTGTTGTTGTTGTTTTTATCTCAATTTGATCAGTTGTTATTTGCTCAGTTTTTGAACTGTTCAAACAAAATCACAAAGTAAAGGCAATACTATGATGGACTGCAGCTTAAGAAAACACCAATAGGAAAAGTCTGCAAAAGAAAAATAAAACAGCAATAAAAACAGAAATTGAATAACAACGTGACAGAATTCAGACAGAATGTGACTCATTGTAATGAAACATGTTTAAAAGAATATATATATTCTCTTATTTAAAAATAATAATAATAATAATAGCAATACCTTGTTAAACTAGATCATGGTTAAACATTTTCAGAAACTACTCTTATTAATGCCTTTAAATGATCAAGTTCATCTGAACTATGCTGACATCCGTTTCTCCCACACTTACACAAGTGTTATTCAAATGACATATAGCTCAATTTTCCAGGTTCAGAGTACAACCTTGGAAGAACTTTGTTAAAGCAATTCTGGTTTACAAATCAGTCACCTTCACACTCATTGCATCAATAGGGGAGAGTTCATGGTGTCTCATATCAATCCTCTCACACAATCTTCTCAACCTAATGAGCGAGTCATTGTTGATTGCTTATTTGTCCCAAAATCCTCTTTTCAACCTTGCTTACTGGGTAGCAGTAAACTGATGCTGGTATTTGTTAAGGGAACAGAACCCATATCATCACGAAAAGTACAAGGTAGGCTATATTAAGGAGCTATTCAATACAGTGATGTACCCCTTGGAGTCACCTTTCATTTCATTTTCACAACGTGGAGTCATGTAGTCATAGATATGTACTATTATTACCTGTCCCATGAGGTTTGTCAAACCAAAAGATGAAATGAATCCATGTTTTCAGCCTCTTCTGGTGCATTGCTCTTAATGCATTTGCTGCTAACTGTTATTCGCCATGCAGTCTCTCATCCAGCTATTAGGACAGATGATTCAATGCCTTGTGGTCGCTGTGCCTGACCTGATATTAACGTTCCGACTTGGATTTCATCCACAGCTGCAGTACTCAGACGCAGTATTGATCACATCAATGATTCAAAGGGTAAAGGGAGTCACAAGCAGCAGACAAATGACAATAATAAACAAATATGCCATCACTGATAGTATTTAAATTTAGAGCATCGTTTTATTTTTATTTGCAGCTGTCAGATAAGACAAAATACGTATGATTTGTCTTTATTGAATTAAAGGATTAACTAAGTGGCATAAAGTGAATCAGTGGTGTATGTTAAGCCTGTGGCTTCCAAGGAAAGCGATTGTCCAGCTTCTTTGTACGAACATTGCAACAGCTCAGCTATGTTCCTTATGTGTATTTGAATGGAATAATAAAAAAAATAAAAAGAACTCACAGCATTTCAAAAGATTCAGGTACATACATATCCTACTTAGTTGTAAACAGTACATCATCAGATTGCCTATCCAAGCTGTCTTAGGGCAAGAGGCAGAGTACACCCTGGACAGGTCGCCAGTCTGTCGCAGGGCTAACACATAGACACATGCCTGATTATATAACATATATAACGCAGCACTGAAGGTCCACATAATACATCGAAGAAATTTGGAAACACCAGGACTCTTCCTAGAGCTGGCACCCCAGCCAATCTGAGTGATTGGGGTAGAAAATATTTAATCAACGAGATGACCAAGAACCAGATGATCCCTCTGACAGAGTTCCAGCATTGCTCTTTACAGAGAGCAGAATCTTCTAGAAGGACAACCATTTTTGCAGGATTTTGCTAATCAGGCATGTAGTGTTCAGAACATTTCTTAGTAAAAGGCAAAGTTTGACTAAAGGCAACTGGACTCAGGTTATGCTGGAGGAAACCAGGAAATGAAGAACACCACCCCTGTAGTGAAGCATGGTGGTGGCAGCATCATGCTGTGGGAATGGTTTTCAGCTGCAGGAACTGAAAGACTAGTCATTGTCAAGAGACAGATAGATACAGCAATGTACAGAGACATCCTTGATGATGATAACCGACTCCATAGTGCTCTGGAACTCAGACTGGGGTGAAGTTTTGTTTTCCAGTAGAAAGAATAGAATAGACTGAGCTTCTGATGTAATGAAATGGTAAATGGCATGTATTTGTATAGCGCTTTACTTAGTCCCTATAGGACCCCAAAGCGCTTTACACTACATTCAGTCATCCACCCATTCACACACTGGTGATGGCAAGCTACATTGTAGCCACAGCTGCCCTGGGGCGCACTGACAGAGGCGAGGCTGCCGGACACTGGCGCCACCGGGCCCTCTGACCACCACCAGTAGGCAACGGATGAAGTGTCTTGCTCAAGGACACAACGACCGAGACTGTCGGAGCCGGGGTTCGAACTGGCAACCTTCCAACTACAAGGCCAACTGCCAACTCTTGAGCCACGATCGCCCCATGTACAAAAATGTACAAAAAGTATGATAAAATACTTGAAACATTAAGAACTATGCTCTACAACTTTAATTATGCTGAGTGCCTCAGTGTGAACTAAAAGTCTTTGAGCGAGTCCTGATTGGTTACACTGGCTATAGCTAAGGTCTCTGTGCATGGGAGGACAGAGATCATTGGGCTAGTAAGAGGCAGGACACACAGCTGTGGAGGGTTTCCAACATTAACCTCCAAATATTCTATGGTTTTTGAATTACTGATATAATTTTATAATCTACACACATAAAATTCAGTCTCATGTAAGTGTGACTGCAAGAAAGAAAGGCACCCACCTACAATGGCATAGAAACACGCTTCACAATCACACATACAGTATCTGATGGTGTAAACCGCACCATACGTGATGTTAAGTAATTCATTCACAACTACATTTTAGCACTGCCATTTAAAGATGGAATAGAAAAGTTTTCACACTTCAAAACAATGAGACACCTTTAAAGCAGAATAAAATTTCACTCAATAACAGCGGAATTAATTACCACAAGGTGAAAGTTAAAAAATGCTACTTAATTTTTAATTTCCACATGATTTCCAGTCTCAATTGTAACTTTTACAGATGGGATTGTCAAGACACCAAAGAAGGTGGACACCTGAAGAAGATGCACAACCATTTTTTTTGCATAAAGCTTGGCTATCTGCAGCTTAATAGCAAGATCTGATTCGTCTTCCCAAAAGAGATGACGATCAGTTGTGTGAGAGGGTGGCCTACAGTTAGATAGACCAGTATTCTTTCAATATAGACGTATCATCTACTTGTTTTGAATAGCTGTAGCAATTTAAATGTAAGATTTTAAAATCCATTTATTATTGTAAAAGTGATGTATATTAGTACATATCTTGATCTTAACCTTACAGTAACTTAAAAGCTATAAACTGAAAAATTGAAAATATCATTATGTGAGATTCAGTTCCTGGTCTCTCCTGTTCAAACATTAACTAAAAGTATTTGCACCACTACTACTCTGTCTATGCAGACTTTATAGATATTTTAGAAAACAGTTAAAGCACATGTTATTTCAGGAACATTTAAGATGGCAGGAACAAATAGCAGATGATTGTCTCACTGGAGGGTTTGATAGATCTGGCATGCTGTACCTCCCTCACAGCTGAATAACTGAACAGAGGACAAAAAGCAGGATTACAGGAATATCTACTATTTTTCAACAGGTTACCTTGGAGCCCCCAGTTAAGCTTTAAGATATGACAGCTGGGACTTGACTCATCCCTGATATTAGCGGGGTCACTACAAACCAACAGTTTATCTTTTTTCTTTTCTGTTTTGGGTGTTTTGGTTATACAGGGAGTGCAGAATTATTAGGCAAATGAGTATTTTGTCCACATCATCCTCTTCATGCATGTTGTCTTACTCCAAGCTGTATAGGCTCGAAAGCCTACTACCAATTAAGCATATTAGGTGATGTGCATCTCTGTAATGAGAAGGGGTGTGGTCTAATGACATCAACACCCTATATCAGGTGTGCATAATTATTAGGCAACGTCCTTTCCTTTGGCAAAATGGGTCAAAAGAAGGACTTGACAGGCTCAGAAAAGTCAAAAATAGTGAGATATCTTGCAGAGGGATGCAGCAGTCTCAAAATTGCAAAGCTTCTGAAGCGTGATCATCGAACAATCAAGCGTTTCATTCAAAATAGTCAACAGGGTCGCAAGAAGCGTGTGGAAAAACCAAGGCGCAAAATAACTGCCCATGAACTGAGAAAAGTCAAGCGTGCAGCTGCCAAGATGCCACTTGCCACCAGTTTGGCCATATTTCAGAGCTGCAACATCACTGGAGTGCCCAAAAGCACAAGGTGTGCAATACTCAGAGACATGGCCAAGGTAAGAAAGGCTGAAAGACGACCACCACTGAACAAGACACACAAGCTGAAACGTCAAGACTGGGCCAAGAAATATCTCAAGACTGGTTTTTCTAAGGTTTTATGGACTGATGAAATGAGAGTGAGTCTTGATGGGCCAGATGGATGGGCCCGTGGCTGGATTGGTAAAGGGCAGAGAGCTCCAGTCCGACTCAGACGCCAGCAAGGTGGAGGTGGAGTACTGGTTTGGGCTGGTATCATCAAAGATGAGCTTGTGGGGCCTTTTCGGGTTGAGGATGGAGTCAAGCTCAACTCCCAGTCCTACTGCCAGTTTCTGGAAGACACCTTCTTCAAGCAGTGGTACAGGAAGAAGTCTGCATCCTTCAAGAAAAACATGATTTTCATGCAGGACAATGCTCCATCACACGCGTCCAAGTACTCCACAGCGTGGCTGGCAAGAAAGGGTATAAAAGAAGAAAAACTAATGACATGGCCACCTTGTTCACCTGATCTGAACCCCATTGAGAACCTGTGGTCCATCATCAAATGTGAGATTTACAAGGAGGGAAAACAGTACACCTCTCTGAACAGTGTCTGGGAGGCTGTGGTTGCTGCTGCACGCAATGTTGATGGTGAACAGATCAAAACACTGACAGAATCCATGGATGGCAGGCTTTTGAGTGTCCTTGCAAAGAAAGGTGGCTATATTGGTCGCTGATTTGTTTTTGTTTTGTTTTTGAATGTCAGAAATGTATATTTGTGAATGTGGAGATGTTATATTGGTTTCACTGGTAAAAATAAATAATTGAAATGGGTATATATTTGTTTTTTGTTAAGTTGCCTAATAATTATGCACAGTAATAGTCACCTGCACACACAGATATCCCCCTAAAATAGCTAAAACTAAAAACAAACTAAAACTACTTCCAAAAGCTTTGATATCAATAAGTTTTTTGGGTTCATTGAGAACATGGTTGTTGTTCAATAATAAAATTATTCCTCAAAATTACAACTTGCCTAATAATTCTGCACTCCCTGTACTCTCTCAATGGCAATTTGTATTTGCTAAAATATTGCTTGTATAATGCCCAAACTCAAGTGGATTTTAGGAATCTTACATTTTAAAAGTGTGTAATCTAGTCCTATAGGACTGCAGACTAGACTAATTTCCTTTAGCTATATTCTTCCTTTGAACTGACAGGTTCTCAGCTTTAACTGGTTTGTTGTCATTTTTTCACCCATCAAAGTTCTTTCTCAGGCGCCAAAGTTGGAACGAAAATAGCTGAAATACTAATTTGAAGGAAATGGAGAATTTTCCTACTTTCTTGCAAATTACAGTGCATTTTCCAACCTTGCATCCTAAAAGAAATCCTAACAATAGGTACAGAAAAATGTTTAGTTGCTGCATTAATAGTAACTAATGGAAAATAGAATATTTTGCAACTGAGTGTTTTGAACATATTTGTTGACATATACAATTAGCCACTAATTTAAAGTATTTATCCTGCTTACACAGAGAAAGACAAGCATTCTGACACGACATCACTAATCAAAGTTCCTTTTTTCTTTGCCATTTAAATATTTTATAAACTCTCCCACTAGGATTTATAAGCCTTGCCAGTGTCTCTTTTCAGAAACATAATTTCTTGAGTTTAGTCATCATTTACGAAAATGGAGCTCAGCTACATGATGTCACTCAAAAGTACAAACAATCAGTTTGAAAGTTGATGACTTTGTTCTGTTATAGGGTTGATGCTTTTCTTTTCAGATGTAATGTTGGCTGTTTGTCAGATGTTACAGTTATTACAGTTTGCCTTTACAGCTGATAATTCAAGAAAGATGTGACTTGAGGGTACTAAGTGTTTCCAATGAGTGTCTAGGCTAGATGCTTAAACTTCCCGAAAAATCTGTGACACATCAAGTGCAGTTTTAAAATCATTTACACCCTATGTGTAATCCATCATGGCACAAAGACAGCACATCAAATGCTCAAACTGTTTTGTTTGATTTGAGTTTTTTAAAGAAATATGTGCTCATTTGGAATGTGTTCATGTTGCAAAAACTTTGGGATATGAAAACATCTTCTGACAGTCATAGGGATGTGAAATATGATCTACCTTCATTTGCACCACTATTTTCCTTTTTGTCGTTCTTTATTTGTTTGTTTATTTGTGTATAAATCAGAAGTCATTGTAAAGGGATGCACCTTTACCATGGAAACCCAGTCACGATTAGTGGGTTATTATCAGTGACCACCTTTCTGAGGTGGAGGATGTATTTTGTCACTCGTAAAGCTTCTTCTATCTCTGTCGTAGGCTTTTGTTAAAGTTACAGGCAGTGACGGCCACTTAGACTTCCTATCTTGTGCATCTTGTAATGCAAATCCAACGCTTGGAGTCTTCTTAGTGTCTCATAAAAGAATAAGGAAACAAGATCATATAATTTAGCAATTTAACTTCCGCTCAGTCATTTCTCCAACAGCCTTTGGACGTCAATGACCTTTGCAACTAAGCCTAAAAACAGAGCTAAAAGTCTACATTTTAATCACATTTTCACTGTTATTATTTCAAATCCATTGAGTTTCTGTAATTAGGCAAATTTATAAAATCAGGCTACTTTCAAAGGCCCTTCAAAACTAGAAGTTATACCATTTTCCAAAAGCATATTTTAATGTAATAATTTCAACTAATATCATGTATTCTTTTAAAAGTTCTCTAAATCCTTTAGCTACTCAGCAGATTTTCTAAAACATTAACTGTAGACACTCCGATATTCACAAACCATTGTGCATGAGATACTGTAGTGTTGCAGCCCTTTAGAGGCAGCATGCTCTTCAGCAAGACGTTTGATGCATTCTAATGAGGAAACAATGTTTCCATAGTCGGCGGAAAAAACAGCGATTTGTTTGATTCCTGAGCAGCAATTTGTTTTGGCTGGTTAAGTGCTCATGTGTAACAGTACTCCAAGTATTCTCCACAGAGGGAAAAGTGGTACATGTATTTTAAATGTTAGGGCAGTGTGTAACCTTGATGCTCGTCAGCAACATATAAATTAAATGTGCTGTGGAAGGAAAACAAATTCCCAGTCCTACTCTGCTGATATGTGTCTCCCAGCTTCAGTATAGCCGGCTGCCTCTGCCATTTGTCTGTGTCCACAACAGTTCCAGTGCACACACCCGCCCAAACCAGCAGCTTGAAATGAGATTCACTCAAGTGCATAATCCCTCAGTTCTGCTTAGCTGTGATTAATTGACCAAATATCTCTTATATATGAAGTGTCCACAGAACCGTTCACAATTAAAATAAAGAAATAAATAAATAAACTGGCTATCTTGTACAACACAACATCCTCACAAGTTAATCGCTTACAAACTTGTCCAAGGAGCACACTGTAATCTCAGAGTATCGTTAAAAGCTCTTCCCCGTTTAGCCCCCCTGGCAAAATGATTTACTGACACGTCATTAAAAACCCGTCAGGGAAATAGACATCATGCAGAGAAATGGCCCTGCAGATCGATACCCAAGTAACCTCTGAAGCAATGTGTAGCTTGTCATAAGGAAGAAGCATTCGTGTTTACAGTTTCATACTCATAATTTCAAGGAAGTTATTTAGGCCTTCATTATTGAACCATCGTTGAAATCATTCACTTCTTGTCACCTTCATACAGGTTTACTGGCTATTTGCTACTCTTTGATGAAACTTTACATTTTACCATATTGTGAACTTCATACACTTTTTTAAAACTTGAACCTGGTGTATTTTATGTCATAATAAACATTTGATCCCTTAAACACATGCAGTCTTAAATAGAATCAGGAAGTTGTCACCTAATAGCTTAAAGTGGAGTTTAGAGGGAGAAAATAATTAATCAGCTATAATTTAAGTGCTGGTTACCACAAGCAATTATAACTTTATGAACAGTAACCAGTGACTGGAGTTTCTGAGAAACCAGAATGTATGGATTGCTTTATATCAGTCTGCCAGAATAACATGTCCTCATCTCACTTATTCCACCAAAGATTTTACAATACTGTCAAGTGAACTGGAATCCTGGCCTCCTTTATGACTGAAGAGTAGAGAAGTAGTAATTCTGTCACACTATTCATAGCGATGCAACATTCGACCATTCATGGAAACGATCAACAATACTGACAAAGTGCTGCATACCATATAAATGTTAACTATAAGTACTGGTTGCATGTCCGTAGCCTCCTAAATTCAGTATAAACTGGATATAAACTCCCTTATTCCAGATTGTGAGGTATAGTCAATGATCAAAATGCAATGAGAGACAATTTTTGCATTGTCAGCTTTTTGTATGATCATGAATTCATTTTTCACTTTGGGTTTAGCTTCAATCTGGATCAGTATTAATGGACAGAATACTACCTCATTCTGAAACAAATCATAAAAAAGGAGCAGGAAAGGAGTTACACTCATAAGGAATTATAGTCTCCAGCAGGAAAATACACAAAACATTTATTGTTTTTCACAGTAAGAGCACATTAGGGGTGAACTAAGCTGTGCATTTTAACTGCATCTGCTTGATATTGTAGTTTCAAAACAGCAGATATCAGCTGTCACATTGTTACAGATTCTAGTGTAAGTGCATTAACCATTCTCTTTTCCTAAGTGTTTATCAATTCTCCTTTGCAACTTTCCTCGACATCATGATGGTTTCCACCAAGGTCTAGGAAAATCAATTAGGAAAAGGAGATATTTCTGGGTATTTCACCTTACCCAAACATTCAAAGTAAAACAAGGAGTAACCCCAACTGACACAGAGACATGGCATTTAACACTAAAGATGACGACAAAGACTGGGGAAAACATGAGGCAGGAAAACTAGAGGCACAAGGAAAGTAACCAAACTTAAAGTCAAACCAAAACACAAGACTAACAATACAAAATCTCAGGAGCATTATTTTGTGTTTGCCAGACACATGAGTTGAAAGTCAGAGGTTTTTGTTTTGTACAGAACAGAGCAGACATCAGTGACAAAAGTGACACAGTAATTAAGTAAAAGGAGGAGATTGGATGGAGGTGGGTTGCAAAGAGGTTTGCATATGTGCAGCAACTGTAAAGTGACCAAAGCAACTTAAATATCTCACACTATTTGGAATTTGCCAATTGGACACAAGGAATTGTGGCTTGGCACTCAGACTAGCTGATGTCAACAATGTGGATTGCCTGATATAACATTACAAACGATTCTCTTCTAAACCTAATCCAGAAAAATCAGCTATAACGTCTACAAGTGATGCATATATTACACGGCAGAGTCAACAAAGGCTTTTAAAATTAGTTGTGTATTAATATTTAATCTGTAGGAGACAGCCCTGACTACCTGTACTGATATTGCTGCAAAGCATTGCCAGTGGTTATAAATACAATTCTTAAACTTAAAATAATTGGGATGATATTTTGCAACTAACTAAAACCAGAAAGCTGCATGCTCTAATTTTTTTAGAAACACAAACAGCAATAATTTAGGACGACATATGAAGGACCAAAAGTAACACCAGGATTATGATTTAAACCAGCTACTTGTACTGCACAAATGCCTGTGAAAGTGTAAAATACAGTCTGAACATCTGGCAGTAATGGAAAAGTCCGATCCTCATGAAGTGTGAGAGGGTTTTTTTTGTTTTTTTTTTGTTTTAAGTGCTAAGACTAAAAACACCTGCCTGCCGTTTCAAGGAGAGTCATTACTTTGTTTAATATACTGAGCACATCCTTTTTAGAATGTTTTTGAAGCTGTATGCCAACTCTGGATCCAGACCAGAAACACAGTTGTCTTGGCAGGAAGAACTAGGCTTGGATGATAGATGAAGCTGGAGGCAGTGTGCTGAGGAACCGATGCCTTCGAGACCCCTGTCTCTCCATGTCCACTTCCTTCTGTCTCTCATCTTGCTGTTCTCCTCCTCGTCTCTGACGCCTAATCTGTCTCCTCAGCAAGCACACTCTGGTTTACAGAACCCCGTGATGCATCAGCCTCCATTCTCTTCATGTCTCCTCTGTGGCCTAATTGATGGCAGAACACTAACAAGTTGCCCTCCCTCAATCTCTCCAACGTATCCTGCTCTTGAAGGGCCTCTCTCTCCCCCACTCCTGTACTCATCCTCCACCCCCACTCTCCCATTTCACCGCTGTGTTCATTATTCATTAAGTTTCCCTTTGGATCCAGAGAGAGCAATAGCATAGCTGGATTCATAGGCGAACTCAACAGCTGGCCCAAGGGTAGCTGAGTGATGTGAATGTGTGTGTGCAGAAGAGAGCGGTAAAGAGTGGTTGACTGATAGAAAGGAAAGAGTGAAAGTCAAATAATGCAGAGCACCGTGCTGAAAAAGAGTTTCCAAACAGTGTAATTGGCCTCTGAACCCATGAAACACAGTGCAGCCAAGCTGAGAAGTGCTGGTTATAGGAGATGATTGTATTTTGAAACTAAAAAAGGACTGTCGTTAAGCTAAGAGGCGGAATGCACTCATAGACTCGGGATAAAAAAGCAGACTTATTTTGTGTGTTGTTTTAGCAGGACAGTTCTATAGAATATCAGTATAATTTCAAGACATATTGTTTGCCGTTTGCCCTAGTAATCATTAAACAACTGGACTTCCTGGTGTTTCCTACACTGAATAACTGCAATGCCCTTAGAGTTTTTCATCTGTTTGGTTTTTTCTTGTTCGTCTAATGGCTCTTTTTTGCCTTTGTCTCCAGTTCACCCTGTCAGTGTTCATTGTTTTGTTTTTGTTTTAGTCTGAAGTCACCTCATGCTTTATTTTAGTATTCAATTTATTTGGTGTCTCTTTGGTTGGTTTGCTACCTTTGTTTTCTTCCTTTCGCCCTAATCGTTTCCACTTGTGGCTCATTTCCTGTCAGCTCCCCATACAGTGCCAAGTGTTTCTTGTCAGTTGTGTCGCTGCTGTGAACCTGTCTCAGCTTTATTTCCCATGTTCTTGGTCACCTATTGGATTCACTCTTGTTTACATTTTGGATTATTCTTCGTTGGACTCATCTGTTAATTGCTGGGTATTCGCTATGTTTCATTTGTTGCCCCATTGTACCAATGTTACTTCCAACAGGTTCATGAAAGAACACTTTTGTTCCTTGTATTCTGCCTCTGTTAGTTTTTTTGTTTGCATTTAGATCCTATTTTTCTTCTGAAGTGAAATGCAAAATCAGGACAAAGTTGTAGTACATCATTATTATTAATGATATCATCACTGCACCATCAACTCATCATTAAAAATGATAATAATGAATGGCATATACATAAATCAAAAAATAAAATAAACAAAAGAGCAAAAACTTGTGTATGGCAATGCATAAAAATACTAGGGAGCTACACAGCTGGCAACAAAGACATATATTAAATAACTAAAGCAAGATGCACAAGAAAAGTGACTCTCAAAATTAAATGGAAAGTCAAGAGACAGAACTCAGGATGGTGGGAAATAGTGAGAAAGCTTGAAAGAAACACCTGCAGTAGAGGATGCCAACAGGATGCACAGCAAGCTAGAAGAATAAAAGAATAATTAAGGACATGGCAGAGTATAATTTTACATGGTTAACTTTAAATCAATTTATACTGCCATTTCACTCACCTATTATTATTGTTATTATATTGGAATATTGGAATTCTATGGATTTATGGATTTACTCAGATAATAACATCTAACACATTTAGCTAATTTAATCCATTCTCACTAACAGGCTAAAAGATTGTTTAGTGGTTTACTTTTGTGTAGTGGGGATTAGAGAATTAATATTTGACCAGCTGTTGAATATATTAAAAATAAGTTTTGGATATTCTGTGATGCTGTTTGTTCATGCTGTGAGTCTGTGCATTTATTCTTGGGTCAAGTTGTGGCCAGACAAACAACATCTAAAAGCCCCAAGGGACAGACACTGTGACAGCCTGACAGTGACATGAGATGTGCTGACACTTGAGTAGGAAAGTTTTTCTTTATGGATGCACATGTGGCTGAAGATGCAGCTTCAAATTTCATAGAGCATTGTAAAGCAATACAAGGACAGATTCAAAATAAAACAAACCTTTATTCAGTGGCTCAGTACATTACATATGCACAGCAAGGCCAGAACTGACCAATACATTTCTGTTTTTTCACAAAGGAATCTATTCTGTACAGAAAAATTAAAATTCAGTTGGTATGAATACATGGGACAGCTGGACTCAGTTCATGGATCTTAATTTATCATAAATGTTGTTTTTGTTTGATAAGCTACATAAATGACTTATAAGTCAAGTATTAAAAACACACCTACATAATTTAAAATATCAACCAGTGTTGTGTCTACATAAAAACAACTTGGCAAATTACCTGTTTTAAACTGCTTTTAGGGCACTTTATTGCTAGCAGCATGTCACAAAAATCACATAATTTGTTCCCATTTCTTTAGCTGAATCAATGAAAAATGCCAATGATAACACAATTTGATAGGCACTAAAAAGGTGATTTAGAAACAGCTTTTAAGGAGGAACAGAACGTCATGTCCTTAAGAAATATCTAAAAAAAAATCCAACAAAGACCTGACACGGGGTCTTAGAAATGCATCCTTTGGCCCTTCAATTGAACCTGTTCACTGAAACCTTGTTAGAAATGGTTTCAGTGGAAGGATGGTTGTCAAGAAGCCATTCTTAGAGAAGGGAAAAAGTGAGAAAACAACGAGTTATTACTCAAGAACTGGACTGAAAAAAGTGGTAACTGGTCTTAAGAAGTGAAGAGACCAAATGTTGTTAATATATTTTGAGGAGGTTGAAAGATGTACAACAGAACAAGAAGCTGATTGTACTGTAGCTCATTAAACTACTGTATCCTAGCATTTTCCTAGCAAAAGATGGCCCCAGACTTTTGCACAAAGTGTGGAAAACCACACTCCTTATGCCTGGAGTCTATATTTGTAACAATGAGGTTAATGTGTAAAACTTTTGAGTGCTTAAAGACACTGCAGACAACAGTATGCTGGAGCAGAAACTAATGTATATAGTAAACCCAGGAAGGATATAAGTTTTCATTTCTTTGAGACATAAAAGATAAGCTAGTAGAAGAAATTTCAAATTTTGAAATCTATACATTTTCGTCTTAGAAAATGCCAGAGAAGCAAATTAAACTTTATAAATCTTCACCATGTTTTACTTGAATACCACTGCTTAGATGTTGACCTCACTCCCTCCTTCTGAACTCACCGGAGTAATTGCTAGCCATGCTTCACTTATGGCACTATTGAGATTCTGGAGGATGAAAGTGCTCAACTCCTAGTGGTTCAGAAATCTCAACCAGAGAATCTAACAGATGCTACATGTTTTTAACGAGTGCTCCATTTTAAAGCTAAGTATGTTTGATTGGGTTGAAAGCTTTTGAAATATTATATCACATATAAATGGTTTTTTTTCCCAATCAGAAAATTTTTTATGAGGAAAAAAAAAAAAAAATCAGAAACAGACCCTCCTGCTAGCACTGCACTGGGCAAAGATCAACCTCAGAAGTGTAGCTTTTATCCCTCCAAATCGCAGACCAATTATTTGGTCAGGCATGTTCGTAATAATAATAATAATAATAATAATAATAATAATAATAATAATAATAATTATTATTATTATTATTATTATTATTATTATTATTATTATTGTAGCCTACAGAAACAGTTTTGCAATATAAAAAATTATATTATAGTCTTGTGTTGCATGGAAGCTTAATAGTGTATCACTACCAGTTGTTTGGCATTATTAATCTGTTAAGTTTAAATTTAGCACTGAGTTGAATCCCTGTAGAGACTTTGTCATTGTGGGCGACATCGCTGTTTGCATTTATATTTTGGTGCTGGCGTGTCAGCTTTGCACGAGTGAAACTGAGCTGTTTATGTTGGATTTTGAGCTAAGATATCATAAGCTAAAGAAAAGAAACAACTTCAGAGCCAAGTGAGTCAATGCATGTATAGTCAGGGCCATGAAAACAAAAAAGCAAAACAAAAAATTGATAAAATACAAGGTACTGAATTAGCATAATGTGAAACATAAATACAATTACAGTCTATTTTGTTTTCTTTCACAAAGACATTATCCATATGTCAATCAATATACTGTGTTTACATCTCATATTACTTCCAAGCATACTTGTTACAGTTGCGGCATAGGACACGCCAGAGCAACAGTGTAGATTTAATGCAGCACTATAAATCAAGCATTAATTAAGTGTTACTGGTGCAATCTCACATTTTATTGATATAATGAAGTACTACACATCTATATGCGTAAAAACATCATCCCTCATGCTAAACTGGGACTCAACTTGCATGCCATCACCTGTGTACCTTGTTTGATGAATTCTGGCAAGATATCAACTTAAATCAGCTTCTCTCATGATTCTCCTACTATTTGCGACTCACAGTTATAACACAGCTGATGAAATACTGCTTCTGAAAATTTTAACACCCCCCCCCTGAAGATGAGCACTGGCCAGACATTCTCATTTGCTACAGAAATCTTGACAATGGTAGCTATTTGCTGGCTGAACCTTCATAATTTTGTCAGCCATACAAAACACTGGAAATCCCATTTTCACAACAATCACATTCAAAACTCAATATGACAAACAACCAATACATCACAACTAAATTAGCAGTTTGAACTTAAACACACACATTCATGTGAGTCTTTTTGCCGGCCAGTACAATATATGACATTTTATGCCTACTTTTCTGCTTTTTCATTTCTTTATGTTGATGATGAATCATGTCTGGGCTTGAGCAACTGAGTTACACTGAGGTCTGATTTAACTATAAGAATTTCTGTTATGCTGTAATTTATGACTGAACTGTAGCTTGCTGTTTATAATTTTCCCCCTCGAGGGCATCAGCATTTACTTTCTTCTACTGTCCATTTATGTGGTTTAATGCTTTTGTTTACTATTCATTTCAATGCTTTGAGTCAGAATTGCTAACAGCAATGTGCTATGAATTCATAAATCTTAATCACAAACTTTTGATTTAAAAAATATATATATATTTTTTATTTTAACAATTGGAAAACTCAGTGTGGGAAGGGTAAAAGAAAACAAAGACAATTTGGAACTGAATTAGTTTTAAACACTTAAAATGAGAACTTAATATTAAGTCTGTTGCTCCCACTGTTCTAAACACCAATTTGATTTAGAGTCTCTTGTGCTTTTAAAATGAAACTCTAGCTTCAAGTGAAAAACAGACTACATATACACTCACCAACCACTTTATTAGGTATACCTGTTCAGGTGCTCGTTAATGGAAATATCTAATCATATGGTATGGAGTCATGATAACCTGCTGTAATTCAATCCAAACACCAGGATGGGGGAAAAAGGTGATTTAAGTGAATTTGAATGTGGCATGGTGGTTGATGCCAGATGGGCTGGTCTGAGGATTTTCGAATCTGCAGGTCTACTGGGATTTTCCCCACACAACCATCTCTAGGGTTTACAAAGAATGGTCCAAAACAGACAAAGTATCCAGTGAGTGACAGTTCTCTAGGAGAAAATGCCTTGCTGATACCAGAGGTCTGAGGAGAAAGACACAGACTGTTTTGAGCTAACAGGAAGGTAACAGTAGCTCAAATAAATGCTTTATCCAACCAGCTTCTGCATTCAGAGATGCTCTTCAGCATAACACATTCAACTTGAAACAGATGGTCTACGGCAGCAGAAGACCACACTAAGTGCTACTCCGGTGAGCTAAGCAGAGAAAACTGCACAATTCAACCAGGCTCATTACGACTAGACGACAGAAAAATTGTTAAACACCATCATGTCTGATAAGTTTCAATTTCTGCTGTAACATTCGAACGCTACAGTCAGAATTCGGTGTAAACAACATGAAAGTATGGCTCCATCCTGCCTTGTATCAATGATTCAGGCTACTGCTGGTGGTGGTGTTGCAATGCTGTATATGCCACAAATAACTAAGGCACTTCTGAAGGCAAAAGAAGGGTCCAATCCAGTGGTAGCAAGGTGTAATTAATGAAATGTTCAATGGAAGTAACTTTTTTAGATGATTTGCACATGAACATAATAATAATGATATTTAGAAAACGGTAAAACACCCTCAGTAACTTTTTAAAGCCTTTAAACTTTCAATTTGCCATTTTTTTTTCAGTTTCGAGTACACTCCTTCTCTTGCCATGAAGTAGTGTTCGTTGTGTTCTGTATTCTGCTGGGACGCTCTAGGAAGGTAGGCTGTGTCTGGTGCTCTGTGTGTGTGTATGTGTGAGTGTGTAAGAAAATGAGAATGGGATAACGTATCGCTTCCTGATCACTATCTTACATAATCACGTGTTAACAGAGAAAGACAGGAGAAGAGGAAGAGAGGGAGATAATGGAGAGAGGTGGGGGGGGGGGGGGGGGCGCTGCGAGGCGAGTTTCAGAGCCGTGGATTGATCTGAAAACCGACCAATCCCGCGCCTTCCTCGACTTGAGCCGCCGCAGTAACCGGGCGCGATTGGAGGATTCATTGGCGGAGAGATGCGCACACACGCACCGACACGGCTCTCGTCCGGTCTCTCGCACATACGCGCACACGCACACGGGAAGGAAGGGAGAGTGTCGGCTCTCTGCAAGCCGCGCTGTGAAGCTTTGCCCTGGAGAGGATGACAGTGGTAGAGGAAGGGAATTGAAAGAGACGCAGAAAAGCAGAGGATGGGGAAAAAACTCAAACGCGAGCATTCTTTTCGCCCTTAATCAGCTGTCATGTGGGTTCAGGGGGGTGCGCGTGGACAGGTAAGAGAAAAATAAGTTTGTCTGGCTTTTTTCGCTGTCTAACCTATTTTAAGTTGCCATTTGTATGTGTGCGTTTAACTCTCGGTGGCGTGCTTGTGCCTCCGCGTATACGCTGCTGTGCTTCATAGACCTGGTAAATAAATTGCCTGGGGGTCTTGCGCGTGTGAGTACGCGCTTCTAAGACGAGTTTGACCGTGCGCGCGTTTGCGTTTTCACCCCGCGTGAAATTGAGCACTAGGCGGAAAGAAACGGACATGAGAAGGTGGGGGGGGGGGGGGGGGGAGAAAGTAAAAGAGTGCGCACAGTCATTTTTTGGGGTTATCAGAAGTGTATTTGGCTCTGAGGCGTTTCGGTCTTTTCTCCCGGGGTGTTGTTTCACACATCGGCTCGGTGGAGTTATGAATGATGGACAGGCTGCTCTAACAGAGTGGGAGTTGGAGGCTATCCGATACCTCTGATGTGTGTGCCGCACCAGTGTAGCCAGACTGAATTTTACGCGCACTGCAGGAAACAAGAGTCCACTCATTGACTGCAGCTTCTCTAAGTAGAGCTTTCTCTCTCCGCACCAGACCCCGTCTCTCTGTAGGGAGACAGAAATAAAGGCGCATTTAGAGTGAATGCCTCAGTTATCTGAATTCTGGGAGATGCTTTGACAGTCGTGTGTGTGTGTGTGTGTGTGTGTGTGTGTGTGTGTGTGTGTGTGTGTGTGTGTGTGTGTGTGTGTGTGTAAAAATGTAAAAATGCCTAAGGCAAGTGTCAGTTGTTTAGCTGTCCCTGTTAATGTTGCGTTGATTGGCTCCTGGTAAGCACAGGGTGGATTGTATAGCTGCCAGTCTTGCGCTGCATCTTTCAGGGATCCTCACCTCTTTGATGTGTTTGCAAATGTTTGAGAAAAAAGATGCCAAGTGTCATGCAATTCAGTGGCATGTTTTGGGCTGCAGTGTCTGGGAAAAGGATGATATTTGCTTCATAGCTGAATACTGAATGGCTTTATTAAAAACCATCTGGTTGCTACTGTTGGAGTTCTGACATTGATGTAGACAGAAATGCAAATCCTGTTTCTTATGAAAAAGGTTCTGTGTACGAATGTTCCTTTTCTTTATTTGGGGCCCTGGGAATACTCAGTGGATACTATTCCAATTGCTAATTTAGATATAATTAGAGGAAAAACAAATCTGTATTTTAGTATCAGTTAATTTGTCAAACATTTGCCAGATACTTGGCCAAGGGTTTAGTTGATAGGATGGTGAAAGATGACTTAAAATGGCCATAAGAGTATTCCATGGTGCAAAAATCACTAAAGGCCCACATTTGGAAAGCTTTTACCAACACTCACTTCGTACTTCTGCATTATAGGTGGCTCCAATAATTAATCAATCAAACATCACTGATTAGTTTCAGAGCCAGACTGAAGACCAGTAGTTTGGTGACAACAGTGACCTTCTGTATGTAAAAGGCATCACATACTTGCATTCATTTCATGAAGGAAAGGCCCTCTGCAGAACTGTGCTACAAATTGCCAGTCTTATCTTTCTGTGTTTGCCTGGATAAGCCATTATCGCCTATTTTTCGAATATTTGTCAGAAGATGTTACAGGAGCACCACACGATTACTGACCTAAGCTTTGAATTAATTATCACAGCCTTTAAAGTCCAGTTATAATGATAGCAGGAACATAACACAGCAAGTGTTAACTTTATCATCATTTCTATGCATGTGGTTGAAGCAAAACTGAGGCAGCTGACTGGGTTCTAAAGAGGCCTTAAGAGTTGGTGCTTGAATCTGAAATGTACTGGTCATCTGCCCAATTTAATCTGGCAAGTGGAAGAGTCTGGAATAGCATGGCAACATATGCAAAACATAACCCACCAGCTGCACTAGCAAAAATAAAATACCTAAAAAAATAAGAGCTAAAGAGGAGCAGATAGACTGACTTCGCAGTTTTAGGTGACCAGCCTCAGTTTCATGTTCATCTGAGTAAGATGTGTTAAATCTACGATGTTGACATGAACCTGCACACACCTATATTTTTTTTTTACCTGGTAACATGGCCCAGATAGTAAGTTTTACAAATTATAATGAACTTCTGTGAAATAATGAGTGAATGATTGGAGTTAAATTCATTTTCTAAAAACGTGCACACACACACACACACACACACACACACACACACACACACACGCAAATCATGTAATTCCAGCATTTAACAGACCAGATGATCATGTAGGATGCATCTATCCAATAAGATGGAGTGGCACATTAGAGATCATTACCTGCCTGGTAATAATCCAAGGTGAAATGCAGATGTACTAAAGTAGTCTGACTTGACTTCATTAGACACTCTTGGTTGATATGGAAGATTTTTATTTTCTCCAAAGTGTCCAGAGCTAATTGCACCATTCAGTCAAATTTGATTTTAAGCAAGCTGCATTTAAAATCATCTGTAAGTGTTTGAATATCACGCTGTGTATAATGCATATGGTTCATAGTGTGATAAATGCATCAAGGCCAAAGTGAACATGTTAATCACTGAAATCCTTGTTTGATGCGAGTTATGCAAACATTACCATAAAGTCAAGTGTCAACTGAAGTGTGAAAAATTTAGCAATTATCAGTCAATTATCAGTGTGTTTGTAACAGAGCAGGCATCTTAAACACTCAGCATGGCAGCTACAAAATAACAGTTTGTCAAACTAGGTGCAATTTCAGAGAAGGCATTCAAATTATAGGAAAGCTACACTCAGCTACCCCCTGCTAGCCACAAACAACTGTGCCAAAGAACTCTGAAAGGCAATGTTTTGATCGTTTCTTTGATAAGTTTGTCTAACTGAACACCAAGGTTCTGTCATATCTCTAGGAGACTAGACAGCAATAAGAACAGTGGATTGTTATTGCTCCAACAGCACATTCAAAAAGGTCATTTAAAAGATGAATCATGCCTCCAAACAATCTCTTCCCAGAGAGCAAAGGTGGTCATACTCGCCCTATGTGTGCTCAATAGCACATAAAACATAAGAACATAATTCAAGGAAGAATAATAGATTTGGAAAAGCAAGTGTTGACGAGTCTTGTCAGCACTGCAATCTTCTTCTAAATCCAGGATGGTGAAATAATCCCCTGCTTGTAATGCAGCAGTGTGACTGTATTGTGTGGCTTGCAGTGTTAAATGATGTATGGGATTTTGTTGTTAAACTTCTGCGACATGACACCTTGATGGGAATGTATTCATACACGCAAAAATGAGTTCTCAAATTGAGAGTTAATCATGCACTAAACACTGTATTTTAAATTCCCGGCAGGGGCAGCAGTCATTAATTTGAAACAAGTAAGAAAAAAAAGAAAGAAATAGCTAATTTGAACAGCTGATGGAGGGAGAAAAAGCAGCCCTAATAAAAATTAAGGAACTGAGAGAATCCAGGGGACACCTTTACCAGGATATAATTGAAAATGATTGTTGCAAATGAGGTGCAGAACAAAGTTAAAAAATAAAATAAAATAAAATACAGACATCTTTCAAGCTGAATTGTAACCCATTCTGGTTTCATCACTGCTTTTTTAGTAAAATAGTTTTAAGATTTGTAGAAAATCATTTAAATGGGGTGAAGTATGTTGGATTCACTGATATCATACTGTCTGGAGTTCATATTTTATCACATATTCCTGATATTTTGGTATATAATCCATTGTCCTATGGTAAGTGCCTACTGTACACTTGTTAACCAGTTTAGTTAATCAGGATCGGTGCTTACTATCATCCATTGTGAGATAGTTATAAGATAGTCATTAGGATTCCTTAACAGGCACCTTTTGCTAAAGTTTCTGTGCTCTCCTGTTCACGCTATTAAAGTTGCAATTATGGACAGTTAGTTGATCAGGTCTTGGCCCACACTGCTTAACTGATACGTGGCAGTGGCTCAGATCAAATAATCCTGGAGGAGCCTTGGTCTTCCTTTTCTTAGAAGAAAGGCAAAGAAAAATCAGTGATTCAGCAAAACCCAATAACACAAAGCTGACTCATTAATACCCACCAGTAAGAGCCTGAATCATTTCTTCTACTTTTAACTCGCCATTTCAGGTCAGGTGGCATCTAGCGTTTCCTATATTTTGATTTAGGGTTTCACTGCTTACAGTGGAACTCCGAGCAGTCTGCATCACCCTGACATTATTGCACTATGGGTGTCTTCTGTATGGGGGAGAGCAACATTAGAATGATTCATCTCCTACTCTCACTGTCAGTGACGAAAGAGCAGTAAAGCATTTCCTTATAGAGCACTCACCACTATAAATGGAAGTGTGATCATTGGCAAGCCTGTAGGCCATTGCTTTGTGGTTTCTCAGTAACACAAAGTGAATGATAAACCTGTTCCTATTTGGCTAAAGAATGAATCCATAACCAGAGTTTTTCGTTGAACGATTTTGGAGGAATTCTTTTGGCTTCTTTTAAACTTTAGGATCCTTAAAATGACTCGTCCAATCTTAACAGGAGCCCCGTCTTCTCCCCGTCTCCAGCATCTGCTAACTTTCAGCAGACAAAAGCCCCAGCTCACAGCTCTCTAAGCACTGAAAAATGCCTTTTAAGGATTTAGTTGAAACACTGGTCTCTTGTACAGGAGACAGGCTTTGTGTTCTGTCAGAATGAGTATAGTGCCATTAAGGAGAATTACATAAAAACAATGCATCTAAAAATCAGTTTTTGCACAATGCTTTATTTAAATGAAGACAAAAGTGTATGAAGTGAAATATAAATGAATGAAAATGTAGGTGTCCTGTAAAAGAGAGAAAAAAGGAAAGTATATGAGAGCATTTTGTCTGAATATTTGTCCAGTGTTTTATTGGAAGAATGACTTTGCCAGCCATGAAAACAGAGCCATTTGATTGCCAATGTGCTGCATGAATACTTAATGTACTATTAGAGGGGTTGGATTTCCATTTCACATTTGTTAGGGTTTGTTCAGAGACTTTCCTTTTTTTTTCTTTTTATTACATAGCTCTTACGGGTGAACTGTCATTATGTAATCACTGTGCATTTGTGACTGGGATCCTGAAGGCTGCCTCACAGTATTTTATTTTCTTCTTTGCTTGAGTGTGTTGTGGATACACCTTTTTGGTCACACTCACCATATTCACCTGGTTACATCTTTTATTATACGTAGTCCCAAGTCCAAAAATTCTAGAACGTCAGAATGTAAATCTAGAGTAATGTGGCTGATATTTAGCATTATGCTCAAGAACAGTTCAACACTGTTTATGCACATTTATTCATTTCATTATATCCAAAATGGGATTAAACCTCCGGTAAACGAAACACATTCTTTTCATTAACAGGAGACATCTGAAGACATATTGTGTTTTTTAGCGTTAATAGGACTTTAAAGAATACAGTCCATCTACAGTAGTGTGTGAAAGTCTGGAGTCAATCCACATTTCTTCATACGTTTCTACAAGGCACTCAGACTTCCTGGTAATTTTTAAAGTTGTCTTCCGCAATAGATCTTCAGGCTTTCTGAAGGTCGAAAGATTTTTTTAGTTTGTTGAACCACTTAACATCGGCTTATGACTCATTCAAACACAAACGAGGCTCAAGAAATGGCTCAAGAAATAAACCAGTGTTGTGTCTACACATAGCAGACAGTTTAGCAAAGAACCCATTTTAAGTTGCAACTTTAGGAAAATGTGTTGAAAATGGAAACAAATTATATGGTTTTGTGACAGGCTGCTAGTAACAAAGATAACAGTTTCACAGGAATAAAATTTTCTGCACCAACAAGTGGAATACCTAAAGAGCTATTAGTTGAAAATTTAGCATCTCTCAGCATGGTGTGTGTCACAGTCTGTTCTTAAAAGATTTGAGGAGTGGACAAATGGAGAACCGGTGAACAGAATTTGAAAGTCATCTCCTTAAGAAACAGGAAAAAGAAATCCAGCAAAGACTTGAAATAAGACCTGAGAGATGCATCTGGAACTTCAGTGTATCCATCTGCTGTTTGTGGAAACCTCATCAGAATTGGGTTGATCTGATATCCTCGTGTTGGTGTTGTTCCCAGACCATCATGAAAATGTTGTTCCAGGATCAACATTGCAAGTGACCAATCAGAATGTTGTGACGTCACACTTTTGCGACTTCGGGAAAAACCGGCGTAAAACAAAAAACTGTACTAAAGCTGCGTGAAACCACCTCTGTCCGCCGATCAACGGACCCTGACCCTAACCGTAACCCTTTAATAAACAGTAAGCAGAATTGATATTGTCCTTGCAACATTGGAATTTCATAAATGCACGAATGGCTTGGCGCGCAAAAGAATAATGTCACAAAAATGTGATTGGTCACTTGCAATGTTGAACCTGGAACAACATTTTCATGATGGTCTGGGAACAACACCAACACGAGGATATCAGATCATCCTCAGAATTGGTTGGTAAAATGTTTGTCATACTATACATCCAAACTTGAGGGGCATTGCATCCACAAACTCAGGTGGAAGTAACAACTCAGGGTAAATACCTCAGGATCCTGTTCATGAGCATACAGGGGAAGAGTAGGTTGAAAGATTGACAGATGGATCTGTGCAGTTTGTAGATAGTAATGTAGATAATGTACTTTTGTTCTGTTGAAAGGAGAGCGATGCCAAGAGGCAAAAACTGATGATTTATCTACATTTCTACCCATGACCCCATCGCCACGAGCTGTGAGTGACCAAAACAAAAAGATTATAGATATCAGCCCCTGTTGACAGACTGATATCATAAAATCAATGTTTTTGTATTACCAGTATGCACTTTTGTTCTTTTGTGTATTTTTAACAATGTATAAAACCCTAACCGTGACCTAAATCATAGTTCTAACCTTGTTGTTTCATTTACAACCATGAAATTAGAAATGCATCAATATGTCGTGTAAAGAGGAGTATTATTATTAGTAGTACGATGTTGACTGCCTTCAGCCTTTAATCAAATAAGATTGCATTTACCAACGTTTAGCTGTTTCGTCACATCAGTTTTACTCTCACTGAGGAAGGAAAAAAAAAAGAATTTTTTTTTTTAGTTTTAGGTAATAAAATGAAATGAGTTGGTACAAAAAGTTTAAAATATGTCAAATTTACATTTGAAGTCCTTGAAGTGGTGTGCTCCTTATACCTATGATGGTATGTGTTTGAAGGCTGTATGGACTCGTCCTTTAATCAAGGAAGACGAGCTAAATCATTATAGAGTGGCCCAAAGTACAGCTAATGTTCTTCATCACCAAAAAAAAACCAAAAAAAAAAAACCACAACACAAGCATACCCTGCAAGGTGAGGTGTGTTTGGCATGCCCAACTGGCATGAGACCTCAGATCAGACCCAAGAAACAGAAAAAAGATGTGTCTTAACTGGCTTGGGGACCCTTTTGTGTCTCTAAGGAAGAGCTAGAGGAGATGGCAGGGGAGACTGAACTCTCAGTGGGTCTGCTCTGACTGCACCCCCCAAGACCTAGACTTGAATAAGAGGCAGAAAATGGAGGGATGGCTTGATGGGTGGAATGCAGACTAATTCAGAAGTCATGTAGTGAGCTGACAGAGTCAAGTCGGTAAGTTGTCTGTGTCACAGAGCGGAGAAACCCTGGTGTGTGGTGCTGATAAAACATTAGTGTGCTCTGAGTCTGTCAGACCTGTTCACCCTTCACGTGCATTTCTGGCATGCGAAAGAGATGTTAATTGGGCCATGTCAATGCTTTATGAGAGTGAGAGGGCAAGATGGGGGATGGATAGGTTATCCATACTGATTCACAGGCCTGAGGAACACGAGAGAAGCATGGGAGGCTGTCCAATAGAGTTAGACAACACATTGAATTTTAACACCCCTTGAGTTACTCCTGGTAATTGTTAAAGTTAGAAAATAGTCTAACAAGCTTTTGAAACTTCAATTCTACTCCAACATCACCTTTTAGAGGAGTTTAACATTACTGTTCCCACATAGCAAGAATGGTGCCATGCTTGCTCTTTTCCTTATCCTAGTTTAAATTTTAGACTTTGAATTGTATTTATACCCAAGTATTCATACGTAATATTTCTGAAATAACAAAAATATAATTTATCCTGTCACAACACTGACTGTACTGACTCACTGCCATTACTGTTAGTTCTCGAGCCAAGTTGCGTGGCGTGTAATCAGCCTGTAGTTTTAAGACTCATGATTGAACCATCCATTTTGTAACATCTGCCTGCTACCACAGCACAAAGACTGTACGTGTGAGCTTGTAAACTGGCACATGGTTTGACAGTTTGACTTACTCACGCATATTCAATTAATTTCAATGCATGGAGAGACACTTTGTTGCCAAAAATGCCAAGAACAAATCTTAAGCTCGATAACCTTGACATCCACTTGATGTTTGTTTTTTTTGGTTTTTTGCATTGCATTTTATTTGTGGCATTGCACCAAGTACCACCAATTTCTCTGTAACGAGCAAACCAAAAAGGCCAATTTGATATTCTTTTGCAAGAATGCATTAAAAACTAAATCCAGAATCTGGAAAATAAAAAGGTTTGTGAGAAACTGACATTTGCTTTTGGAGCATGAGGCAACATTAGACATTTTCAGATTTGTCGACTGGATTATAAATCACGAGAAATCTAATTTGCAATATTTTTGAGTACACAATAAGATCTGAAGACATCAACACGGGGCCTGGGTAAAGTTGATTGTAGCAGTGATAATCTTGTATTACTCAAATCTCCTAGCACAGAATACACTGAACTCTATACATCCATCCATTTCTTCCACTCATTCCATGCAATTCAGGGCTAGAGAGTATCCCAGCTGTCATAGGGAAAAAGGTGGGGTACCCCCTGGACAGGTTGCCAGACTATTAAAGACTACAATCAAACCTCCAGCCACTTTAGAGTTGCATAGAGAAGCAGCACAGGCACATGCAAACTCAACATAAAACTGTCCCAGTGGGTATATTTGAACCCAGGATCTTTTTTTGCAATGAGGCAACAGAGCTAACCATCACACCAAGGAGCTAAAGACCATAGTGAGAAATGTATAAAACTCAACAAAAAAGGAATGTAGATTGCATCAAGACATGGAAACCTGCATTAAGCCAGGGTGGTGAAAGAAAACGTACCATGTGTCAGGTCTCACTCTAATTACTGAAAAAGTAATTGTTGGAGGAACGATAAACAGAAAACTGAAGGAATCAAAATCTAGGAAACCCCAGTGGTGATTCAGAGAACATAAATCAGATTCTCAAATTCATAATAAATAGGGCTAGATTACGTTAACGATATTACAGTTATTTTAGTTTTTGACAGTCCTGAAAGTTATGTACATATAAAAAAAAAAAAAAAATGAAACCTTTACTGCCCCCGTCTGCCCACAGTCCGCTGTACATATACCTCCTTACACGTTTCTATGACTATTCTCTCCTCTCACTGCCTCTGCCGTCTGCATCACCAGCTTATTCTTTATTTGGATGATGAGGTGGCATATTTGTCTGTTGATGCTCCTAACACCCTCCCTGCTAGTCTCTGTGGGCACTTGAAAAGCAGTGCGGCAAGCATCTGCGAAACCCCCAAATCTCTCGCACTTCATCCTCTCGTGAGGGAATCTACCTGGCAGCAAGAAAGCAAGCTTATCTGTGTATGAAATGCTAATGTGAATAGCCTCAGCCCTACTTTGTGGATGAGAGCACAGACACCCTCCTTGTTGTAAAACCCACCTGCTCTCTGTGTTTTAGCATGTGTGAAACAGTGAGGCCTGCCAAACTCCAGTAGCTTCAGCTTGAATTTAGACTCCTCAGACATGAAGAGAACCGAGTGCTGTAGGTGATATGAATATGTTTCCAGTCTGAATCCACCTTGTGCCTTTTTCTCTTGTTCTGTTTGACTTAAATCCCAAAAAGCATGGTGTTCATTCAAGTAGTGCTACAATGAGTAGTCAGTTCAATGACCAGCCAATTGGTGGAAAATTATTCAACAAATTCTCTGAGCAATTAGTCATTTATTAATGCAGTATGGCCAATATTTCTTGAACCACCTCCTAGCTATTAAATGTGATCATCAATGCCTTTTTTGTTTGTTTGTTTTGATAAAAAAAATAAATTCATCATTTTGAAGATTCATTATAGGATTTATAACATTCATTATTTCCATCTCAAATTCATTTCATCCTTATTTAGTTGACATTGCTATCAAGGAAATATGGATGAAAACAGTGTAGATTTAAAATTCTTCTCAGCCCCCTTTTTCCCTGCATTTGGACTTATAGTGCTGAATTACCACTGAAAACTAATAATGTGTAGGCCTGTCACGATACTAGATACCCAAGAAAATACTCAATACCATTTTTGATACAATGGCATTATTTTTTTAAAGAAAAAATTTATTACAAAACAATGAAAGACAACACTAGTTATCTAACAAAAACAGCCAAAAAGGTAATTTAACTGTAAGGTGTATATGATCAGTTTCCTTTAGGCAGTGCAAAGAAACAAAACAAAAACACAAAGAAGACAGTGTTTTTAGGTTGTTTGAGGCCATATTTTTGTTGCTGATCAAAGAGAGATGTTAAAGTAGGCTGCCACTCTTTCTGTGTAGTTACCAGTAGATTTTTCTCAGCATCAATCTGGGATTTTAAGAAAAACACAACACTTCTTAAGACATTAATAATTGTGCTATGCTTTAAATTAGAACTGTATCTTAATATTACAGATGGGCAATATTGATGTTGTTTGGTGCCCAGCTCCAGTATTAGTCATATTTTAATTATCCATAGCTTCTTGTCACTACCTTAATGATAAGTTAGCAGAATATGGCTCTCAGACAACTGCCAATAAACACGTTGTAATAAATATTAATATTTAAAAGAAACAAGTGTGACGGCCAGGTTCACATACATGATACTTTACAGTTTTACATGTTTTAAACCTCAGCGTTGGTGAGATTTGAGCTTTACTGGCCTCTCAAAATTCCTCTTAAAGTGTTACTCAGTGCCGTGAATGTCAACTACTTCAGCTGCTAGTGAGGGAGGCTGTGAGCCTGTCTGCAGTGGTGCTGTGTGAATTACAACACTACTGCTGGTATTGATACTATTGTAAATTAGTATATAATCAAGTGGTAATATATAGTTTTCTTCCCCTAATCTCTAACACTACCAAAAGTAAAGAAAAAACAAAGAAACAAAAAAAGACCCCAGGTGACCTTTTGGAGTATTTTTCAGTGCAGCTATACAATCTCTTATAGAAATGGAAAAAAAGCAGAGTAACAATGAACTGATCATTTCATAGAAAGTGATTAAATAGCGACACAAAATGGTGTGCTTGTTGAACCGGCTCATTTTATGTTTTTCTTTGATTACAAAAAACAAACAAACAAAAAAGATAAATAATAAGCTCCTACATTTAGGCATTTGGCAGTGTGCTGTAGTCTGTCTGCATAATTTTGATGGACCTCTGCTGGAGTGTTTTGCTGCACTCAAAGTGAAGAGACATGATGATGATGCGAGCTGAAAAACTGTTTTTTCCCTGCAGTGGCCAGCAGATGGGTGCTGTCTACTCCATCCTGGCAATCCTCCTGTATGAGGAGAGCTCAAGAAATCCAACCATTAAACACACAACAGATGGGACATTTTCCATCTTCCGCCCAGCTCTCATTAAGCAGCCAAACAACATATAGTGTGGCTGACGAGTGCAGGCATGTTTTCTAATTTGACACCAAGAAGGGAAAAAAAAGTCTGGGAAGGAGTCCTGTTTCACAGATATAATTAAGGTTGTTTAACTTGTCAACATGGGGAGATGAAACCATTAGAGGTTTTGAAGAACTACACGTTTTGTGTGTGTGCTATGGATCATATTGAGAGAAACGTGTAATGTAATGTGGGGCATCTCTGCAGTATTGAATGACAGACTGTATAAAGCACCAGTTTTAGTTATCTAATACTAGACGTACCATAATAACTTTTTAAGATGGTCAGCGCTATGTGTGAGTAGGTGCTCATAAACATCGGTCATATGGACCTGGTTTGGGTTTAGGCAGTCGGAAGTTGAGCAGAAAAATATCATCTGCAAATTATGCCGGGCGACAGTAATAGCCAAGAGAAGGAGTACAAGTAATTTGTTTTATCACCTGAAAATGAAGCATGTTTTGGAATAAGAGGAAAGCCAAAAACTGCGCCTTTCACAAACGCCCAGTCAGTCAGGTGGAAAGAAAAAAGGTGGTCCTACACACTAATAGACTGATATTCTCCAAGCCTTTTCTAAAGGCACATTTTGCACTTTATTTTAAACCATTTAGAATTTTGTGTTTTATCGATATTTTACTTGTATATTTTTACTCAAAAGATTTTTGCACATTTGTCTTCATTTTTATTTGTCATTTAAGAATTTTGTGTCACATTGAAAACAAGAAAGGTTTTGCACAATAAATGTTCTTAAAATGGCATGCTATACTGTTCAGTCATTTTGACATACAGAAGAAATAATATATCGCGATATATATCATTACTGCACATGCTTCAAATTTTACTGCAATACGAATTTTAGGCCATATCGCCCTAATGCAGATCATTGGTGGAATATCGTTGTACGTATGTTTCAGTGTTTACCATTCTTGTTGGGACACTTAGTGTTAACCGGAGTTTGATTGTACATATGTGCAGCTATGCTCACTGTGTTCACTCGAGTGCCAAAGACAAACTTCTGTTAAGGGAGACAACAAAGGCTAATCTAATTCTCGCTCTCATTTTGCCAATCTTTGCTTTGCCAAGCCAAGTGAGAAATGGTGCATTTTAGGTCTGAGGTAATCAAAGCTAAGGGTTAGGACAGATGGTGTTTGGAGGGCTGTTTACTAGAAGGACAAGTTGCTGTTGACTTTGGGAGAAATGGTGGGAGGGGGTGACTGACACACCATCCTGCCTACATGACTCAGTGGGAGTCATTACTGCAATGGGCCTAATTACCTTCAGGCCTAATCTGTGTTTAAAAACCTGCTGCTTATTGCTTTTAATTACCCACAAGTGTTGGAAGAAGATTGAAATGCAAGGCTGGAGCATTTGTCTCTTGTGTTTCTGCATTTGCCATGTGCATGAGAGAGAGAGAATATATGCAGGAATGTTTACAATATGCCACCTTTTCAAGCTTCTCACGCCTAGTTGTAGGTACTCTGAAGTTTGGAGTCTCCTGCACTCTGTCGATTGAAGGCTTTTACTTCCCTCATTCTCTGCAGCACAAGTGTTTTTGACAGCCCAGTATTCTCTCTGTTTTTTTTTATCCCACAAAATACACCTTCATTTAAAATGTTAGTCAGTCAGTCAAGTTAAAACACTCAGCTCGCTCTTTCTTCTTGCCTAAAATGATGAGGGCAGATTCTCACTTCTTTAGATCTTGGTTTGACAAGATGAGGGAAATGTTATCTATAGAACTTACTCATGATTAATATATGATCTCGGGGCCGTTTTGTGCCGACCATCCTTGGGGTATGCAATGTGATCAAAGTTGATTCTTGCAGGTACTGGAATATATGCTCATAGTAACTTGGAGAAGAAAACAGTAAAATAAAAGTACACACACACACGCACGCACACACACACACACACACACACACACACACACTCTAATGGAAAAAGTTTGGGAAGTTCTATTAAAAGCAGCAGGATGTTAGAGCCTTTCCAGTGTAGTGTTAATGTTGGTGTTTTGTCTTTAGGGGTCTTGGAATTTTGGGATGTTAGAGAGACAAGTGTGTGATTTGCAATGTGGGTTGCCTGTCTGAACTGCAGGACATATTTCTGGTTTAAAAACTTGCAATATTCTCTTGAGGAAGACCAACACCTGAGCACCACAAAATCTGTATTATTGTAGGGTAGCTTTCATCTGTAAGAGTCATTTTCTTAAAGCTGTTTGGACCTCTAATGCATCAAGACTGGAAGAGGTTTTTTTGGGAAATCACCACCACCTAAAGCCAGATTGCATCTTAGAAAGCTTATGCCAGAGTTGTAAGATCAGGCATTTGGGTCAATAAACTAACCACTAAAGCAGTCCATTCAGACATGATTTCCTGCATACTCTAATAAGATTTCATTGTGGAAATATTACCGCTTGGGTAAACCTCTGAATTCCTGGCATCTCTCTACAGCCTATTTGTCTCCAATTTCATGGAACCTCCAGGGTTTGCCACACATTCAGAGGATTGCCCTGCTTGTGAAGCTGATCAGACTAATCTCCTTTCTTTCATCAACAATGAGCTGGGTCGAATGACCCAACAGACTCTCGCTAAACAGTGGTTATTTTTAGAACTGGTACAGATCAATCAAATGTGATTTTTACAGTTCTCATAAAAGTAACTTTTCAATTCTGTATTGTAGTAAATAAGTAAATTGTGTTACCAGGGAGTAATTAGACAAATTCCAAACAGCAGGGCGTCTTACTGTTAGTCCTCAGTTACAGAGAACTGAGCAAAGAATAGTTAAAAACTTTGTGAAGAAAAAATGATCCATAAATTGTCTCCGCTTGCCTTTCTGTAAGAGTCACCACACGCCACTGATCTCTATAAATCCAACACTTGCCTCAGGTGTGGTTTTAAGGATAAATATCTCTTATAGTATGTTAAGTTTTACATATTTGTTTTAAATAGGATTGTTTTAGGACAATGACAGGACAAGGAGTCTGACAAAGCAAAGTAGTTAAAGACTTCAAAGGTTTGGCAAATCCTTTGCATTGATTTGCAGCATTGACCAGAACAACAATATAATGAGGACAGATCAGCAGCATTTATTGCTAAAATTTGCTTGCCGAATAACCAAAAAACCCTTTAGGCAGTTAAAATCAGCTGAGAAGCAACATCAGAGAAGAGAATCTCAGATGAAGGTAAGAAATAGTGGTTTTACACCCCCAGGGTCTTTATGGATAAGGCGGAGATGGGCAGGAGGAAGGATGTGCAATAGATGGTCAAAAGGTAAAGTGAAGCACATGGGCAGATAGATTATTGGAAAAGAGAGTGGTGTTGACAGCATGGGAGAACAAAAGTGATGAAGACAACTGAGCAGCAAGATTAGCACATATGACCAAAAAGATTAGGGACTCCTTATTGACCTTACAGAAGACAGAAGTACAAAACTGTAGTGGGGGGATTTTAAAAGACTAGAACATCATAATTAGAATAATAAACCACTAGAAGAGATTTATCTATGTTGTCTGGCTGCTTCTATTGTGACACTTGGCAACTAAATTGTTGTCTTTCTCCTCTTTTCAGAAAATGTTCGTTTTTTAAAGAGGAGACTAAATGACTCAACAGACCTATTAGTGAAAAATATGCCATTAAATTGGCTTCTTTTAAGCATCCATTAAAACAAGTTTATTGAGAGCCCTTTCTGAATCAACAGAAACACCAGAAACATAAAATTATGTTCAGGCCTCAGGAACATTTCACAGCAGTGTTTCAGTCTGATTTCACATAATCACGTATTGCTGTGTCACTAATTTTTCTTTGTTGCTTGTTTCCCTGTACTCACTTCAGCCCTCTTGTTTACCTTCTTCAGCTCAGTGTAACATTGCCTGAGACTACAGGCAACAAACAGGCCCTATAAACTGGTGGAAAATGTTTGTATTTCTCTCCTCTGTGAGGTGACAAGTCAAGAGTCTCTTTTGCTGTGGCCGTCGCTCTCTAGCTGGCCCTTTTTGTTCTGAGGATAGAACAGTAGTTCACTGATATGTGTTTTGACCCACCCTGTGTTCTGCTGTCTGGTGTTTGACATAGACAGAAAGCCGATGCTGTGAAATCGAATGCAGTGGGTGAGCTCTCAGCAGGAGGCCAAAACATTAGCTATTAGCAGCAGGCGACAGACGCCTGTTCTCCATCTCTGCCATACTGAATTGAGGTGCATCTCTTCTGCGTTTTCCAACATCTCTTCCACCATATTGGTCCGTCATTTTGTTTTATCTTTCTGCGTTTTAAAGTGTTTCATCTCCTGCAGTGTCATCAGCGGGTGTGATTACGTGCAAAAACGATTGGCTCTGCCGAGGTCTTATTAAATTTAAGTTGTTTACAGGACCAGTCGAGTCACTGCGATTGAGTTTTCCAGTTCCCATGAATAAAAGAGGAGACAGAGATATATTTTTTCAAGTTGTTTGATGTTTAGAGAGAACAAAAGTAGAAGAAAAAGTATGTAAAGATTGAAGTACCACCAATTGTGGGAGAAGTCAAGGTGGCTGATCGTTCTTCCCCATCCCCGAACAACAGGACAGTGATATCAAACACACATCACCATTGGTTTTGGAATGAATAAAAACAGGCTAACATTAAGGTTCTTGAATGGCCTTTTCTTGGCCAAATTGGTAGAGTTATTTTAAATTGGTTGGTTTTTTGGCAAGAGGCATACTCATAAGCAGAGTGTTAAAATGTCTTGTCAAAACTAGAAGACAGAAGCTTGTTGATGGGCACCAAAGGCATCTGGTCAAGGTGCAACCTGCTAAGGCAGCGGTCCCCAACCTCCGGGCCTTGGACCGATACCGGTCCGTGAGTCGTTTGGTACCGGGCTGCAAGAGTTGAGGCTCAGGTCTGAAATGTATGGTTTTCAGGGTTTTTATCGGTTTTCAGGGTTTTTTTGTTATTGTTTTTATTGTTAACTCGGTTTTCCTGAGTCTTTTCACGTGCGTTATGAATAAATCTTTTTTTCGGTACCGGTACTAGTTTTAATTTGTTGTATTTATCCGTGACACCTTAAAGGCCGGTCCGTGAAAATATTGTCGGGCATAAACCGTTCCGTGGCGCAAAAAAGGTTGGGGACTGCTGTGCTAAGGGATATTTAACCAAATATACCATAGCTGATATTCATGCCTGTATGTATAATAAAAAAATAATAAAAAACAAACAAACAAACCCTGGGATCCTGGAAGAGCAGTGTGAAGAAGGCCCACGACATCATAAATGACTCCTTTCCAAACCACAAACAATTCACTGTGTTTCCCTCTGGGAGGTGGTACAGGCTCCAATCCCAAACCAGCTTCTTCCACACATCCAATAGACTGCTAAATTCTGGACACTAGCAACACACACAAAGTTTTCTGGTGGTTTTTGTTTTGTGTATACACACACACACACACACACACATACACATTTATTTATTTATTTTGCAAAGGGTTCTCAATATTCTTCTCAGTGCTGCCTAGTTCAGGATTTTAATATGGCAGTGTAGGGGATTGACTCCCTTTTGGAGCCAGCCTTAAGTGGCCTCTAGAGATGTCGTTTCTGGCACTTTGGGATTGGCTTCATTTTTCAGCCCTTGAGGTTGCCACTAGGAAAAATCAGAAATATTTGCAGAAGGAGCTTTTATGCCAATATGCTTTTGTTTGCAGATACAGATATTTGTAATGTAATACATCTTTCTGTACTATTTATTTTGTTTGTATTGTTGTATTTAAATGTTCTTGCTCATATGGGCCTTTGGCTATAGAAAAAACTGCCCTACTACTGTACAGTAGTTGGATCAAATCCATTAAAACCAGTTAACCCACATTGGATTTGTTATAGAAAAATATCAAATATTTGGTGATTGTTGATATCTTTATCCTTTAAAACTATCGTAGAAACATTTGGTTTGGCATACTTTGTCAATGCAGTACTTTTCATTATATTATCCCAGTTAAGTTCATGCACAAAATCATATTGAAATACAACTGACGCTCTTATAAATGTAGACAGTCTAGCAAACATTCTGCCAAAATCTTTGCGGTTGCCTGTGCTGCATAACCCATCCTGTTAAGCGCTGCACATATTTAAACATGCCGTGGGCTGAAGGCTGCTCAAAACAATATAATCATCATAAAAAGGGGGGGAAATTATTTCCATTGATGGAGCCAGATGCGGTTGATTTCATGGCTCCCTGAAATGTATTTTGCTTAGAATCAGCACAATAATCAGACAATTAGGAGGCTGATTGAAGTGAGCCCCAGGAGGTGAAAGTGAAACTACTGGAAAAGATATTCTGACACCCAGTCTGACTTGCTCAGGTACCTCAAACGGTTCACCAGTGCTTTCCCATGTAGGAAAATGTTTTACACTGTCACTGAATTGTATTATTGAGTCAGAAAAATTATTGTGATCCAAGAAACAAACCTTAAAATCTCTAAAACACTTTATTTATGATATTGCTTTACAATTTTCTGCAGGGTTTGGTATAATTTTCTCAGATATAGGCGGAGAGCAGGGGAAGCAGGATTTGGGCGTAGCTACCTATAGAGATGAAAATCATTTCCAAGATTGCAGGTTTAGTGTGTGGTTGAGTATTTATCCTGCTCAGCTTTAATCCAAGACTTTGTACCACACCACTTTTCCTTTCCTTTGACTGCACGGGCTGACATTCAGTATTTCACATTACAACCACTGCACTTAGTGAACATGACCAACAACTATAGTTTAGCTCAATAGTTTGTGTGTAAAGATATTTAATACATGGGGATTAGCCAAGGAGTTCTGAGCACATCTTAATCCACATGGAGGAGAAAAAAAATATTTCTAAAAAAATAATTCAGTGATTATCCTTCAAAGTATGTGACAGTGGTAAGTTGCATTAATATCCTGTTTCAGCATTTCTCTCTAATGTTGACACATGCATTGTAAGAGATAGAAGCACACTTTGAAGTCTGTCAGCTCCTTTATCCTGTTATATATCAAATGCAAGTATTTGTCCTCTTGATAATCCCTGTGAAGCTGCTATTCTGCTGTAACACTTGAATGCTAGACCAACTCTCTGCTGTACGTTAGTATTCAAGACTGTGGAACATTTTATTATGCATGGGGGGAAGAGAAGGGAAACAAAGTACAAACACGTTTTTCCTCCTTGTATTTATTTCCTTTTTTTTAAACATTTTTTGTATTCTTGTACTGTATTTGTTTTTATTCACACTTCATTTATCATTTCATGTTCAAATGGAGAACTTAAGTTTTAATTTAAAAGCAAAAGACATGGGCAGAGGTTTTTAATTAAAAAAAATCCATGCATTATAAATAGTTTAGTATAATATTTGACATTATTACTTGCTTCAAACATGGTTTTTTGTCATAAGCATTTTTTTTTAACTTCCTGTCTTCTCTCACCACTGGTCATGGCAGGTGGCCGCCCCTCCCTGAGTCAGTTTCTGCCGGATGTTTCTTCCTCATAAAAGGGAGTTTTTCCCCTCCCACTGTCGCCAAAGTGCTTGCTCATATGGGTCCATATGATTGTTTATAAAGCACCAAATCACAACAAGAGAAAAACCCAACAGAGTTGAATTGAAAAGTGGAATTGAAATGTCAGTCAGTATGTTCCAATTCTACGTCTGGATGCAGTCAACATGCATTACAGATGCTTTCTGTAAATATGGAGCGGACATGTATCCTGTCAGATGCCTAGTATGCGTGATTAATATCACAAAAAGCTCCTCACAACACTTGCTCTCTCTTGTTTGTTTTTCGCCCACTTTGCACTAGAGAGAGGAAACCAGCGGCTGAACAACAGCAGCACGTTTAACCTTGATAAGCTGTTGTTAGATTTTTTTTTTTTTTAGTATTACTTTATATACCAGGATCTTTTTCTACGCAGCTGACGGCTGGTAACTGGGCAGGGGCGGATCTAGCAAAGTTTTGACAGGGGGCCAGGTGGGGCATTAACAGGGAAGAGGGGGGCACAAAGACAGACTTTTCTTTCTTATTCTAATTTAAAATGTCTAGCTTTTAATGAATAATTATCTGAATCTTACACCCAAAGTTTTAATCTGATGTAAAATGTATAGAAGTCCATTACTGTATATAGTAACTGTTAAGTCTAATATACCCTAGTAAGCTATAGTACTTTTTCCTTTGGGAAGATACCATCTGTGCAGTCTGCAATTCTGTAGAAGAAAGATGATGAATCTATTTAATTATTCTTGAAAAATAATTTAATTCTGTGCAATTTTTTTTTTCACACTGCATCAAATTAAAGTTGATTACGTCGATTAAGCATCATGAGGTGGTTCCCTATTTTTTTTTTTTTTTTTTGCTGGGAGTTTGCAACCATAATAGTTAGAAATATAAAGCAACCTAAGTAATCTTTACAATACCAGAATAGGAAGGATGGAGTAGGTTTAAGTTTATTAGATTGATCAGTATTGCTTAACTAAGAAATATTTTGGGTGCAGTGTATTGTTTTACATACAGGTATAACAGAATAGCTTTAGTGTTGTTGTTTATTTAAAATTGAGTATGAACTTATACAAAATGCAGCAAGATATTAACTCATTCACTGCCATTGACGTCTATAGCCGTCAATTGCAGTGAATGAGTCAATGGGTTTAACTCATTCACTGCCAATGGCTGGCAGTGAATGAGTTAAAAAAAAAAACCACTATATCGGATTCATATTGGTATCAGCAGATATCCAAATTTATGATATCGGTATCGGACATAAGTGTTATCGTGCCATCTCTACTCTAAACATGATTTACAAAAATGGTGCAAACTTGTCCATGACAAGGTGTTTTGTTTTGGCCTAAGGTAATTTCAACATTTGTGTTCATTTAAGTTGGTAACAGCGGACAGCTCTCCAGCTAAGTACTTTTAGCTTTGCGCATTACAAGGAAAAGAAAAAACCCAACAAAACTCATTATGCGTCTCTGTGTCTTTACAGTTATACCTACTACTAATGCACAATTTTTCCTCCTCCTGTGTCCCTGTGCAGTAGAATCACATATCAGACACTGAAGTTGGACATTTTTCTTTAGTTGTGGCATCAAACTGAAGGGCATTTCAGAATAGCAAGGTCACATTGAAAAATTTCCTCAGCAAAAAACAAAAAAAACAAAAAGGAAAATGAGCAGTCAATACTGATGTCATGCTTCAGCAGCAGTTAAATAGCACATCTAGCTTTAAAATACACCCCAGAAATCAGACAGTTCACTCACTCATACCTCCTCCTTAAAGGCCGCTGAGTTGCAGGTGCGCCTGTAATGCACATTCTTTTTAAAGGGAATTCAGGGACTGACTGCGCTTCACTTGAATGCACACTAAGAGAAATCCAGCAGTGCTTGCAGTTATTTTTTACTACTTTAATTCCATCTTCGATACTGTATATAATTTTGATTTAGGAAAAATATTCCTTCTCCCCGTTTCCATTCCACTGCCATCTGAAAATCACCTTCTGCCTTACGTCTGAGTGGCTTGATGTCTGTCCTTTTCATTATAAATGTGTTTCTTCCTGCCACATTTATTATTCACTGTGCATGTGGCACAGTCTTCAGCCTCACAGTACGCCTTAGCTGTATTTAAAACATCCACATTAAAAAAATAAAGCTAAAGCTAATAAAGGTTTTAATAAAAAGGTTTTAAAGTCCTCGTTTGGGTCACTGTTGCGATCCATGAATCCAACCTTACAGGGCAGGATCAGTCACCAAGCGCTCTGACCTCATAGGCACGGACAACCTTATTAACAACACTGTTACTCAACAAGTCAGAAGTTGTTTTGTTATCTGCATAATGGCAAAATTGGCTGCAATACTGAAGCAGGATTTCTTGCTGCTTTTTTTGTTTTTGTTTATCACAGTCAGCCAGTTTGAAGTGGGCATCCTCATCTGTAAGGATTTACGAGCCGCAATTTAATTGGAGGGAATTAGTGAACATTTAGCTTCTAATATCCATCAAATTAATCTCTAACTCTGTGTTTCTCTTCCCTCTTCTCCCTCTCCCAGGAAATCCAGAATGGCTTCCGGGATTAACCTCTGCTCTTCATAGATCTACCCAGAAGTTCACGTCCATGTGTACAGTCTTTCTTAGTCGGGAAAATTCCATAATGTAAATGTATATCGCTTTGGGTCATGAACCTTAGAGGATCCTCCCGGACCATCCCATCTATAGTTTGGATTTAGATTCCTCTTTTGCTGGGACTACTGCACAGGTCTGCAGCGGTGGCTGTAGGTGGCAGCTGCAGCGGCGGCGGGAGGACCTTGCCACCTCGAAACACGGGGATAACTTTACAAAAGCACACGCCACCATGAGGATATCCACCACCTCTTGTCTGTGTCCCTTTCTGGTCTGCCTCTGTTTCATCCAGAGGTGCTCTGGGGCGAGCCATCACGTTCCTACCAAAGTGCCCTCCAAGAACCAGACCAAACTGGCTAATGGGGAGACGGAGGTGCACCACAGGCCTAAGCGTGGATGGATCTGGAACCAATTCTTTGTTTTAGAAGAACACATGGGACCAGATGCACAGTATGTGGGAAAGGTAGGGTTTTTTATTCAATTGACTGAAACGTGGAGGGGAAAAAAAAAAAAAAAAGGGGAAAAAAAAAAACTTTATCTCAGGGAACTAGCTTGTAAATGCTTACTTGACATTTTTCTCCCCCCCTCCCCCATTTTCTTTATTATTTTATAACAGTTTACAAAAGGAGCAAGCTGTTTTATTGCTGTGTCGGCATTATACATGTGCCCCCCACTACACCAAATCCCTTGTCTTCTGATGTGAAATATTCAGGTCTCCTTTGTAAAGGTGTGTAGTTCTGACATTATGATGTCCAACCAATTCTGTCATGATAATGTCCAAAAATGTGCTCTTCTCTGGAGTTAATGAGTGCCTCTCAGCATGCCTACAACTCTGGGAAGCCAGCTATGCGCAAGAGTGGATTAAGGCTGAAAGTGAGAGTAGCCCTCTACATCAAGCCATCTTTGAAGTGAAATATTAGATTTGGTTTCTCTGTGGGAAATAAACCCAGATTTGATCAGATGGTGGGAAATTAACCACTTCAGTAAGAAATTGGACACTAGCACAGTAAGCTGGGATGCCTCGTCGTTGGAAATGTTACAAGTGCCACCAGAGTGTCAGAGTGACTGATATCCCTCACAGTGGAAAACATAGTAGTGGGTGTTCTTCCTGGTTGTGCAAGGTATGATGCAGCCTAGTGTTGGCGTTTGGTTGTGACTTTTCTGTCAGCTCCACAATAAGCCACAGGGAGCTGGTTAAGTCCTCTGCTTGCAGATTGCCTGCCCTTATCTCCTGAAATGTGAAAATGTGTTTCTCCGCTGCAGTGATCATTATTCTAGGCACTCAGGCACAGACTAATCCTCAACTGCGCTCTGAGAAAAAGGGAATGAGAAAGGCAGAACGCTTCTCTGACTCCACATATGTCTGTATTTCAACAATGGTACTATTTGAAGGGGGAAAGAAAGGAAAGAGGGATGACATGCTTGGACAAAGGGTGAGATGGGGAAAAAAAAAGCATCAGCAAATATCTCTTTCAACCTTAAATGTCTGCTATTCGTGCCAATCTGGGATCTTTATTGTTGAAAAGTTTTCTTTTTTCCCCTAATATATTGTAAAATCCCACATCGGCACTCCCAGAAAACCAAAAATATATAATCCTTATCATCGATGAGGCATCGCATCCTTAGTAGAAGCATTAATAAACAATAGCTGCACCATATCTGGGGCACCGGTTTGTTGATGCACTTACTGCATAAACATGGTTACTTTTATATTAAATTTGTCCACTGCTTTGAAGTTCACGATTGTTAAGTTTGCTGACTGCTCTGTGCTAGATCTGCTGCTACCTTAAGGGTACTCTTGTTCTGTGTGTTCACTCTGTGTTTGTGTGAGTGTTTGTATATGTGTGTGTGGAGGGTGATGCTGATGAAAGCAAAGTAAACACAAACAGCTAATCCTGGATGATAATAAAGCACTGAGAAGAAACATAAACATTATTAAGGAGTCAATTTGACATGCATGTTTAAAGAGATGTGGTCTCCAGATGGTAAGCACAAAAACATTTAATTATGTGGGTTGAGACAAGTGTGCAGTGTCCTAATGTGGCCAGGAGACAGAATGACCCTTAATTAGACAAAGACAGGAGAGGAGGACGAGGAGGAGGAGAAGGAGGAGGAGGAAGAGGAGGGGGAGGATTAATGCACTTGGCAAATTTGTTTGTTTTTTTTTTTCCCTTTTCCCCCTTTGCTTGATTAAAAAACTCTGGACGTTAGCAAGCAGCAAATGAGCAGCTCCACTGCAGGGAATTGCCAACACTCATCTAAAAATGTAAAATTTGAAACAGACGTTCCGTGATCATTAAAAAATTCAGATAAAGTCATTGCATGGTCAAAACCCCCCAAAACAAAACAAAGAAAAAAACCAAAAAAAACCCAAAAAAAAAACAACCCGCCGCTTTGTGCTAGGACATCTACACAGTCAAACATACGTGTCTATCGCATTATAAGATTTGGCCTTTGACAGTCAGATACCTCAGGTGAACTTTTTATCAATACTTTCACATACGACAGCATAGAGAGACGCCTGGGAATAAGTGAAACAGCTAGTCTGTCAAGAACATTTTAATCCCCCGAGGTATCCTATAATCCCCAGTGACACCTTTCTGGGGGGGTTGATGCATTTGGAAAATGACAGCTTCGTGCATGAGTGAGACGCAAATGCTTGGCAGGGGACAGGGCTTGTCCAGAGAGTAGACAGGAGACAACCCATTCTCCCAATGGGAGGTGCGAATGTATCCATGTCAGTCAGCTCAGCAGGCTGCTTTGAAGTCGTAAGACGGGTACAGATTGGACCGTAATTTTTTGAAAATGATGGAAATCCCCAAACCCTGAATACAGTATATGAGTGAAGCTTCACTGACTACTGTGACGTAGTGGAAGCTGTTGGAACCAGATCCCCTAGTCAGGAAATAAAAAACTTCAAATGAGTTTCACTGGGTACGCGCCTGCCGCTAAAGTATACCTTAAATAATGCGATATTTGACGGAGTGGGAGCTCCAGCCCAAACTAGAGGGAGCACCAGTTGTCTTATCCTGTGTTCATTTGCAGAGCAAAGTGGCAACCTCTAAGATGGCTAAATGTTTTATTCATGCATCTAAAAATGGATTGTGCTTTGACAGAATCAGGCAACTGTCTTGTTGTATGTATAGTAATAGCGCAACAGTGCGAAGAAGAAGAAGAAAAATAGCAAAGTAAAGTTTTTACATAACATTTCTTTTCATCATCATTCTTCACAAGAGCGTTCAGATGTTTTCAGCATTAAACCATTGAAGCGTTACATGAAGTAACAAGAGAAATTTCACAGCCAGCATCTCACCATTAAGCTGCGCTGTTGGAAACTTTCTAAAAAGGGCAGAAAAATATTCAGCAACCACTGAGAAATATTTAGGGACACAGTCATCCGCAAGAGCGAGGATGTGTGTCTGTATGCATGCAAGAGCACTAAAGATGCACTTTTCAGTATTGATTGCACTAAAATTACTGTTCAGATGTTGATAAAACATGCACGGATCGACTGGCCACCTTGAGTTGATGTAGGTATAAATGTCAGCTGAGTTTGCTTTCAGCCTGATCTGTGACACCAAACTTGCAGAGCTGATAGTGCGCTATTAATGACATGTTAAAAGCTGAAATACCTTCGTCTTTGATGTCCCTGTTAATTCAAAACTGAAATATTTTCCATTCATATGCACATCAAATAGATTTTTAGGAGCTGCACAGTGAATAATTTAGAACAGCAGCATCATATTTATAGTCCTACTTGATTTATTTACAAATCAAGTAGAAACTTATCTGAAGCTTTCTGGGCCGCGTTCCAGGAAGCAGGTTTAGTGAAGAGTGTATTAACCCTGAGATGAGTGAAACTGAGTTTTCCTTTAAAAAGAAAAACTTAAACTTTGATTCCCTTAATGAAGCAAGAGACCAGGTCAACCTAACCTGCTCGCTGGCAAGCTTTCTTGAAAAAAACAAAAACAAAACAACAACAACAAAAAAAAAAAAAAACTTGACTCCTCCCCTCCTGATGCACCTAAGCTAAGCGATTGATATTTGGAGTCATTTCATCATTCTTCAGAGCGCATTAATTTGCATCCGTTTACGCTCAGGTTAGACATTAGCTTGTTATTTCCATCCGTCCATTTGTGTTCCCTCTGCCTATACAGTTAAGGGTTGCAATGTGACAGCCTATGCCAGCGGTCACAGGGCGAGAGCCAGGGTGCACCCTGGACAGGTCTCCAATCTGTCGCAGGGCTAACACACAGAGACAACCGTTCACGCTCACATTCACACCTCAAGTCCGTTTAGAATCAGCAGCTGGCCTAACATCAGTTCCTCTACACTGAAACATTTACTGTTTCCTATTGTAGGAATCTTTTTTTTTTTTTTTTTGGTGATCAGCAACACTCACAGATTGGATCTTGGAGATGATGTGAACATGAGTCATGTTTCTAAAACTGGATTAAAAGCAGAGTTTTAATGTTTCATCTTAAAAACATGCTGGCACGATGAAATACAGTAAAATGCTGGGCAACATTTTTAAACATATGTTGTCTGAAGTTTGAACCTCCACATCTCCAGGAAATCAACTAAATGAGTCTTACTGGTTCTGAAAGTCACAGACCTGTAAGTAAACTGGTTAATCCCACAGTAAACTGGGATTCCAGCTACATTTATTAACTATAATAAATGTAAAGTTGATAAATGATGACTGCATGGCACTGAATAAAACGACATCATCATCATCACCATCATCATCATCCACACAGACATGGATTCATATTCCTCCCTCCACTGGATTAAAAATTAAGGTGTTGCTGTTTATTTACAAGTTGCCATGGTGAATATAGGCAATAAGTTCCATTGATAACGATCCTTTCCCCCCCCCATTAGTCATGGATGCACTTAACTCCGGTGGAACACATTCACAGCTGTTTGAACCAAATCTGGTTAATGCAGCATCTTAAGTTAGACTCCTTGTTGAACAATTTGCTGGTTTTATTTACCAATGTTTGAGCAGAATCCTGTACTATAAAGGCAATATTTCACCCCGAGCAGGTAAATTATTTAATAAAATTTTATAAAATAGTCAATTATGATAAGTCTGTCGCTTACAGTGTCTGCATTTTTACCAGTTTTGCTTCCTGGCTTCAAATAGGTTTAGCTTTATTAGCACACACACGCACACATTAAAGCCTGGGCTGACTTAGATTCATGTCACGGCTTATTCTGACTGCAGGCATCAGGGTAAGTGAATATAGAAATCATACAGATTCTGTGGGTATGTTGAAATTGCTTTCCAGCGCAGGCCTCAGGTTTGGCTTCTCTGCAGGTAAACATGCGAAGAGCAAAATGGTAAAGACATTTGTCAAAATCCATTCTAAACAACTCGCTATAGTCTGACAATGATTTCACTTTATGAGGTTTGTTTTTTAAATTTATCAGAGTTTGTAAACACTGACTGGCAGGTAGTGTCATAGCATGAGGATTGCAGACGAGAGAGGATCCAAATGCAGGACATAAAGGCAGACGATAAACAAAAGCAAGCTCTTTATTGGCCAATTTAGAGTCTAAAAAACTAAAAGTCCAGGAAAACAGGAAAGCAAAAACACAGTTAGTAAAACATCGAAAAATTATCAAAGTCCAAATGATTAGATAAAATAGGAATCCGGAAAAACAAAAGCCTTGGAATTAAAAAAAAAAAAAAAAAGGAACAAAGAGGACTGCACAAAACAGATTTAGCACAACAGGGAGCACAGACAAATGAGCTGACAAAGAGGAAGACAAGACTATTTATACTCTCAGGGCAGATTGGGGGATGACAAACAGGAGGGGAATGAGACACAGGTGAAAGCAATTAACGCAGGTGAAAAAGAAATTCAGGGGAGGAATCGCAGGATACAAAAGAGAGCTAACCTTTAAAATGGGAAGTAATTAGAAGTAGATGGAAAATGAGAAAAAAATGGCAACAGACAAAGAAACAGTGAGGGAACTTAAACTGACATTAATAAATAAATAAGACGTATTCGATTCTAAAAGTAATAAATAAAAAAACACAGAATCACAAAAAAAAAACTAGCAATGGGAGAGCCCATAATCATATGGAAGAAAAATTTTTAACTTTGATTTCAGACACAAAAAATGATTAAGAATGAAACCCAAACAGTTTGGATAATTTGTGTACTTTTTATTATTAATAATAAAATAATAATGATTAATGAATTTCAGTATCAATTAGGTTAGCTATTAGCAAGGTTATTGACTAAAATGGCATGTAGAAAAAAAAAAGAAAAAAAGATATTTAAAGGTTAAAACAAATTGAAACACCTAAAAAAAAAACAACCCTGTAATATTTGTAAAAAAAAAAATAAATAAATGTTATTCTAATTTAGCTGGTGGATGTGTTCGCAGAGACATTGGATGTCTACAAGAGTAAGACTCAGCTGCTTTCAAAATGTGTGTTCTGATTGCAATACCTGTGCACATGTCCTTAAATGCTGGCATATATCCTCCATACATTAAGATTGAAACTAACACAAACTAAACTAAATTGAAAAGAAAAAGTCAAATCAAAATAAGATTAAAACCTTATTAAAAAGCTTTGGGTATGAATATACAACCAACTTTTGCATGATGACCATATTGTATGAACACAAAATTAAGTTTAAAGAAACCAAATGACTTATTATAATCAGTCTTCATTTGGAAAAGCTGATCAATATGTTTTTATATATTCTAAACGCAACGCAATTACTCTTTGACAAAAGAGAACAATTAACAAGCGGAAGCTGGGTTAAGTAAATTACACTTCAGAAAATTATACAACTATGTAGACAAGCCTTATTTCCAAGGTGCACTCCCTCCTCTTTTTGCTGAAGCACTCAACAATATTAGCACAATTTAGATACTTGGAGCCTCAACCATTTGCCTTCACTCACTATGACTGACTATGAGGCAGAGGCTTCAAGTTTTCAAAAGCTGATGTGCTCACATTTTCATTTCTCTCATTCAAATATCAAATTTAGCAGCGGTTAGAGGCAGAGCTGTTAAATTAGTGTCAGAGTTGCTTCCGGGACAGTGATAATCTTATTACTGTATATCAAGAAGTAAACCATCCTTCTGCGAAGACAACGACTCATTCCGTTTCCCCCCAGATGTCAAAATAGAGGACAACTATTAGGGCGGATCCGCGATGTGCATCGACGGCATGTCTTCAGCACGCCCCTCATCACCACCTCTTGATGTATGGTCATTAGGCGGGTGCTTCATCATCAGGGTTTACTGTGACTGTTACAAATCAATTTAATAGAAGGGGGTGCTCAGAAGAGTTGATTGGGAGGGAGCATGGTCAAAATGTGGTGATAATCAGACAATCAAGCACACCCACATAAAAAGTGATTAAGTCCTCTTGAGTGGAGCATAAGAGCCGCGATTTAATCAAAAACAAACCCATCCCCTTCACTAATTGCAAATATGAAGCCAAGACATTGATTATCAGCAAGGGTGCATAGCCTCCTCATTTCTCTTTCCTTTCCAAGCCCCCACCCTCACCCCGCTTGCCATGCACATTGTTGATGAAATAAATGTTCTTCGGTGTGACTCTCACCTTCAACTCTTGTGCATGCTTTAGAAAGACCTTCTTTCAACATCAAAGCAATGTTTCAGAAACAGCATGAACTAAATGTGTCTATTCTTTGTCTAGTGCTTTTCTGATTAACAGAGTTGTGAAACTACGACAGTGCACATGCACTGGTAAACAAAGATGTTGACCTAGAATTATGGACTCGCTGCTTTGTGTCCCACTAGTCCCCAGGCTGATTTAACTGGTCATAAAATTAACATGAGACTGAACATTAGCTTTCTGGAAAACCAGTTAGAAATAGGATAAGATTCATTTCTGGAAAAAGGTTGTATTTGACATGTAGTATGAAATCTGATCGAGAATTTTATGTACTTCGTTTTCTGTCTGCATGGAGAACATTCTTCTTCACTCAGTTGATATTGATTGGACATATCAGCTCCACAGTGGCTTCCTTTAAACAAACATAGAGAAAACAAGAGAAGCTAGGCACATACATTATGTAGATCTCTACACTGAATACTACAAAGTCATTAGAAAGGGCATTCACCAATAATGCAATCCAACGAGACACATACATTATCAGGCTTTGTACAATGAATGGGATAGATCTAGTGAAGGAGAGAAAAGAAGTATAAGGGGGGAAACAGATGAAGGTCAAACTGCGTAGCCACTAATAATGTATCAGGATGGCACTCAGTAGAGCGTATCGCAGCTAGTGTGATGTAATTGTTAATAGGGCTGTTCGATATAATGATATATATTGGATGACAATATAAAAACGTCTATCGTTTCATTTTACGCTATCGTTTGTTTTGTGGTGTCGCAAAATAAACTGTTTACGGCAATATTTTTTCATCGTTTTGATGGTCACTGTAGTGGCTATATTCATTTCTTAAAGTTCTCTCTTTCTCTTATATTTAATACTGTTTTATGCGTTGTGGTTAGCAACAACGACGGTAACACCATCGCGTGTCCGCTTGTTTATGTTCCACATAAACCTTTCACAATAAAGCTCAAGATCCTGTTGAGACTTTTCAAAATAAACTGAATCACGTGAAAGAGCAGATTATTTACGGATGAGAAGTAAAAAAGAGCCGCCAGGTGCTAAAAAATAAACCTTAGACTCAAACGTTAGAACAGGCTTTTCCCCGCAGCACGCCGTGTAATAAATACTCACAAAGAAAACGGCGGCCGTTACAACTTATGTCTAAAAATGTATAGTTTCATGCATCGGTTAAAACACTCGACTCCAGCTACATGACGCGCAGCTGGAAACACTTCCTGCAAGTCGAGCTGCCCGAGATTCACAGAATTTACAGAAAATGTTACATTTTTGTGATTTATATCATTATCGGGATGATAGAATTCTTATATGAGATTTTGGTCATATCGCACAGCCCTAATTGTTAAGATTCTGTTACTGTTTTATTTTAGGAAGTTGATATTTGCACACTCCATTTAAGTTCACAGGCAGGCTTTAAGTAATTTTCCCGTCTCCACCTGTAATGGGAGAAGAGTTATTCTGGTTTGAATTGCACACCGCTTCTAAGCCGTTTGCCTGATTGCTGCAGAACCAGGCAGTCATTCAGCTCTCTTTCTTCAACAGAGAAGAATGGAAGGAAGAGAATTGTTGGCATGGTGGTTATGTCTAAGCCACAACTTAATGCCTTAATAGTTCATGTTCCAATATTTCATAAATTAAGACTTTTAATCTTTACCTATAATTTTTTTGCCATTGCATTTAGAACTGTTTGTTCTCTGTATGTTGTTGGTTGAAAAATAGCTATGTAGGGGGACTAAACAGTTCCTAGATAATGTCCCTTTTAGTAGTAAAATCTGTTAATACATTGGATGATCAGTTGGCAGAAAATTGCTAATTCAATATTTGATGGGTCAAGCTTAGGGATATGTGGTTTTGATGCGTTTCTTTCTCATTATAAAACAAAGGATTTAATATTTTTCAGTTGTGAAATCTGAATCTGTCAAATTTGTATTCACATCCGTTTGGTGTAAAGTTTCATTGGCTCACTGTGCCCTGTGAGTCAGCTAGTCTTCGAAGTCTTTCATGTCTACTTACTTGTACCTTTGAAATTACATTTCTAAAGCACAACCTTCACCCGAAAGTTTTGACAGAGCATGCTTGCCAGGTTAGACTTGATGACTGGGCAGACAATGTCGATTTCATTCACATTTTTCACACCAACTGCAGATTGATACTTATACTGAGTTTTAATCAGCAGCACAGACACAGACTGGGACTTGACACCACATTGACACTGATTGGGTCAGTCACTATAACGTGCAGAAAATTGTTCGAAATTGAAAAAGTACACACGGAAAATTACCTTCAGATGGAGAATGCACACCAGCCATTTTTGTTCTTACCACCATTGAAACGTTAGAGAATACAAAACATGAAGGTTTTTCATAGAGAAAGTTATAATCTTCTCATAAGAGACAACCCTGAGAACTATACCAAAAAAGAGGAGAACTGCTGTTTGAAGAAAATTAATCTATAGTGTCAGGACCTTCAAAAGTCACAAATTTCCTTTGGAGAGCCGATGTTTTTCTTCAATTTTTTTTAGGGACAAAAAAGCAAGGCTTTGGCTGCAATAACCAAGGTATTGGATGCCATAGCCCCTGAGACATGGACCGTGGCTCAAGTCCAAAAAGTTTGACACCAAAGTGGATGTGAAAAAATAAAAGCACCAAGTGGAGGACAAGGAGCTCTTAGCCTAAGATTCAATTCAATTCAATTCAATTTTCATTTGTATAGTGCCAAATCACAACAGTTGCCTCAAGGCACTTTGAGTAGAAAGCGACTGCTGTTGTATAACAAATATTAAACTAGGGCATAATCACTATTTTGTAGAAATGTTGCAGTTGTGGGACAGCTAATATTATGAAAGCCGAGAGTCTCTCATGAAGTGCGGAGAGTTCTCTATCAGAATATTTTAAAAGAAAAATGTACACTTAAGCCTTTCAGCTAAGATGTTGTATTCTTTTAAAATTGTGTTTATTTTATGAGCTTTTTTATTGTTGTTGGTTTTCAGACTATAAGTAAATTCAGGTAAGAAATTATTGAGAGATCACATATTTGTGTATGAAATATTTCTTTGCACAGTTTAAACACAGCAGTGGTTTTATTTATTGACTGTAAATACCAAGGCCCTGGTGCCAGTGTTACTAAGTGATTTTTTAAAGCTCTCCCGTTAATTTATATGAAGTTATGAAACATTTTACACTTAACTCTTTTTTTTCACCCATTTTAAATTAGATATGATGAGAGGGTCCAGTAACTTAATTATTATAGCAGATGATGATGATAATAATAATAATAATAATAATAATAATAATAATAATAATAAATGTTACAAATTAGTTTTGTTGTTGTAGTAACATTTTTGGGTACACAATTTCTTTGAAACTAACGATAAAAATCAGTTTAAATGTGGCACGTACTCATCAGAAATATTGCTGCCATTAAGTGTATGTATGTGAGCATGGTGAGTTGTGGGGCATTTTGGAGCATGAACTAAATTAAATCACCAAAGAATGAACAGTCGCAGATGGAAAGCCACAGAGGGAGAGAGAAGGCTAAATGAGCTGGAGTGGCTTTTATCCTGGCTCCCCAGACCAGATATGCCAAATCAGCTGATTACTTCAGCTGAGCTTTGCCATGGTGTGTTCAGGGACATCTACATAGAAAGACAGGTGCTGTCCACATATTTAGACAGGGTTTGTTAGACAGGGTCCTTTTACAGGGAGGGTAAAGTATGAAACCACATTTGTAAGGCTACATAACTGTGTGACCCTCTTATTAATTAATTCTACTTGTAAAGATTTAATAAATACACCAGAAGAATTGTGTGAAAAGTGAAAAGTGTGTGAGTGTGTGAATGTGTGTGTGTGAATGGGCGGATGACTGGATGTGTAAAGTGCTTTGGGGTCCTTAGGGACTAGTAAAGCGCTATATAAATACAGGCCATTTACCAATTGCACATAGTGCAAGATTAGCAACAATAAATATAATTAAACCAGCTATAACTCAACACAGCAATCTTATATTACAACAAAAACAAATCAAAAATAAGCAAAAGAAAAGAAAAATACTGCAAATACTATACTATTTGATTATTTTGATCGGTTGTTAATGTGAACCCTTTCAAAGGCTGGTAGTCAGCTGGTAATCTGACAGGGCTCGTCAGTGTGGAGCATTTATATGCTACCCAGGATTGCATGAGTTACACAGGGCGCCGTGGTTTCTCCCACCATCAAAAAATGTGCCAAGATTATGCTGCCTGTCTCATCCCAAGACACTCGCGGAAAACACATTTCAAATATGTTTCCTGGTTAAATGTTAAAAATGTGCGAAGGATATGCAGGTGTAGAAGAAATTGTTCGTGTGCTGCTCAGTTATTGCAATTTGCGGGTGCAATTTTTCACATCATGCTTTAGTAACTCATAATTTGTAATTTGAGAATTTCTATTTGTCATCAACTCTGACAGACTAAATGGGCGATTCTGTTACTGTAATCATAAGTTACAGCTTTAGTTTGATTACGTCTGACCCATTAACTTTATTATGCTTTCCAGCATGACTACAATGAGTAAAATCCATGTTTAATGTTGCAGAACTTATGTTCTAGCTGCAGATTTCTTTCAGGTTGGAGGATCCCTCTCTTCCTCAAATCTCTTCTCTTCCTGTAATTGGCTTGACAGTACCAAAAGTAAACTGGTTGGCTCTGAGTACCAATTAGCTTGTGAACACAAACAGTTGCAAGCCACTCTCAAGAATGAGTCTACGTAGCCCAAACTGTGAAAATATACAGCATGTTGACAAAAGAAAGTGAAGATACGCTATAGATACCGGGTTGCTCCTGTGGGCATATGATGAAAGCACAAGGTTGGTTTTCTTTGACATTGGAGTGTTTTCGCTATGCAGCTTTAGAGCTCCAGACTCTGTTGATCTCTTTAAACTCCTCAGAAATGCATTTCCAGCTGCCAGCCACATGCCAATCATCTATTCGACTAGTCTTTAATATAGTCACCAGTAGAGGCAGAGAGATAAACACAATCCTGTTTTGATGGCCTGTGGATGAAAAGAATTCCTCAAAGATTTTGTGCAGAGATATCAAAACAACAAGGTTTAGAGGTTATATTTCACCTTCCTCATAAATTCTTGGACCTTTCCTGGCAGCATTTGTGAAAGATTGTCATGCATTTTCATTTATTATTTACTGCAAGACTTGGACATTGCCATCATTTTCAATCCCCCATCATCTGGATTGCCACACATGGTCTTGATGTATGCTAAGTTCACATCAAGCCCGCTCTGTGGTTTAACAAAATTGACACTAATTGCATTAAGGCAGGATGTCATGAAATTTTCCGTGTGATCAAAATTAATGAAGTATAAATAAAATATTCCAACACTGAAGGCGGAATGTAGTGGAAGCACCCACTGCAGAGAAATAAAGCCTAGTTTTCAAAATAGTGTGACAGCAAATTGCCACAAGCTTGTTTTGGTACAGTTAGGGGAGGAAATATGTGAAGTATAAATGCCCCCCTTAATAGCAGTGATGGGGACCATAAAGGGACAATGGTAAAGTCAGGGTACCGTCCTGGGTAAAGTCTATTAAGTTTCACGGTATTTACGATTAAATAGGTTATCAGACTTTTTAAAATAATGTTGATTTAAACCCCAAAGTAGGCAGATTTTGTAAAATTACTCGACATTTGGGTGATTTGGATCACCTGTGGCCTGGAAGGGAAAATAATATCTAGGGAAAAAAGTTTGAAAGTCCACCTCTATGTTTAGAAACTATTTCTTTCTGTTTATGGTATAATGGATGGTTACCTACAGCAATGTTATGATTCACCCAGAATTCACCCAAATCAACAAAATGAAGGGACAAAAATGAAGGGAGGGGGCTATTTTTGAACATGAATACATTTGAAAAGCTGATCTTTTCACATGAGGATCAAGTCCACTCACACCCTCTCACTTTAATACATACACCTTGCTAATTCCAGGTCATCTTCTGAACTGTTTTCATTCTTTTTGGTACAGATTCAACAAGGTGCTGGAAACATTTTTTAGAGATTTTGGTCTATTGTGACTGTGTCATGCAGTTGCTGCAGATTTGTTAGCTGAACATCCATAATGCAAGTCTACTGTTCCACCACATCCCAAAGGTGCTCTACTGGAGTGAGAGCTGATGACTGTGGAAGGCATTTGTGAACTCATTGTCATGTTCAACAAACAAGTTTGAGAAGATTTGAGCTTTGGGACATGGTTTTTTATCTCATTAGAAGCAGCTGTCAGAATGCTGACACGGTCAGCAACAATACTCAGGTAGGCTGAGGTGTTTAAAATATTGTTTAGGGAGGGAATAAGGAGGGAATAGGGAGCCCAGAGTGTGCCAAGAAATTATCCCCTGCACCATTATACCACCACTGTTAGCCTGAACTGTTGATGCCCAGAAGGATGGATCCATCCTTTCATGTCGTGCCAAGTTCTGACCCTGCCATCCAAAAGTTGCAGCAGAAATCAAGACTCGTCAGACCAGGCGACATTTTTTTTTTTCAATCTTTGCAAATTGTTAGCAGTTCTCATTTGACAGGAGTGGCGCATGGTGTGGTTTTCTACAACTGTAGCTCCTGTGCTTCCATTTCCCATGTGCTCTACATTCAGAGAAGCGTTTCTGCATACTTTAGTTTAACAAGTTGTGTATTATTCACTGTTGCCTTTCTATCAGCTGTGACCTCTGGCATCAACAAAAAACTGCCATACACCGGATACGTTCTCTTTTTCAGATCATTCTCCATAAACACTGGCACAAACAACCATGCCACATTCAAAATCATGTAAATCCACTGTTTCCCTTATTCTGATGCTCAGTTTGAACTTTAGCACATCATGTTGACTATGTCTACATTCTTAAATGCACTGAATTGCTGCCAAGCTGGAAATCAACTTGCATTAACAAGCAGTTGTACAGATGCAAAAAGTGGCCGATGAGTAAATGTTATAAACTCTGAAATATTAAATGTAATGAAGGGAAAATTTACCTCAGTTATATTTTGCTGAACACCTATGGTTGTGATTTACTTTTTATAGCAGAACCGTGTCTTCTAAGGCAGCAAGGTAAATGGACTAGAGAAAGTCTAAAAATGCTGAAGAGACCATATTTGTTAGCAGAGAAGGTTGGGGAGCTTGAAAATGTTGATGATCAAAATGGACAGACTATTTATCAAAGGCATTGCATGTGCTACATGTCTATCAGGAAGATGAGTCGAGACCACTTACCATACTGAGCAGGCATCCTTATTGCTCATTAAACTCCTTTGATTTAAACGTTCATTGTCTTATTGTTTTATTCTCAGCTGCTGTACTTTGAGCCTATGGTGTTTATGTAACGACCCGCAACCTGTTAACAATCATTCGTCATCCATAGATTTTGGAAGGCAATCATCACCATGTGCATCATTGGATTGTGCTTTTGCCAAGCATAATATATTAACTCCTTCAAAACAAGTCAATGGCTAAATTAGCAGTCTGACTGGAGGCAAAATTGTTTATGAGCTGGAGCAGAGTGCTGCTTGATAGAAGCGAATACGTGCATGTTGAAGATATAGAATTGAACTGTTAAGTAATATCTGTAATTCTCTATGTTTGAATTATTTAATATATTGGGTGATTCGATTATCCTTCTACAGCCAACACTTGAAGCTAATATTTCTAAATTGCTGGAACTGAATTAAAAGTGGGTCAAATCATGTCTGAAAAGTAACTTGTGTCCACTAGTATGTGGACACATCCTGATTTCTTGCTTTGTAGGTTCATATTAGTACAATCAAGAAGCTGATTAACCACCTAATTCAACAGGATCTTTGACTGCTTATCTAATTACAGGCTTGATATTTACCACAGAAAGGACAGTCAGCTCTCATCAAGAGTCAGGCTGCAATCAGCTGCAGCTTTCTAATTAGTCATTTATTTGCTAGTCCAGGTTTTGATTAGATGTGGCCAGAGGACCTCTGCTGAGGACATGTTAAATAACTCTGTATTCTATAACGATTGTACATTTTAGACTATGTGTCCTTCTTTGCTATTCTAATTCAGCTTTTCTTTTACTCACATGAAAGTGAAAATAGAGCAGCGCTTTAACATCACATGTCCTATTGCATGTTACAGGGAGGTTATACAGCTTTTCTTGTGGTGCAAAAAGCAAACACAAAAAAGACACAATATGATGAGTCTTAGTCAATAACGAGTGCACTCCTAAATGCGCTCAATGAATTGAATGGTAAGATGAATTGCTACTATATTTAGGTTACTTTGAAAATGGGCTGTCTTGTCTTCAGTTCTGCACTTCAAAACATTTTAGCTGTGTCCTAATTCAGACGCTGCACCAGTCCTTTTTCTTCCCCCCCACAATAAAATCAAAGCTGCTAGCTGGCCACTTATTAAAAATCCTTGATAGCACATTACCAACACTTTCATATACACTAAAAATAATCACTTTAATTATTTATAGAAATAAACAATTCTTTGTCAAATGATTTTCAGTATAAGCCTTTGTGACTCTTACTTTGTAAAATGATACAGCCAGAAAGCTAAATAGTTGTACCAGTTATGTTCCATTGGTTTAAAGTTCTCATTAATGTCTTGTGCTAATACAAAAGCAACTGCTTCACAGTAATGTTGCTCCAGTGTTTCTATGAGAGCCTTACTGCTTCTTTATCTCATCTAGGAAATGGGTCTAATTGCTGTGGTTTGAGAGTGTGTGCTATGCAGAGGGTTTTCTATCTTATTTGGTTTAGGTTTGTATTATAATACTGCATATACTGTACATTATCATCATTTGGTCCTTGTCAAACTGAATTTGGGAGAGTGTGTTCCATCTCAAGGACAAAAAGGTTGATATTCTTAAGCTGACAAAGCACTGAGGAAATTCTTTATTGCGTTCAGTGTTTTTAAGTTTCATATCGCTGAGCCCAAACTCGATATGTCAGTGGGGAAGGTTATTTGTTGACAAACTAGTTTAGGCATCTAAGGCTTTGACTTGTGTCTCCCTGGAAACACTGCTGCTGCACCCCTGCAAATCAAACGAGTCCCAGCTTGTTTCTTGTCTGTGTTTGCATTATTTTAATAAATACTGATTTTTTTAATGTTTTTTCTTTAGCGTGTCTATGATTTACCCTCTGTGGTCCTCTGTTAGGAACTGTTGGTGACTGTGAAAATTTAGTGCTATGACAGATGCTGCTAATTGTCATTGAACAGAAATGTGACTGTGATTTATTACTTCTCAGCTAAAAATAGTTAATGTGAGAAATCTTTTCCACTGATCCACTGAAAATATCAGTTTGTATGAGTTTGTTCTTTCACCTTTTGTGTTGTGCTGCTTACTATTTATTCTTTACAACTAATATAAATTATTTATTTAGTGCATACGTGCCTACATCTATGTGTCTCCATAGACTAAAGCTTCCCTCAAACCAGATGCTTTTTTATTGCTTAAAGATGAAAAAATTAAATTGTTCAAATCTGAATCTTAATACCATTGTATCCTTCTTTTGACATTCTGTAAAATAGTAAAATATTATTCATATCTAACCGCCTGCTGAGCTGTGGGGATAAAAATCTTAACCCTTTTGGTAACAATTATGGCTTAATAAGTGGCTTGGTTTTCTCTTCTTCTCTCCCCTGGTGAGAAAGAAGAGCAGCTTTGGAAGGATTGTCCCCCAAAAACTTCAATCTCCAAGGATGCATTACTTTAGCACGAGCCAGAGAAAGGATTTTCAAGTTAGATGTTACAATTCTAATACTAATTTTAATATTTTTCAACAGTATTTTATCAGTTTTTCTACAGATCATTTCCAAGACTCCAAAGCCTTCATGTTACTAAGACCAAAATCTGCAGATATTCCAATTAATTTCATGAAGAAGTTGTAATTAAAATGAGAAAAGCTTAAAACAGACTTTAAAACAGACTTTAAGTGTGCCTTAGTAATTTTATCTTGCAGGTATTTTGCAGTTGTTAAGAAGAAATTTGACTTTGCACTGTTTTTTCTCCATATTCACACACACTTTGTCTGTTTTTCATTCCAGCTTCACTCAAACTCAGACAAAGGTGATGGATCTGTCAGGTACATTCTGAGCGGCGAAGGAGCTGGGACTATATTTATCATCGATGAGGTGACAGGGGATATTCATGCCACTAAGAGCTTGGATCGGGAGCGGAAAACACATTATGTCCTCCATGCGCAAGCATTGGACCGTAACACAGAGGAGGCCCTGGAACCAAAGTCAGAATTCATCATCAAAGTACAAGACATCAATGACAATGCACCCAAATTTCCAGATGGACCCTTTGTAGCTTCGGTCCCTGAGATGTCTGAAGTGGGTGAGTAGCTCTTCAAAATATACTGGACCTTCAAGTGATTGTTCTCTACTGCCAATAGCAGTAAGCCTCCATTTGAATGGTTTGAGAGATGAAAAACTTTTGTTGCTTTTCAAATCTTCTTCATGTTTATAATCCTTTTTAATCCATCATCTTAAAAAAAGAAAACAAAACGTAAAACAAAACAATAAATTACAGTTAGATCTTTGCCGTTACACACTAAAGTACAACCCAAAGCTCCACCAAGATGGATTTAAAGATATAAGTGTGAAGAACCACTATCAAATATGTCATTACCCCGTGCAGCATTCTGGTTTGTCCTCTGCGATAATGTTCTCCAGAATGTTTGATGTTCTGTAAGCCAGCAAAGTCCTCTTTCTCATCTTTGTTTTCTGGTTGCTGCGATGGTTTCCGTCCCTGGTGGGCAGGTCTTTACAAAGCACTCAATAGTGGCTCTGCAGCAATCCCCGCCATTGAGACAGTGAAGTCTTCTATATCACGGAGAAAAGTAAAGCCTCTATCCACCTCCACCGAGACAGCGTCCCATACGCATAGCATCTTGTGGCGAACATCTATGTTGTATTTCTTTACTCTCTTGTTCTGTTTTTAGGTTGTGTGAACAATAGCCACCATTTTCTCAGTCCAGTGGATTCTGCCTCAAGACACAATAGCTCAAAAACGTTACTCTAATATTTCACAACACTCTTTCAAAATATGTAGGTTGTCCAAATGGTAGCCAAACTGCTGTCAGAGCAATTTTACTCGGTATACAATGTGATAATAAATTCTTGGCGCTGACAGTTTGTTGAAAACATTCCATTTCTATCCATCTGTCTAAAGGAATCTCCTGAGTTACTGGAAAATTCTTTAAACAGAAAATTAATAACTTCATCAGCTCCATGCAGGAGCGAGACGGAAATGTGATAAAAGAAATTAAATATGCAAACCCCAGCAGACCTGTACGCTCCCTCTTTATAAACAGTCAATATCTTCCTGGTTGTGTTCATGATTATTCATGGCAGGCCTCATGAACATATATTTCTAGTCAGTATATTTCTTTCTCAGAAGTGTCAGGCGCATGCCTTAATCTCTTTTGAGAGTGTGCTTTAGCACTGTATGCTGTGATACCTTGTTTACAGACTATCATTAGGTTTTTGGGTCCAGTTTTAAGTACATTAAAGGGAGAGTCTTCCTCTTACACATGTTTTAAACTCCACATGAATTAAAAAAATTCAGCAGTTGCTGTAATCGTCAGCACAAATGAATTCATTATAGGTTAATGAAAACAGCACTAATTTCTATATTGGCATTCTTAGTTTAGTTCTAACAAGACTTCTTATTCTAAAGTTCCCATGTTCGCTGCAAACTTCGTCATCGGTTACACAATAAGAATCAATCACCATTGATGACCCAAGGGAGGAAATCAAGGACTGTGAAGAGGAAAATAATTAGCCTTTTTTTTCCCCCCACCCCCTCTTTTGCTCATGTCCATTAAAGTAATTCCTCTTTGGTTTGGCATCTGCAGCATCAAATCGGCTGTAACAATCAACTGTCATCACACTCTAAAGCGCTAATCCCCCTGCATTTGTCAATACCGGAGCTCCCAAGTGTGGGAAAGGGCTGTCTTGGAGTATAGCAACTAATTGGTTGTGATGTTCTTTTTCCTGTCTAAATTGATCAGCTGGGCATGCTCCAGGTTGTCCAACTGTTTCATTCCTTTTATTTAATTGAACACTTATATTTTGAGTGCAAGATGAAAGGAGTATCAATTTCCTGCTTTATCTTTCCCACTTGAGACTGAGTTATAGTTGCTCTTTTCTTTAAAGGGAAAAGTTAGTGGTTTCAAAACCCAAAGGCTTGGATAGCCCCCTGTTTAAATGAATAGTTTAGATTAAATGCGTGTTATTGGGAATATAAATGTTATTGATAAGAATGTTAAGCAGAATCTCACAATCAGGTAAGTCTTAAACTCTTAATGAGCATAATAAAATGTAATGCTTGCACGCATTTGACTTATTTTTTTTTATCTCTTGCTATTTCCAGTAGATGCTGTTATCTATGAGAAAGCACAGATACATTTTGTTCTAATGTACTTGTAGCACATGTTGTTTTTGCTTTCACGTTTCAAGTTAATTTATCCCAAACTAGGAAAGAAGCTAACACAAGAGACGTGACTCAGGTTGTGAGAATAATCTACTGGTAACCTCATTATCCAGTTTCACAGTCAGACGAGCCCTTTAAAGTTAATTTGTTGTCCCGTATGACAGAAATATTGCTAAAATCTTTAAATAAGGTAATGAAATTAGATGTAAAAATTGTAAACAGGGTTTAGGTTAAGCAATGTTCTCCATAGTTCAGCTGGTAAAAGTTTCCAGCCTCCACTTTAGTTAGAGTGGTTGTGTAAGACATGATGGTCAAGCAGCCACCAGCTATTTGTGGTGTAAAAGTGTTAATCCCTTGGAAGACTGCAACATGAAATGAAGGTACAGTGACCTTAAAAGTCCTGAAAAAAAAAACAGATTTCCATTTAACTTCTCTGTTCTTTTAGAAATGAGATTTAAGTGTTCATTTTCTGCTGAGTACAATCAGACCTTTTAATGTAGAACTCATCAAGTTAATAACTGTAAATATACGGTACATATATACACTGAGTACTTGAACACTTGAGTTGAAGTGCGTTGTGAGCAAAGCCAAGCACACTGTACAGTGTATTAGGGAAGCATAATGAGTGCATTATCACCCAGAATATGCGTTAACACGAACCCGTTACCGCCTCTTCCAGCAGCCGTACACACAAAAACATTATATATGCTATCCCTGTGGGGACACTCCCTCATATAATGCAGCCTTTAGCCCCTTAACCCTACCTTAACCACCATAAATTAGAGTCTAACCTGAACATTAATTCTAAACGTAATCCTGAAATGAAGTCTTTACCCTCAAAAAACGCAGTCTGGTCCAGTCTGCATGGCTCCGTTTGCAGTCAGTTTAAAGTCTCTACTGGGATATTACAGCAAAACATTACCCACACACATACACGCAAACACCAAATAGAAAGCAGAGTAAAGCTGTTTTGTCGTTTCTGCTACGATTTATAGAGACGTTGCTTATGCCTGTAACAGGGAACAAGCTAAGGTCTGTCAGTTAAATCATGTTCTAATAAGTTTTAATTGACAGATGATTTAGAACCAGTTGAGTTTCCAGAGCAATCCCAGAGGTGATGAAGTCCAAATAATTCCCGGCACAATTTCCGCTGCGAGGCTGAGAGTACACAGGCATACTGTGAGGTACACGCTTCATTATGGCTGGCATTTTCCTCTGCTCCAGCAGGATTCCAAGGAAAAAATAAATCATATTTGGTGGGACACAGTAGAGTGAGTTTCCCTTTTTCAGTTTTCTTGTTTAATATAGTTTAATTCTCTAAGGAGCACAAGAAAGCAAGTGTCCAGATGCCTTAAGATATTTATACTTTATCTATCTGCATGCCTCTAGATCTACCTCTAAATACACATACATATACATTAAATAATGTTTTAGCCTGTAGTCCAATTACAGTCTACTCATCAAGTAATTATAATGAGTTAATGAACCTTGTAATGAGTAACACTCCAAGTGTTTAATTTCTAAATAACAAAAAAAACAAAAAAACAATTCCCATTCAAGCGTAATCGGAAACACAAATGATCTTTTTACATGACATGACATAGCTCATGACATTCTGCAGGCAAGATCTTTTTAAATTTAGTTTCATTTCTTTATTTATTGCAACAATAGTTCAGAATTTCTGGATAAGTTAAGAGATGCCCAGCATTTTAAATATCATATTATATCATTCTGAATCTAGCACTGTTATCCCATATTCAAATTACTATTATTATTATTTTACATGGAAATAATTTTTTTACATGAATCTATTTGTTAAAAAAAAACAATTGCACAGTTATAGCTTGGGTTGTGGCAGGAAGGTCATCAAGGATAAAACTGCCAAATCAAACATGTGGAGCTGCCCGCTGTGGTGACCTCTTGTGGCAAAGAAGCAGCTGAAAGTAGCCATAACTCATAGTTGCATTAACATTTGTAAACCTTTTAAAGAAACAACAAGACTAATGTGCTGAATTTTTGTTTGTTTGTTTGTTTTTTTAAGGCACATCTGTGTTGCAAGTCACAGCAACCGATGCGGACGACCCCACCTATGGAAACAGTGCCAGAATAGTCTACAGTATCCTACAAGGACAGCCATATTTCTCTGTTGACCCCAAAACAGGTATGGTATAACTGCATGCTTGGGGAAAAAAATGCATCCATGCTCTTGAAAGCATGGTAACAATGAGTTATAAATGGGAGGTATAACTTTGATGTCGATCTCCTAAAATGATGTGTGCGTCATGCTGTGAAGTCTTTGCTTCTCACAGTGGAACATCCTGTTCTGTTATTGCAGCACGTCTCATATTGTAAAAGCTAAAGCAGCCACGGCAGAGTTATGGACTGCTCATACAGTGCAACTGCTGTATTGTTGAGCATGCGATCCACTTTTTGTGAGCAATAACTGACTCCTCAGGGGTCAAAGGAGGCATTTGTTGAGATGCCTTCAGAAGCCATTGTTTCTTACCTTTTTTGAAAGGGGTTGGTGGGGGCCGCACAGCAGGCAGCGCTCAGTGTTTTTTAAAATCTATTTTTTGTCCAGGGAGGCTAATAGAATCTATTAAATGTTAATAAAGCATCTAAAGTGCAAGGCATAAATAACTTTTATATAATGTAAAAAAGCACGGAGGACTGTGCATGTGCATACATGTCTGACGTTTTGCACGCTTGCCTCTGTTGCTCCTGCTGCTGTTGGTTAACATGAACAACACTCTACTTGTAGGAATTGATTCATTGCTGTCTGGAACAAGTATTGGTCCCTGTGAGACCATATCGCCCATGTAAAACATGAATTCTTTGCTGAATTAGCAACACAAATAAATTGCTGAATATTTTGGATTTGCCTCGAGGGAAAAGGCAGTGGGGATTGATGGAGCAATTTCACAAGGGTGTGGTGATTCAGAAGCAATGCCGATTTTTGAATGAAAATTGGCTCTCTCGTGCAATGTAGCATATTTTATCCTCCCAGCTACTGGATTTGTAGCTTTCTATTTAAGTCACGTTTTTGATGTATGCCTCTGCCAGATAGACACTGGCACTTTAAATTCATATGTCTACAGAACCAACTTTTGCGATTTTGAAATTTTGTCACAGCTTTTGTAAAATTGTGACATTATTTGCCACCAAAATAACATTCGATGGGATCACAGTGAACTTTACCCATAATTAGTTCACCCTTGAGTCCACATGGCATAAAGCATAAGGATTTTCTCTTAGCCATTCCTGAGACAACATGTTCACGAAAATGTGATGTACAGATCAACATATGTATGGACAAGTGTACAAAAAAAAGCTCTCTTTGGGCACGATTGCCGCCAGCTTGGAGGCATAACAATGATTAATCACCAGTGATTTCCTTTTCCTTTTTCCATATGCAGAGTGTTTTTGACACATCAGATGGCTTGTTTTGCTTGAGCTGACTAGGCATCTTGTCTTCATTGTAATTCAGCATGGGGTGCAGAGGAGGAGGTGGGGATGCGATCGAAGGCTTTTCCAGCTGCACACTCTGCACAGCGCTGTTCCACCTTCACGTATTAATTTATACGAGTTGGCTTTTGATTTTGCCACTAGCAAACCGCACTCCTCCCTCAAATTAGGACAAGGGCCTTCAGCGGTCAGTGGAAAATGTGCAGGTTACTCTTGCATGTGGTCTTTAATATGCCAAGTCCAAGTCTTAAAGCTGTTGGAGTTGGCATGCTGCCACGTTTGAGTGCCACAATGGGGAAATGAAGCTGCTTCTGCATCTGTCTCACAGTGCATTAGATTGCTTACACCCTCTCCTAGCCTCATGTACCTGGCTCCCACTATGCTTAAACTGCAGAGATGCTGTCATGGGAAACACATATTAGTAGCAAGATTACAAGAACATACAGACAAAGACAAACAGACACACACACGCACCTCTTCCCATTTGACCTTGGTCTGGTGGCCTGATACAGCAGTGATAGATTTTACAAGACTCATGAGGTAGACAGAAAGATCACTTAAGGACAAGGGAATAATAGCATTTGGCCTGCACATATGGCATTGAGGGAATACCCAAAGGATTTTCTCAGACTTGACCCAAATCCTCACTAAGAAACAAAGTGAACAGTTTTACCTGTGCTTTCTCCCGAGCACAGTGGTTTTAACATTATCATCCCAACCACTTGTGTTATGAGATGGATGAATTGTGTTAAATGCTAAATTGACCACAATTACAGTGCATTACTCTTTTCAACCTCAGAGGAGGACAAAATGCTGACATTACAGGTTGTCTTAGCAAAGCATTCAAAAATTGTTGTTTCAGCTCCTGAAGCATTTGTGTATCCAATTAAGTAATTTTTAATGTCTTGCAGCTGTCTGATTAAATAAAATTACTTTACCTTAATGTCCCTGATCAAACTAAAGGGCACCTGCGGTTGTTGCTGTGGGGTACTTTATGCCTTTCAGTAATCAGAAATATCATGTATATACTGCCAAAACATTTATATTTTAGGACTCGGATTTCCCAAAAAACCCTCAAGTAACAAACAAACCAACCATTCCTGGATGTATTATTTAGTTTATGTAAGCTTTTCAAGTGAAAAAAGAAATCTTTCAGCTATTCAAAAAGGATTACTTGATCTAATTTGCAAATTAAGTCCATCCATTTGTTTCCGCCTAACCTTATTAGGGTTACGGAGGGGCTGGAGCCTATCGCAGCTACCAGAGGGTGAGAGGCGGGGTACACTTCGGACAGGTTGCCCGTCTGTCGCAGTGCTAACTGCAAATTAAGTGTTAGCTTAATTTATAACATCCCATAAAGCTTTAAACACTTCCTGAAACAGTCAAGCTTGACATTGGTTTACATTTATGTTTGTTACTTCACCATTTTTAAAAAGGTTAACACACATAGTTATAATATGAAAAAAGGCTTTCTTTAACCGTTTTATTCCTACAGCTGTAGGTCACTGATTCTAAGAGTGTGATGCATTTAAAATTGTGGATACAACACATAAAACATTGGTATCAAGAAACCAGTATATCAAAGCATTTGGTGAAGGACGTGGTGTCAAACTGATGTTTTGTTCTTTCTAGAGTTTCGTACATACCAGATATTAAAACACAAATAAACATCTGAGATATTTACCTAACCGTGGTCCAATTCTGTTTTACACTGTGCATTTCAAGGTCAGTCACAGACTGATGAGACAGATGTGCTGAAGCGCCCGTACATTTGGGTCACTCAAAGGTTCCTTTGTGCTGGGACTTACCCTGACAAAAGGAGCTAAAATTGTCCACAGTCTCTGCAGTGCAGAAACAGAAGAGAAGGTACTTCAAGTAAAAGAATGAACAGTTCCTAGGTTGTAAATTTGCCAGTAAATAATACTGATACAACTGGTAATGATGGAAGGCCAGAGGGGACAGTGTGTGCAGGAAAAAAAAAAAAAAAAAACGAGGCCACAGAATCCATTTTCATTTGTAATTTTTCACATGTTGCATAGAAAATAGTAAATTTGTATGCAGGCACATACTGTATATAACATAATAGGGTTTTTGCCTACTCTAGCGATATGATGTGCAATTTAAATGCTCTGATTTGTCAGTGCAGATAATGACAGTGTTTGACAGAATAATATTTCTATCACAACCATTTCAATTCACCAGTATGTGCAATATTTAGGATCTGACATCTGGATAAAGCTCATTAAGTCCTTGTAAGCTTGAAGAATCAGAACAGGAGAACCAGATTTAATGGTTAAAGGTGCCCGGCAGTCTGTCTTACTGATATAATTAATTACGATGATACCGGTTTAATAAAAGAGTAAGTAAAGAGGAGATTGCTAAAGCAGAAAAAGAAAAAAGGTAATGACTGAATTAGCCCGTGGACACTGTCATGATTTTAACATTATTTACTGTGAAACCAAGCGCTTCCAAGACATGTTATGAATTGTCTTAAATAACTGTTTCACAGATAATCAAAAGACGTATATGTATGTATATTAAAGTAACACTGACATTGCTACCAAATGTGTATTTTAAACAGACTGCTGCTAGAAATATGATTGCATGCTAGCTTGAACTTTGCCAATAAATGTGCGAATAATGTAAATAGTATTTATGCAGAGCCAAATGTACACGGTGTCCCTGGTATTATACAAAGCAAATGTAATTTAGAGGTGTGTTATATTATTCACTTGTCAGAAATTGATGCACGGAGACTCTGCAGCAGCACGCTACAACAGCATCACATATTCTAGAAGTGTACACAAGCTTATCAGTGATTACCCCGTGTGTTGCTTACTTCAACACTCTTAAAACAATGCGATTTTTTTTTTTTGTGTGTGCATGGAATTATTGTATATAGCATTTTCCTAGAAATGGATTTAACAAAAAAGAAGTGCTTTGATATTTGACATTTTTCTAAACATATTAAATTGTTGCCAAGAGGTAAATGAGATGACTACAACTTCTGCAGGGGGAAACATGCAAATTGTCTACCGGCACTTTTAAACTCACCAATTCACTGGATTATTCTTATTATTTTCTTCTTTCCTCTTTTCCACTTCAAACTACAGCAGCTTTCATGCTGTCTCTGCTTGTCGCCTACACTTTTTCTGGAGAGTACCATATTATTAACTGAAGTTTACAGTTGCCGGTAAGTGGATTTTACCCTTGAGCAAAGGCAGGCTAGATGTTTTATCTTAATTCCAGCCTTGACACTGGACTATCTACTGAAGGCTATAGAGTTAGATAACATTTACAGAAGTGATGCATTATATGGACATCTGTAAAACTAACATTTTAAAAACATTTGGCGGTTAAAAGTTTCCAATACAAGTCACAAATCATGTCAAGGTGCCCTTTGAGGAAGGACCTGGAAACCCCTACCTGCTGCGTTTGTTGTGACTTGTCTGGGGATTTGGGTCAAACAGAAGAGATGAAGCACAAGGACAACAGAGAATTAGACAGACAGACTGAACCGCTTTCTGCTGAGTGAATGTTAATCACTGCAGAGAAAGAGTCCAAAATGCTGCATGGGTGTGCATCTGACACATATTTCTCTGTGATGGCTCTGTCCCTTTTTATCCGAGTGCCGTTGAACTTTTTAAGAAATATTGATAGTCTGATGTTGGAAGCTTAGCGACTTGCTAACTCTGTTAAGAACATTCACTGCAATGGATTTGCTTGATTGCATGGTTTGGAAATCACAAAACTGCAAGCCAGCAAATTTAGTAAGCAAAAAGTCAGCAAAAGATGGTGACAGCATTTATCCTTTTAATGCTGTGGTTGGGTTGTAACTCCTGTTTTTACTACAGTGCATCTGTCACAGAGGCATCAAAGTGGTTCCTTTTGAGTCTTGCCCCTTAACCCTTCTTCACTTTTATATCTCCCCTCACACACACACACACACACACACACACACACACACACACACACACACACACACACACACACACAGAAAGACAAACCACAGTACAGGCCCACTAAGTCCCCTTTGCATCTTAAATAGGCTAATTTCTCTGCTGATCTGGGATTTGTGACTGTTCGAGTTTACTGATGGAGCTGACACAGATCAAGACATTTTCACCGTTAACAGATTAAAGTCTTACCTCTTGAATCAGGGAAAGTCATTTGTGATGTAGGCTTGAGCAGCCCAATCAGTTTTTCACAGTTAGATAGATGGACTGATATATAAACAGAGAGAAAAGTTTGTAAAGTAACAAGAAGCCGTGTTTTTGTGCGATATCTTTGATTATTCAAGTGGCTTTTGCTGAAGTTATCTACCTTTTTTTCCCGGGAAATGCTCTTCGAGTTCAGACACACAGGGATAACATCGTATTGGAAGGGCAAAAAACCAAGATTCCTGAAGCTGGAGATTGAAGAGCGCTTTAGTAATCTCCTATAATCCTTTTTGTTCACCCAGGAGATTGTCCTCCTTTAGAAGTTTCCAGCCAGACAAAGAGGTGGATAGTATGATGGTATCAACTCTAATAGACTGGGGAGGTTGAGGAAAAGGCTAACCACCTCACTGTGTCAAATGGGCCTAGGTTGAAGGAAGTCAGCTCTTTCTCAATTATTTTCTAAATTAACTGACGAGCTCCACTGAGATTTAGCAGAGACTTTCTGAGGTATTACAGCTCAGAAATGGTCAGGATAGGGAGTTCAGGGGTGCGATCTTTGTGTCAAAGTACTGACATACCTTTCAGGTACTTGCACTTTCTGAAGAATACCCTCATCGCCTTTTCTGTATTGTTAAAGAACTTTTATTTAATACTGAATGCAGTTCGCTGATTGTACATTACTACAATAAATGCATTGCAACAGCTGTGAAAGAACGGTCACACATTGCAGGAGGTGTTATGTCATTTGCTTGTTTGATTTTAAATGTCTGATAGTAGTCCATCCTCATTATTGTGAATACCAGTGGAATTCCCATAGCAAAAGAAGAAAACCTCATACTTTCGTGTTTGCTCATTGTTCCTAAAACCACTGCCGTGAAATATTGCTGAGGAGCGATGCACCCTCATGAGTAAAGGGGTAATAAGAGACTTGAAAGGTCAGATCGTCTGTCTTGGTGTGGTTTTAATGGAAAGCATGGCCACTTGCCAAGGTCTGTGTTTCTCAAGGACCCCAGGTTAAGTAATGCCAAGACTGCAGTTAATAACAAAGGCCTTCCAATAGAGTTTGCAAAGCTCGCATCATTACATGAAAATGGCTGCAAGCGCTTTGATTAGTTTTAAAACTAAGAAAAGCAGCAGAGCCATGCTGAGATCTGGCATTTGAAAAGAACACTGTGACAAGAATAAAATGCTTGTGCTCTAATGAAAGCTTTTCAATAAAAATCTGGAGTATTTTCATCTCTTGGAGAGGCTTAAAAGACAAACATTGTGTTTCTACCCTCTCTGATAATATATTTTATATGTGAAATATGTTAGCCATTATATTTAATTATTTAATGTCTTTTTTATTATTTTATAATAATAATAATGTAAAACATATGCCCAATTTAAACATTCCATAGAATGGTTATTAATTATGTACAATGACTGCTTGTTGACTCAAATATCTAATCACTTGGTAACATGGTAACAACTCAATGCACTGATGCATGCAGCTATGGTCCAGATGACCCAGCATCAGAATGGGGAAGATAGGTGATTTAAGTGACTTTGAGTGTTACATAGTTGTTGGTGCCAGACAGACAGAAACTGCTGTTCTACTGGGACTGACCTGCAAGACAAAAAAGACAAAACATCCAGTTAGTAGCAGTTTGCTGGGCAAAATGCCTTGTTGATGCCTGAGGTCAGAGCAGATTGGCTTCAGGCATATAGGAAGTCAAGAGTAAATCAAATAACAACTTATTACAACCAAGGTATGCAGAAGAGCATTTCTGAATGCTAAATATGTCCAAACCTGTTAGCTTAGCACAGGAAATTCTCATAGGCTCGCCAAAGTTGGACAATAGAAGTTTGGAAAAATGTTGCCTGGTCTAATGAGTGTCAATTTATGCTGCAATAATCAGATGATAGGGTATCAATGGCTCAGATTGCCAACACTGGCAGTTTAATGGTATGGGGTGTTCTTTCTTGGCATACATTGAAACGTGAGAATTGTTTAAATTTCACAGCCATCTTCCAACGACTGCATTTGGCAGAATACCACGGGCGACCATGGTTCAGGGGGTTGGGAAGCTCATCTTGTAACTGGAAGATTGCCGGTTCGATCCCCAGTTCTGTCTGTCTTGGTTGTTGTGTCCTTGGGCAAGACACTTCACCCTACCGCCTACTGGTGATGGCCAGAGGGGCCGATGGCGCAATATGGCAGCCTTGCTTCTGTCGGTCTGTCCCAGGGAAGCTGTAGCTAGCTTGCCTCCACCAGTGTGTGAATGAATAGCGGAATTGTAAAGTGCTTTGGAGGTCTCGAAAAGCGCTAAGTGCAATCCATTATTATGCTTGAAAGCATGTCACCAAAAAACTGCTTAAAAGTTTAGTAAAAAAAAAGTAAAGTATAATGTCCTCGTAACTGGATATCAGGCCCTTGTGGAGCAAAATGTATTATTTTGGTCTAGACATCCCAAAATGTGATGTCCACATATGTGGACGCCAGGTCAGGAAGTTAAAGCTTGCATTAAGATTACACAGTCACATTGGGGGAAATCCTGGATGCCTTTTTTAGTAAATTCCTTTTCCTCATAAAGCCTGCCTTTATATTTAGATAGTACTTGTCCACTCTGGTCTTGATATTTAAAGTGTGGCAAGGCTTTTGTTGATTCACTACTAATGAATCCCAATTCACTAGCACTCTGTGGGACTTCAGCCACTGCTCTGTGTGACAGGTGATGTTTAACCTAAGATCCCCTGGATCTTAATACTATTGGCTGCCTTACTCCTTGACCCACTTTTAATGATTATTCAGCCTGAGGCAAGTGGATTAGTTTCTGTCTATAGTCCAGGAGAAAAGAAAGAGGAAAATGGCCCATCGTATAACTCAGGTATATAGCTGCCTCTTTTGGGGAATTTTGGAAATCATAGCCCTGCCTTAATTCACTTAACTCAATTTTTTTTTTAAATGCTGAGTTTAGAACACAAATCAGATGTTGATAACTTACTTGGCCCCTCAACTTTCAGACATTGCGTAGCAGCGAACAATTAAATGTAAAATGCTGTATTTTCCTCCACTTCATTAAAGAGCTATAGCATCACACACCTGCAGCAACAGCATCTATACTGTCCCCATATTGCAATAGGTGCTGTGAGCATTTTATGAACATAACACAGGAGTAGTAATTTCATTTATTATTTTAATATTCTGACTTTCCATTGTGATCTTATGTAGCCTTATTACATCCCTCTCTCTCTATAGCAAATTGCTTCACTGCTTCAGACTCACAGTTTCTGCAGTGAAATCATTCTGAACAAAACTCCCACTCAGGATGAATCCAATGGCACTAGAGTTACATTTTTAATTTCAGCTAAATCCAAATATTGTTTCCCCTGGAGAATCCTCACATTTTTTCCTCTACCATATCAAGTGGATTATTGCAGATAGTTTAGTTTTGCTGCTTAAAAGCAGCTTGCTTGCAGTAGTGGCACGGCTGGATGCATGAAATTGATCTAACCACTCTGTGAGTTAAAAAAAAAAAAGA
>NW_024582462.1:1220646-1284143 GCF_018398535.1 Haplochromis burtoni
CGGGCAACAGACAGACAGACAGTTGACCCAGTAATGAAAACAATTCACTATACTGTGACACAGCCCCCATCCCACTGCTCACATATCACAGTTTAACCCCTGTTAAATTTTCCAAATGCAAGTGTTTTACATCAAATATAATAATATCTAAACGTAGTCTTCCTATGATAGAAATACAATACTGTAATTCTTTTTTGTGAGTTAAAGTTTGAAGATAACTGTAAGGAAGGTGACCTTATAATAGAGCAAAATTAAGATACAAAGGGATATTTTTTTAAAAAGGCTCATGAAGGTGATTTGATTTTTTTGTAGAATGTAAGCAGCAGGTGTGGGACACACAACCCCCTTTATGTCAGGGCAACTTCATATAGAAATGAATAAAATAGCCAAACAATGAGGAAAAACGTGGTTTTATCATGCAACACAGTTGATGGGAAACCTGTAAAAAGCCAGGTTAGGTTTTTCCGAGACCTTAGAAATGCCTCGATTAATTCTCTCATGTTGATTGTTGAATCACAACAGGAATCGACAGCAGCAATGTGGATTTCACCCTGTGATCAACACCAACCCGCAGGTGTCACTGCACTGCACCGGGACAACCCCTGTGAATTATGGCAGGGTTCAGAAGTTCAAAAGAACACGAGTTCAGTGGTTGCCAGAGGGTCTCTGCTGTGGGGAGAAGCACAATTTACAATCAACGCTCATGTAACAGAACATATTAGATCAGGCTCCATGTGCTGCTGTGGTTTCAGGAACAAAGATGGCGAATTAAGCCCCGAGCACAGATATAGACATACACGCACACAAAGCTATATAGGCTAACAAATAAGATACAGTTGCAGTCAAACACACACTCGTACACACAAACACATTCCCATGAACCTATTACATTCAATAAATCACCTACTAATGGCAACACAGGAAGCTAATACTGCTTCCATCTTTTTAGCTTGTTATTGTGCTGTGATTCACCTGTGTACAGTTTCTAATAGTGGGAAGAGTTCCGGTCATATATCACCGAGTTAGTATTGTGAAAGTTCATGGCAGTGTTTGCTGTGTTATTGTAGTAATAAATGTGACAAATTGGGTCCCCCAGAAAGTTGCATTCTGCCTTAATCCAAGGTTGCATAGTCATTTCTTATAACATAATGAATATTAAGGAAAAGCTAACCTTGACAGTGAGAGATGAGGAAAATCAAAGATAAAGAGGCACGGTATTATAGTGTTAGCCTTTAAGAAGAAGAGTGACACAGCGCTGTGTCAGTGGTACTAAAGAGGTGTTGGTAAGAAAAAAAATATAGCAATGTAACAGTGAAAAAAGTATATTCTATCTGTCCTCTAGATAAAAACTAATAAATAAAAAACGTGTTAACTGCAAAGTTATTAACCTAGTTTATGTTTTGTGTTTATTTTTTCCCTCTCAAATGTCACACAGGAATCATCAGGACTGCCTTAGCTAACATGGATCGAGAAGCCAGGGAACATTACACTGTTGTCATCCAAGCCAAAGACATGGCAGGTCAAGTTGGAGGCCTTTCTGGTTCCACCACCATCAACATCACACTGACAGATGTCAATGACAACCCGCCCAAGTTTCCCCAGAGTATGTACAATGCACCTGAAGACGATGTTTGACCTAACAAAGTTTAGTGCTATTTTAAGGGGCATTATAGTAAATTATTATGCTGCAGAACTGACCTCCTGCAATTGCATTTGTGCTGGAATATCGTGCAATTCCATTTAGGAGATTGTATGGCAGCGAATTTTAAACTGGCAAACTAGCCACAAGGTGAATGTACAGTAGTTAAATAACCAGTGCCAATGTTGACATCTTAGTTTGCTTATCTGAATACATTAGCTTCTGCTGCATTGCATGACCATGCAGGCTTGGCCTTGGGCAGAAGACTTACAACACACCTGCCTGAGGCAGTTACATTAAAGATGCATTTATAAGAGGAAGTTTCTACTGTATTTTAAGTGTGTTACGTTAAAGGGAAGGCGTTTCTAAAAGTCCTAATGCGTTTGCACAGGAAACATGGGGCTGTTTTTCTGCAGCATATATTGTCATTTCATACTATAAATTTCACCAACTCAGCAGTCGTCACTGTGATGAATGATACTTGTTTTGTAACTGTGTATCCTCACATTGGAGTCAAATTTTCCATAATTAGCTGTTTAAATTAAATGAGCATTTCATCAAAACCCTGTGTTTTGCAGTCTGAATTTTCTCAATTATAATGATAAATTTAAGTAATGACAAAGTTGTGATTCTTTGTCTTTGGAAGTGCCTCATCAAGTATAATCCCCCTCGGCTCTGAGTTTTTTCCATTTGTGCTGCAATGAAAAAAAAAAAACTATTTCAAGACCATCAACATTTTCTGAATAATCATCTGCCTCTGAGTTTGATGTGCTCCACTGCAGCGCTATCAACCTAAGTTTCTCATTTAATGACAATTGAAACACAGCAAAATATTTTTAATTACATTCCCCGAGGAACAAGTGGTTACACATTAGAATTGCTTAGCTAAGGCTTTTTAGGAGAATACTCAGACAAGTGTATGAGGCAGAGGAGGCAGATTATGTGTTTAAAATTGTTCTGCTGTCTCTAAATGGATACGCATCAATGTTCATCCACAGAAAACTACCAGCTCTACGTTCCTGAATCAGCTCAAGTAGGGAAACCTGTAGGAAAGATCAAAGCCAATGATGAGGACCTTGGCGTCAATGCGGACATTCGGTACAGCATCATCAATTCAGAGGGGGCCAACATGTTCTCAATTTCTGCAGACAGAGACACGAGGGAAGGAATCATCAGCCTAAAAAAGGTAAGTGCATTCTCACTTTAGTGCTTGGAACATTTGCTTAAAATGTCGTTGGAACATAGACCATTAGGATAAAATCCTCATATCACAGATCTATCACATGCAGTGTTGTAATAGCATATAGGAGCAATTGATTTATGCACTAATTTCACCACAAAGTACACACAGTTGTGTTTGTGGAGTTGGTCCAGAAAGTGTGTTGTTGTTTGGAATTAATGGGTCAGCTTTAGGATTTTTTAAAGTGGGCTTGTACTATTTACCAGCAGGTAAATGAAGTTGTTATATGAATCTCTTCAAAACCACTAGAAGGTTATTTTACCCAGCAGAAAACAACCAACTGAGGAAGCAATAAACTAGAAACTCCTTTGGTCTGTGAGGTAAAATAATCCCTTCTGCTATAACAGTCTCACTTTCTTGATAGAAATTATGGCAAGATAAAGCCATAATTCTTTACAGTCTCTTTTTATGTTGCTAAAAACTGGGGGCATGCCTACTCCCATACACACTAGGCCCTGACCACAGGTATAAGTTCCTCACTACCCCGCTTTAAAAAACGAAAAGAAATAGTGGGTGCGATTAAATTAGTTGTACTATGAGCATGCTAATCATGTGGCCCCTGTGGGGCTTTTTCCCCAACAGCCTCTGAACTTCGAGAGGAAGAAGACCTACACGCTCAACATCGAGGGGGTGAATACACATGTGGATCCTCGTTTTTCCTATCTTGGCTCTTTCAAAGACACTGCCACCCTTAAAATTACAGTTGGGGATGTGGACGAAGCCCCTGTGTTTTCTATGGATTATTATATCATGGATGTTTATGAAAACTCACCAAGTGGCACGGAGGTGGGGGCTGTAACAGCTCGAGATCCTGACAGCAGGAACAGTCATGTCAGGTGAGATACTCTTATTACATTTACCAACATATACAATCTGCTGTAAGAATTATAGACATTTCAGAAGAAGGGCAGTCCTTAAACATTGGATAGTTGTGAAGTCATTTAAAGTTTTTTATATTTTGTTTTTATTTTTAATCTACATCTGTCTTTCAGCTACTTGGCACCTACAGTAACTATATTATTTTTAGTTGACTTTTAGAGTTTAGTTAGACTTTTTTCAGTTGATAAAACATAAGTTTGCCAAGCAAAATAAGCTGGGAATAAAGCATAACAAGTGATGTAGCCCATGGATAGTATCTTTAAGCAACACGTGTGAAATGTTAAAAACTGTGCATTATTTAGAAGACTTACAGTCCGTAAGTCTCGAGCAACCCCTCATTTAATCATATCTTTTGGGAAAATTGGAAATAAGTGGAGTTATGTATCATAACACATGTAGTGTAAACATCCAAGGTACACAGTACATAAGGCAAAAGCAGAGTTTTTACAATTCTGAGCTTGAAAGTCAATATTTGGTATGACTACCCTTATCCTTAAATAGAGTCTGCTGAACTATTAGCCAGATTTTATTTATTGTATTTAAGTAGTCTTGAGGAATAGTTATCTAACACCGTTAAAGGACATTTCAAAGCTTTTCCCTGGAATTTGGTTGCCTTTTGTTCCATTTTATGTTGAGATTTGGGCTCTGGGGAGACTCTGTGTTCTATTGTGTGTTTTTACATCCAGATATGCTTTGACTTTGCTAGTATTGTGTTTGGGATCATTGTCATGCTAAAAAATGAAACTATTACCATTGTCAGATGCTCTGCAGATGGTATTCCATGGTGGATCCAAATCTGATGATACTTCTCTGTGTCAAAATTCACCACTGGTTGAATTGACGGTTTGGAGAGGCAAAGCGTCAAATGGACACAGTGGACCAGCTTGTTTATTACACATTCTGCTGTGATACTGAGTCATATGATGAGGTTTCAGTAAACAGTACGTGGATCATCTTCAGGGGCAGATGCGTTTCTCAGGTCCTGTGTAAAAATAAACAAGTAAAAGAAAATAAGCAAAGAGTGAAAAAGCTACCAGTGTCCAAAAAAGGCCTTGGAAGACATTTAGAAAGCCTGGAGAACTATCACTCAATGCCACTTTAAAAATGCAAGAATGTCTGTCTCTTTCCAAGAAAATTATCATTCCTCTATGTTCTTTATATTCTCAGTGTCTAAAGGGTTTTTCCGTGGTGCTGTACAACATCATGTTTTATAGATGCCCTGCAACATTTCAAATAGACTCTTGTCTTATCCTGATACTAGAATTGTAGATAAACACAAACACAAAAAAACAACTGCAGTGTAGATTGTGAGCCTAGTGAATCTGAATTTTTTGGCATCAGACGGCTGGTTATTTTGTCTCTACGCTTATGAAGTAACCTGAGGCAATGCAACTGCTTAGCACATTTGTATGCACTATAAACACATGGTTTTGCACTGTTGAAAGAAGATTGGTATTAGCCTTAGGCTGTGGACTAATCCTAGGTTGTCTCTCTGAACAGGTATCTCATTTCATGACATTACACTCAAGCAACTGTCCTGCTTGTAATCATTTGAATTCTCTTTATAACCTTGATGTAAATGGCGGACCAGCTGTAAACATGATACTCCTCTTGAGATGAAGTATTGCTGTTATATCAATAAGAAGCAATCCTATATTGCTGTTAACCTCTTATGCCGTGGACCACAGAGCAATGGGTTTTTTTAAACAGCAGCATGGCACTTTACATTTTTGGTTGATACTACACGTAGTGTGAATAGTAGGTGAGCAAGAAAATTACATTATTATTCAAAGATTATGAGTTAAAATGGGGGCATGGATGCAGGCAAGGTACGATACGCAAATCCCAGTTCTTAATGACAATTTTATTTAGTTATTAACACTAAAATACTCTAAAAACCACAGAAATTGACTGTAGAAAAGTCTAGAGAGAGTGTAGGACACACATTTTAACAAACTAAAGATCTGAGACTGGTACATGACAAGGCATGCTCCAGAGGTTTGTAAGAGAGTTGCAGTTAAGGATGTATGGGAAAAGCTGTGTCAGCCATTATCAGCATCAGCTGGACTCAAACTGGAACATATTGGCTCATGAAGTGCAAAAGAAAAAAAAATGTGGACTGACACTGAAGGTTTATTTTCATTAGTATATACCCTAAGGTAATATAAAGGGGTTACATGGGGGGGAATATATATACCCAGAACTCTGAATTGTAATCTCTCCCAGTAATTTGTTTATCCAGGGCATCATGCAGTGCCTAAAGACTCTTCCATTAATGCTGGAGCCTGATGGGAGCTGCAGTGGCGCATGTCATAAGCACAAGATTGTTTGGGTTCTTGATACTGTACTGTTGCAGCAGCAAACAGTTACAGTAAGCCACTGGTTGAAATCATCTCTCTGCTAGTCACCTCCTACACAGCTTAAGCAAACGAAAGTGGTGACCTCAAATGTTGAAGTATGTCACAGCTTTCCCCGAAGCAGAAGCAAATTTTATCAGTCAACATCGATTTGACCTTTCACTTCAACAAATTAAAATACATGTTCCTTTTTGCAGGCATTTTAGGCCCAGTTGGTGTATGATGCTTCCTGAATCTCACAGCAGCAAACATCTCTGTTTAATATTAAGGTCCTTTAACCATGGAGAGCTTTATTTATTTATTTGTTTTCATTTAACATAGCAAGGTTTTTAGGGTGTGTGGATTTTAAAGTTTGACTAATAGATGAGTGGAAACTTGGGCACAAGAAGAGTCTGATTTGCACATTGGTCAGGGTGTCACACTCCAACAGCTACTGAAGGAGCAGTCTAGCAAATAACCAGCAGGAGAATTTCAGTAAATGTACAGCTGCAGGTGTGCAGTTGATGTCTATAAGGTGTCCCATGGAAATGGGTGGAGGTGGTGAAGGCCACAGAATTTATTACACACCTTTTTTTCTGCAGGACAGTGACCAATTGCAAGTGTACTTTCCATTTCCATATCCATTGTGGCCGGCTTCAAATGATGCTCAACGCATCAACTTCAAGGACAAAGCTAATGAAAACTTTTACTCATGCTATAACAACTGTAAACATGAGCCAAAGACTTTATTATGTATTTTTATTACCTCACAGGAGCCACATTATGCTTGAGGCTTATTTATATCTACATACATCCTGGGATCTATTTTTCCGTCTAAAATTAATCAAAGGGGCAAAAATGCTTGGAATGAGTCCACTACTGAGCAAAGAAAGCCACGAAGTGTTTGTCCATCTCCTTATTTTTACTACTCACTTGCTTGGATGGTAATTTGAAAAGGAATTTATGATGTTTATACACTATCTAAAACAAGCTGTTCTTCCATTAAGGACAGTGTCCCTTTAAAAACCTTCTCACTGGCTGGTCCTAGCAAATGAAAGGCTTGAAAAGCAGGTGGCCAAGTTGTGACAATATTAGATATAAATACACACTGACATCATACACCCAAGAGTAGAAAAAACTGTCAGAAGCAAGAAATTACGTGCACTGACTCTAATCACATCAATAACATGACAGAAATACGAATATGAAAGAAAACACTAAAATCACAACATTCTGACATTTTCATGGCATGCATTTTTATTTATTCCTTCTAATTAACTGCAATGAAATGTGCACATACCAGAGCATTTACATACACGTAAATTCAATAAGTTACTGCTCCCTAAAAGGCACTTACAATGTGGAAATGCTTAAACCCCAAGCCCATCAGTCTTCATCCACTTATCCAGTTCAGGGTCATGGTTGGGCTGAAGCTGCTGTAGGGCATGGCACTGGATACACCCTGGACTGGTCACCAATCACTCTCACATTCACAACTACGGCCAGTTTAGAATAATCATTTAACCTAACAGTCATGTCTGTGGGAGAAAGCTGGAGTACCTGGAGAGAATCCACCCAGACACTGGGAGGATGTGCAAATGTCCCTTCTTGCTTTGAGACATATATCCAAACCACTCGATCACTCTGCTGCCCAAACCTCAAGCCATTATTATTATTATTGTTTTAATCTAACCTTTCTATATTTATATATAGAAAGCATATATTTACTATGTACAGTATTGTTACGCCACATTGTCTGCTCTCTCTAACTCGCACTCACCTTAGTTTTAGGTTGGCATGTCTCTCTTAGTGAGACTTTTGTTATATTACAATCAAAACCTATTGTTGGCAGCTATAACCACTTTTACTAAGTGGACAGTTGGCCCATGGCATTGTATCACGACTGTTTTGTAGTTGCCAATACTGAAAAAATTCTAAATATTTTTGTCGCTTTTAATAATGCAGAAGCCAAAAGTTAAGAAATGGAGGGTGGAGGTTTAAAAATACAGGATTTTTCCTTTCATACTCTGCCTGAATGCTTCCTGTGTTGACTTAGATGGAGCACCAGAGATGTTGCTATAATTGTGAGTGCAAGGTACATGACAGCTGCTGCCCTGCTAATGTGCTGCTCAAGCTACACTGTCTATTTAGGCAGGCTGTGTTCTTCATACCTTTGAAACTTCACTCAGAATTTTAATGCCAGAAAGGTTATTTAATTTAGAAACAGTTTGGATTTCTTTCCATTTTATTAAGTCTATGTTGGGATTTTTCTGCTTCTTTTCCAGCAAAGATGAATTACCAGTCAGAAGTTTTTTTTTGGAATAATATCAAAACCAACTGTATGCAGAGGTTTGTTTGAGGTACCTGGCATTGTATCCGGAGCTCAACATAATATATGAAATATATTATATGATTCAGCTCATTAATCATTATTCTGCCTTATTTTTCACATCTAGACCAAAGCACACAGGTCAAGATTAATCAAACCAAGACTAATTAATCAACTGTTTGGCATTTTTGTTGTCACAGACAAAGTAAAGGTTTCACGAATTTAAAAGTATGCAATCATTAGTCTTTACTTTTCTCCTTGTTAGTTCAGATTTCACAACTCTACATATAAATGATGGTATATGATCAAGAGGGTCTTAAAAATACCAAAAATGATCAAGTCCAGGTTTGAAGAGAATTTTCAAAGCTGTGAAGCTGGTCTATTGTAGAAAAGAAACTATATATTGTTTTTTAAACTTACATTTTGGAGTTGGTTTCAAACAGCATTATGGTTTTAATTGGGATACTAAATTCCTTTTCACATTGGAGTGGTAAAAAAAAGAATTATTTCTTTCTGTCCATTATTCTATTCATTTTTCAAGTTTCTTTTGGATAATATTATGACTTGCTGTATTGGTGTCAGTTGCACCACACAGATATGACACCCGTTAACTTAATCAGCCATAAAACTCCCTATCACAGCATCTCTAATTAAGTCTGTTTTGCATGAGGTGAGCTTCGTCGTCCTTGATGAATGTTGTACAGTTTGAAATGTCTGGAAAACATAGGGTGAAGATTTGTTTTTCTGATTCATGTATTAATCTTGACAAGCTGTGAAAGATTTGTAGTAAACAAAAAGGTAATCTACATATGAAAGCCTTTTCCTTGCGTTCCTTGAGGAATACCTGGTCCATTCCCGCAGTACATTACTTGCGCTGTTCATCACGTAAAGAAGAAGGCAGCAGGAAGTATTTTGATAACATCCACTTGAACACTGAAAGCTAAACAAGTGTGCCTCTGCTTCTTGTGTCTGCATCAGAATGTAAAATTCAGCAGTGTTTGGCTCTCTTTGATCATCAGAAGTCTGCCCATGCATGCAATGAAATAAATATGTGATTGAAGTGACATTTGAAATGTTGGGAAATGGTTTGAAATTGACATCTGAATAATCAAATGAGTTTTCCAGAGGTCTTTACCTCTGATTGCTCTTATACATTATCATATTTATTAGGAATAGTTTTGAAAAGTTTTTTGGCCTAGTTACCATTACTCACAGCACAGACTCCCATCTTCAGCCAGTATTAACTGACTGCATCAATTGTAGTATCAAACAGACTCATTAAAGTAAGACGGGAAACAGTGAAATACCACTAAAGTCTACCATTATAATTATTATAGTGTTTTACCATTTTAAACACTGTGTATAAATTAAAATCTTAGGTTAAATGCTTAGTTAAACAATTGGCAGTTTATAATAAAAAAAAGTAGAACAAAACATATTTTTAGTGTTGTGCATTGTGTACGTTTCACTGTGGTTATCATGCCATCAAACTATAGGTCTTTCTTCTGAAGACCTTTACTTTTACAGCTGAAAGGATGTCATGCTCTTATGAGCCTGAAAATATTAAATAAATCATGACAACATGCAGGTTCCAGGAACACTGGCAATCTGAGCTCAAATATTCAATAAATGCAATCCTGGCATCAGTAAACCCACTGCATTTCTACCTCTCATGTCGATTGAAAATTGTCGACTTAAGGGTATATTGCACAGGAGAATGAATGCTGGATTAAAGGTATAAATAGGTCATTAAGAGATAAATTAGGGAATACGTAGTCAATGCTTGAACTCTTGAGAAGCACTGGAGCTCATTTCTGCTTTGTATTCCACAGACTCCTTTGCATTCAGTTTGATAACACTGTCGCTAGAAAGCCATTACAAGAGTGTAAACATTGCCAGGAGAACACTGCCTTTTGTTATTATTAAATATTGAAGATAATTGCTCTTGACTTAGAAATGTGTATTTTCAGGAACATTCTGTCAAGACCTAAAGTCCATTTAAAAGCTGTAGGGATTATTCTATTCATGTGCTTTAGTGGAGGTACCAGGCTTTGAAAATCACAGGAGCATAAATATGTCTCCTTTGGCTCACGCTGCCTCTCCACTTCAGTCACGTCAGTGTGTCAGTTTGTTCTTGTTGTGCTTTACTAAATCTTATTAATTTGGGGTTTTGTTTTACATTTTTTTTTTGTTTTTTTTTAACATAAAATGGACATAAACAAAAACAAATAGATATTTATTGCATAGTGTTTTGACTCTGGCTTGGTAAACTTTAAGCCAGGGTCAAAACACAATGCCCTTGCATAATATCCTGAGGCTTCTATAACTTGGTACTGAAAAGGATACTAAAAGAATTACATACAAAGATGCAGCAGGGATAGACTCCACGCCCTGGTGATTTTGAATTGGATAACCAGAAAATAGATGGATGGATTGGTGTACGCTTGACCAGTATCGCTCAGTGATGGTGGTTGTGTATTGTCATCTGTGGGTCTAAAGGAGCTTCCAAGAGTTTTGCTTTGCTTTTTTAATCTCCTAATCACATTATCAAGATTGTGTTGGGAAAATGATGCAAACTTGAGGAACCAACTTTAAAAGAGTTTATTTATGTCGTCTTATTTTAGTTATTTTTTGTATGACCAGAGGAATTCCATCAGGTTTGGTATCAATTAATTAAAATTTTGCTGATCTCCTCTTTATGAAATGTCTGTTCCTTGTGCAACTCTGGACCGCTTCACATGTTCCTGCAGATTTTAGATTTTTCTAGCCACTTACCCTTGTGCATTTGCAATTTCACCTCAATGAACATCTAGAGCAAACAGTGTGTGAGACTAACCCCTTAATGTCACGATTCTAGAATAATCACTGGTAATAAAAGCTCCAGGACTCTGACACCAGACTTGTTTCTTTTCTTGTTTTTCTTTTTTATTTGTTTTCCATGAATTAATGTGGAGGCCAAGCCTAAAGGTGGCACACAAGGTCAGGAACTGACCATGAGCATCATTATTTCCTCCAAATACAGAGTTGTGCACAGGGAATTCATCCCCTGAGGTCAGATTGTTAAAACAGGGTACAGCTGTAATGTCCTAAGGTATCTGGGAAGAGCACAACATGTGTTGTGGGCCATTGTTTACCATAGCAGAAGGCAATGAAAATACAAGAGCTTTTCGGCCTTGCCGAAACAATCTTTCCATGCCACCTGCTGTACTCACCAGATTAGGCTCCCTGCAAGTTTGTCCTCTTCCTCAATATGGCATTAAAGTTGAAGCATTGCTGTCTTGTCACATTGGGTGAGATCCAGCAAGCTTCTCAAATGTGCAAGTGGTCAGGACAGGACTAAATAAGAATTATCTAAAAGTAGCAGCAGCACAGAGAATGGTAAAGGGATGGAAAACAAGACTACCTATTAAAAACAGATGCAGTTTGGATTTTTGTGATTTGACCTCATATATTTTTGTTTTGTTTTAATGTTTCTTACGAGCCATTTAAATTTATGCAATTTAGGTAAGTTAAGTAAATACTTAAAGTTTTAAAATTCTTTATTATACATTAAAAGTATTTTACACACAGAATAGGAAACGGAGAACAAAATTAGTACAGAATGGCACTTTTAGAGATTTTAGGTTGTTGATAAACACGTTGCTCTGGCGTGGTGTTAATGAAATACTGAAATGTTAGATTAGTGTTTAACAAATTAGTGTTTATTTCTTTATGCTTTGTTTCCAAGACTTTCTTGTAATGTTTGTAATTTTTTAAAGTGATCTTCTTGACCAATAGTTCTCTAGGCTCAAGAAATAGGAAAAGGCTTTCCAAAAAAAACAAGGGAAACAGGAAGAATAGACTGAGGTAAGGACAGAGGCTCAACAGTGACCTCCTTATACACGGGAGAGGTTCTGTCATGGTTTGGGCCTGTCTTTCAGCCTGTGATGTTGGGGGTCTTGTCAGAATTGATGGAATCAATGAAAACATATACTTTCAGATTTTGATCTTCCATGCAGAACCATCTGGAAAGATTTGACTGGCAATGGTGTCATTTCTCAACACAACAATGGTTCTAAACAAACATACCTGGATAGAAAAAAACGAACAAGCATGTAATATAAATGTGGTCGTACCAAATATTTACTTCAAGCTTGGTAGAACTGGGAGACTTGTAGAATTGGACAAACTCTGGGTTTTGCCTTATTCAATGTATTTCTATGTATGAATGCACAATAAATAAATTGCTGCTCTTATTCACCTTTTTACTGGCAAAATAAAGTGAGGGGTGCATTCAGACTTTTGGCCATGTGAAGAGTGATTGTCATTTATGCTCAAGTCTGTTTAGCATTTTGAATTTCCTAGAATACAATAAGATATTAGCATTTCAAAAACTTTCTGACATCTCAATGTAAAGAACAGTGTGATATCCACATTCCAAATGTATACATAACATCAAATGCAATCTTGTTTTTCTTTCAATAGATACTTCTTGGACAGAAAAGAGGAAGGTATAAATTATTTCAGAGTCGACGAATACAGTGGAGTTATATATACAACACTGCCCCTGGACAGGGAAGATATGCCTTGGCACAACATCACTGTTATGGCCTCGGAGGTTGGTAGGTATCCAGGTTGCTTTCCGTATACAAAATGTTTACAAGAGTAAGTAAATGTAATGCCACTGGTACATCTGTTTACTCTTATGTGAATGTTCATGAGTGGGTAGTGGTGATACCAGCTGTGCTTCATCTTAACAAAGCTTACAATGAAGTAACAACTTGCCTTTTCTTGTAGCCCTACAATTTCAGGTAGTTAATTAAACTTTAATTTTACAGTTATAGTATTTAACAAAGTGGATTTTTTTTGTTTTATAAATCCATAAAAATTATATGTACTGTTTGTTAAATGTAAATAAGCAAATTGGGAGATGCACTGCACATAATGAACTGAACAGTCATAAACACTTGAAAATGCTGTAATGCATTCGGTTGAAAGAGGCACTCAAGAGATTGATCAATCTTTTTGCTCTTGTTTTGTTTTGCCTCAAGCTAATAAAAGACATTATAAATCAGAATCACATTCAAATTATGGTTGAGTTCTGTGTCATGACAGCAAGATGATTCAAAAAGCAGAAATTACAAAATAGGTGTGTGCTGTAGTTCTACCCCGAGTTTGTTTTTTTCTTAAATGCTCTCCCACCAGATAACAAGACACCCTGCGGGGATCATATACTCAGACAGAGGGTAAAATTGGAGTCCAAATCAATATCACCAAAATAAAAGGTTCCAAAAGGAATGAGCACATGAATCTGCACTGAACAGCTTCCATTTATCTACTGAGCAAAAAATGTATGTAGATAAATGTATTTGAAGGTGCATCAGTACAGTGTATGTTAATGGACACTTTCATTGCTGCAGATTTGTAGCAGTTATTTAATTTTCTATATTAAATGTTTGAAATACAAACAAAAACACATTATGTACTATAATTTTGTCAATACTTGTTCTATCCAGTTCTTCGATTGAAAACTAGTTAATAAAATCATATTATGGCTCACAGGTGTACCAACTTCTAAATATATAAAATCTTATATTTCTCTTATTTTGACATACAGACCATAAATGTGTGTTATTTGAGCTATGCTGCAAAAATCAAATGTAATTTGAATGGTAAATAAAAAGGGAAAATTATTTTTCTAATCATTATTAAGAAAACTGTTTAAAGTCAAGTAATTAAAGTTTTGTAGTTAACCAAAAAAGGTGTGCAGTCTGTGGACTGTTTATATTTTATCCACGTTTAACTCAGTGCACCAAGATGCCTAAATGGGATTATTAACAGCAATACAAAAATAATCAACAGATTTAAACAGTCCAGTGTAAGTAATGGAATTAACAGTCTGAAGACTTGAGAAAACAACAGTGAAGGGTAATATTTGCATATTGATTAGAATGTGGAGTATAATTTTTTCTTATAATTAACTAAAAAAATCAAATTAGTCTCAATTGTTTCAGTGTCCTTTCCTGCAGTGAAAATTAATTAAATCAATACATGCCCCTCTAACTCCAATTGCTATCAGGTAACTTGGATAATTTGTAATCACAATTAGGCAAATCTCTTGCCAGGCGAGTGGGATTCTGAATGCTAATGTTTCTTTTAACTTCTTTAGTATTCAAGGATACAGTTACATGCCAAGACACTGTCAAAAGGCAGAATGATAAATTTTTACCTCTTTGAATGAGCAAGGACACAGTGTCATCGAGACAAAGCACCAAACAGTTCACTGCGAACCATCCTGTAGAGATTTTATCCTGAAAAGGCGTGGGAATAGATGGACTGTCCAAACTGAGAAAGTGAATTAGAGGATGAACGTATGATAAAATAACATTTTAGTGTTTGGGGGTTTAAATTGGTAGTTTATGGTGGAAATATTGTCTTGGAATACCATTGGTGCAAAGTCAAATCTTCAATTGGTGGTGAAAAAAATGCTGCACAAGATAAAGTAAGTAAAGATGTAGGAGCATTCATTTAAATCAAAGACATGAACACCTGCGTTAACTGTGTGTGTGTGTGTGTGTGTGTGTGTGTGTGTGTGTGTACACACACACACACACACATATGTATTTTTTCTTTCACTAAAGGTTCTGCTGAGGAAGCATGCTATTTTTCAGCACTGTTCTTGTAACACTCATAATGTAAAACATACTCGCACCTGGAAGCTACAAAACAACTCTTCTGTCAGTGACAGAGGAGCTGCAGGCTGCTGAGGTTAACTAGATTGCTCAAGGGCCCTTGCTGTGGGGCCAGAGAAAAATTACATGTGACCTGTATACTCCCAGTCATAAGAGTAGCTCAATCTGCCATTTTCAGACACTTGCATTATAACAGTACAGTCAGCCCTGCTTTTTTTTTTTTTTTTTTTTTGCTTATTACTGATGCTGTTTCAGGTGGTCTTCGTAGGTCATAAAAGCCTTTTTCTTAGACAATTTTGCAGTCTTGGACCTGTAACATCCTGTAAATACTAATGTTCTTCACATTACACAGATAGTAAAAAAATGTTTCACTAAATTGAGTTTAAAAATTAACCATTGAGTATATTTTTTTTATCTTTCAAAGTGAATATTGTATTGTATCTTTATTTCAGACATATACAGAAAAAAACAATATATACACAAGTACACATACTTGCATTTACAAATACGAATATATGTGTAAATACACACACGTATGTGCTCAGATAAAACAAAATAAAATAAAACAAAACAAAGTCTAAATGACATGAAATGACAATTATTAGGTCTGAAATGGAGTAGGAAGAAGTATAACATACTTATTAATCCCTACCCCATGCTCAACATTCTATTGAATCCCACTATTCACCTAATTCCCATCATCACTTACCCCACACAATAAACAAGGAGAACATGTATAAAGATGGGGGATATTTTGCATGTAAGATGGATTATGTATTATAACCAAGAACTACAACTGAAAAAATGCCATGATTATATCAATTTTACTAAACAAAGTTGATTTGTGCAGCATTGCACCCTCAGTGTTTTTATAATGACAAACCGACAGACAAAACCCATAAACACTCTAACAGGAAGAGCACACCATGCCCTAGTTTGAAATGTTGAATGTTTCACTTTGCTATTAAGGTTAACGCTTGGCTTTTATTTTTTTTGTCTCTTTTTCTTTTCTTTCTCTGCTTCAGACAATCCCAGCCTTCTCAGTCACGTTCCTGTAACTGTTCAGGTCCTTGATGTGAATGACAACCCACCAGAAATATCAACAGATGAGGAAGTTATTGTCTGTGAGAGCTCAAGGCCGGGACAAGTAAGTGTCGGGGACTCGCCTAGAAAAACACAAAAACACCTATTTCCGTTTTTTGGTTTTTTTCCCTCTACATCTCTGACTTCAAACATTAAAACATTCCTTCAAGTCAAAAACACCTCATACGTAAAGTGTTGAGCGCTGTCCATTAAGCACAGTCATTTCCCTGGCTACATGAATTCTGCACCGAACTGTTGTTTCCCTCAGCAGTTCGGGTTGCTCACCGAGAGCTGAGCAATAAGAGACTGCGAAGGCACTGGAGAGAGCTGCTTAATCATCCCTCATTCAAAATGAGTATCTCAGCAGCAAACCATGACAGCTCTAAATCGAAGCTCATTCCAATTTGCGCTCAGTAGTCTTTGATTCATTCAAATTAAGAAGGTTTTTGAGATACAGCGCGATCAGCAGCATGGAAAATGGCTGAAAGGCTGGTTCGGCAAAGGATGATGAAGTAAAGACTAGGAAGACACAACTAAATACATTTTTAATAGTTTTGAGCTGTTGGAAGAAAAGTTTGAAGAAAAGTTCGAATGAAAGTTTGTATTAAATTTGTATTAAGGTTACATTGTTGCCTGAGGGTTCTTGGCTCAGGGGATTAACTGGTAAGTATTATAATGCACCGAATGAGACAGCAGGATACCACTATTCAGAAGACAATGCATTTAAAAACTGAGCTTCTCATTAATGTTTTAGAATATGTTTGTATTTCTTTTTAATACCACAGCAATTAGATTTTTTTCTTTTTAATTTGTTGGAAGATGACAATCAAAATTTTGACACAATACCTCTTGCCAATAAAGAAGTAACATTTTATCACACCTATTGTCACAGTCTGGCGAGGGCAGACTGTATGAATTGAAAAAGGACCCAAAATGCAGACTCCAAGGAACAGGGAACAAAACTTGAATGTTAACAAAAAGCGAGCCGTTTAATATGGCTGGTAAAAAAGGTACAAACAAAGGGCAAGGCAAACTGAAGCAAAATTAACACAAACCTAAACTGGGAAATCTAAACAAACAATAAGAAAAACCTAGACAAGGAACTTGGAAGCATGGCATAGGAAACATGGCGTGGACAACAGACGACCTGACAATCACACACTGAAAACAGAGGACTTAAATATACTGAGGGATAACGAGGGGGAATGAGCCACAGGAGGAGAGCACAGCTGAGAGTAATTAAGCAGGACGAGGCAAGGACGCAAAACTAGAAACACTCACATGAGACATGGACCTTCAAAGTAAAACAGGAAACACACTGACTGAATTCTAAAACACGCAAACTTAACAGCAACTGGGGGGACAGAACATAGGAACCTGAAACATGGCACAAAACATCACAGTTGACATAACATGGAACACAGGGAAGCCATATAACAAAGCCAAAGAACTAAACCTATGATAACCATAACTGAGATCTAGGGAAACAAGAAACAGTATATCAAAGGACTCAAAACATAACCCATAATATAAAAGCACAGGATCTCTTCCAAATAAAATAGGAAACATAATGAGACGCAGACATGACAACCAGAACTTAACGTAAGACACAGACATGAAACACATGAAGAGCAGGGGAGATTTACCATAGTTGGAAACACGAGGGGGAAATAATAACTAGAAACACTTAGGCATAATAATACAAACTTGATAACATAAGACACGCAGCATGAAACACAAAGGGTGAGGGGAAACGTAAATACAGGGGAAGAAAACACAAGGAGTCTAATAACCAAATGAACTTAGATAACCTAATGAACAAAATAAACTCAAACTTAAAACGCTGGGTCAAAAGACCCAGGACCATGACACCTATAATTAGTTATATATATTTAGTGGTACACACTAAATGGTTGGGAACTGGTTCTTATATAGTTCTTTTTTACTAACTGAGCACGTTTTTACCTTTTACGGTACATTTAAGTTTAGGTAGATTTTTTTAAAGCTTGAGGTGTCCCATGGTTAAAATAAAAAAATGAGTTACTGTTACAGCAATACTGGCCAATTGCTAAAGGAGTAAAAATGCTTGACTTTTGTATAAGTGACCTCGTGTGTTTAACACATTTATTAGACCAATAACAAAACACAAATATTTTAGAAACATGTTGAAAATTAAAAATTACATTCAGCTACTAAGACACTTGTTTTCTGTTTAGGGATTATAGCAATAATAATTGAAAATGTAATAATGTTCTTTACTATTTTTTGGCTTTTTTTGTAAAACTGTATATTTGAAAATCCATGAATGGCAACAATAATTACATCTTAGCATTAGAAATGTAATTTAAATTAAAGAGCTTGCACATACTGGTGGATTAATCATTACATAAACATAAAGCACGTGTTTAGTAATTAGAAGTACTTTTAATTTAGTGCAGCTGTGGCATAAACCTTACATTAGGTGGTGGTTAAGCAGTGTACATGTACAACTTTTAAAAGTAGGGATGATAACACTTTTCAAGATGGGCTGTTTAGTTTTATAGGTGACTCTTTCAATGCAACAAATTCAGTGTGAATTCTCACTTCAGCAGTCACTGGGCTGTTCTGGTGTATAATTTGACATTGTAGGATTTATTTATTTATTTACACTAAACTAATTTACTAATTAGATCAAAGATCACTGGGCATGTTCAGCCCAAAAGATGCCTACAATAAGAGCTGATTGTCACTATCTGCCAAACAATGGATTAATGGAAGACAAATTTGCACCCGCTATCAAACCATGCAGACATTTTCATGCTGACAGCAAATTGTATAGCTCCATCTTGTTTGCAAACATCCCACTGAGTTTTAAGAATGATCTTTTTAGCATGTGTCTGTTTTTTCTCACACTGATTAAAACGACAACAATTAGAACTTAGCTTTTGAGCCCTTAGAAGAAAGAGAGCTCCGCTCCACTCAGCCACTCTGTCAAGCATGACATCCACATAAGTACAAATAGACACAAAGGACAGAGGCTTGAGCAAGTGCACCAGGAGAAGAAGGAAAAAAATGCCCCTAATCTCACATTTAAACTTTTTCTCGGTGACAGAGGGTATCAGGTCATTGTTTTCTCTCCTCACAATCTCTCCTCGCTCTCGCTGTGTCTTTTACCAATTAAGCGTAGTAATCTGACAGAAGTGGCAGTAAGGTTGCCCCGAGAGCACGTCTTTCATTGTTAGATTCCAGCTCCCCCTTGCACAAGCCAAAAGCTCTCAGATGCAAGTGTCACAACTAGATAGTCTCCTTCGAGCACCGCACACAAGTAAAGAAAAAATAGTTACATGAGCATTTGGCTGTAGGTCAGAGGCACTCTTGACTGTGACTAATTATGATCAACAAATCACAAGACATGCTAGAGAAACTAAATCAGCTCCTTGTCCTCTGTGCAGAGTTAGTGTGTGGCAGATAATTAAATGTTGCAGGTGTCGTCGCTGGAACGTGATTTATCCTTTGTCTTGTGAACAACAGGTGATCCAGACTGTCACAGCAGTGGATAAGGATGACTTTGCCAACGGACAGCGGTTTTCCTTTGCTTCACCAAGCCAGCTACCAGTTAATCCCAACTTTACCCTTAAGGACAATGAAGGTAATCAAAGTGATCAATATGTTTGTTTGCAGTCCTTATGAGTTTTGCACTCTGCCTACAGAGATATCCTCGTTGCTCACGCTTCGAGATCCAATAAGCTGCACTGATATTCCAGCACCTTGGAGGTGCAATAAAAATATTCTCTCTGTCAGCTGGGTATGGTAAGCATCTGAAGACTCAAATGCTGCCAGTGGTACCTACTGCGAGTCAGGTTTGCATGAAACATAAGCATCATAGAGGGTTGGCATGTTTGAGCATTGTGTTGTCAAATGGATTACCTGCTCAGGCACTCTCTTTCCACCTCATGTGTGCATTATTTTGTTCCAGCCCAGGGCCAACAGTGGGTGTTACCATGGCAACAATTTCAGTCTTAGGGGAATACCTAGCCCTGGGTTGGTCTGCAATCACAGGGCTTTTAAAAGCTCTCAGCCTGAAGATCTCACAGTTTCCCACTGAGAAGAGGAGTTCACAGCACTCCAGAAGAATCTCTGAGCCAGAGAGGGGCATAAAAACAGAGAGGAAGGTAGTATGAGAGAGATCAAAAAAATCAATGTGATAACCAGAGATGAGTCTGTTTAGCCCTTGGTCCAGTTACTTCCCACCACAAGAATTCCCTTGCCTACTTCAACTACATTAAAGTGCAGAGGGAAGTTTTGCTGCATTCATGTAAGTGGCACTCAAAGACATCCCTCACTCCCTGCCCACCTCCACACCTAAGGGGTACATAAATCAAACAGGGCAAAGATCGACTTTAGCACTGCTCCAAAAAACATTTCAGTGGATACACAGTATAAGTAGTTAATTTGGCTCCTGTTTTTTTTAGCAGTTTTACACATGACATGCATACAGAGCAGCTCTGCAGTCAGCTATTGAACCTCCAGATAGTGGTGTGGTGCAAGAGTTTTTCAGAGGAAGCCAGAAAGTTTGAGTTTGCTATAAATCCTACAACTGTTTTAGGTGTGTGTGTGTGTGTGTGTGTGTGTGTGTGTGTGTGTGTGTGTGTAACTGTCCTGGAAAAACACTTGTTAAATATAGTTCTTATTTTTGTCACTTTAAAGGGTATGAAGACATACACCTCCACTGTCACAAAAACATCTCTTGCTGATTTGCCATATGCTGTGTTGAAGTGACCATATTTAGCGTTTTTGGGTTTTACCTTAGGGTGTTACATTCCTTTTTTGTGCACATTAAAAGCCTGCCAGGTAATAAAGCCCAACGTTTTCGGCACAGGGAGAAAGCAGTGCAGACAAACTGCCTGCAGGGCTTCATTAGGAGTATATAATTTTCTTCTTCCAAATGTTGTGAGCAAACAAGTTTTCCTGGCTTCACTCTTGGCATCTGAGTTACTGAAATGCGCAGTGGATTAATTTTATTTTTGATGGCACTCTTCAGTGTTGGCACCTTGTGCGGTTAATGTGGTTAAAGTATAAGCTGAAATTTTATGCCCATACCTAAACAAAATTGAAAGAAAGTGATCTAGAACTACAACAGAACTATATAGGTTCTGCTTTGGGCCATGTTGCTTCTCTCTACAGAGTTTTATGACATGTGGCTTGTCTTGTGTTTGGGCCAGTTCCTGTTTGGAACAAAGGATTAAACTTAGCTTTTGGAGTTGTACTAAACATGCACTGATTACAAAATGTTCTTGGCTGATTTCAAATATGCTCTTAGTGTGACTTGCCTATACCAATTTCGCTGATTTCAGTTTTATTTCTAAGAAACAGTAACTGACAGCATATATGAACAAAACTCAACTTTTTCTCTGTGGAAACTTTTTCATAACAAAGACATTATTAAAATTAACAATTTCCCCCAAATAACTTACAGGATCCTCTCTCACTCTCACAACTGACAATATATTGTTATCCTACTGAAAAGCAACATAAATAAGGATCTGAAAATGAATTGCTGTACACCTGCCTTTACCTGACATATTTTACCTTACCGATCAAAAGCAGGTGCATCAGATTTATACAACAAAAACCAGATTCTGTCACACATCATTTACCAATATGTTTATAACTTCACCAGGTAACAGGACATTGACCCTTTCTCTTCACTTTTTATTCTAAATGCTTCAAAGCTAAGTTCTTCTCTTGACTCTAGAATTTTTATTCGTGGCAGCTTTCATCTTTTACTGTTCGCTGCTGGCTTGTGGCTGATTCTGAGCTCTCGATAGCTTTAGTGTTAGCCACTTTTCCTTTGTTAGCTTGATTAAACTGTCCATGTGCATTTGCAAACTTTGTTTCTTCGTTCACTTTCGTGCTAACAGCGTAGCATGGAGCTGTGAGTGTTTGTGCGACTGTTTACCTCTGTCACAGTGCACATTTTCCATGTATTGGGTCGCTTGTATGAAAGGATGACCAGCCAGTCACTAATCCGAGCTTTAAACACTGGAAATCAGTTGATTCTGGTCAATTGATGTTCCTGAGATGCACCTGGGAGACAGAGGAGAAAGGACACTTGCCAAAGGAGCTATTATTAAATTAAATTTCTTTGTGGAAGTGTTTTTGTCTTGAGTGTATTACCTGGAATATGCCAAACACAGTGGGAGGGTGTCTCTTTAAACAACTCATTATTATTAATATTGTTATTGTTAACATTATTTATTAATGCAAAGCTAAGAAAAGGGACAACATCAAGCTGTCACAGTGAGACAGTAATTCTTTGCTTTTGTTTTTTTTATTGTGACAGGGGTATTTTATGGTTTTGAACTTTAGAAATAAAATGATGCTCTTCACAGCAGACAGTATCAAAGTGTAAATGCATAGTGAGGTGAAAGGGGCAGTCAACATTTTCTTTGGTGCCTGCTTCACTGTAAAAGTTTAATCCAGTGATTTACAGACCTTTGGTCCTGGCAGCTTTTCTGTGTAGGGATAAAAGCTCCTGATAGGGTATAACAGGGTAAATTGGTTTCACGTTACAGATAAGAGTGATTCAAAGCCCTTCTTGGATCTGAGTCTTTTGAAAGATCTGCTTGTATTAGGGAAACCAGGGCATCTTCCTGGAGCCAGGTGTTAGAGGCTAGTGCTTCATGGGTAATGCATGCCTGTGACTATTAAGATTGGCGAGGACTGCATCATTCAAGTTTTTAAAGCTTTTGAAAATCTACACGTCCAGTCCACATACCCATCATTTGAAAATATTTCTCACTCTTGCAAAATGATTCTTTCAAAAGTTCTTAGATTTATTATAACAGAACCGTCTGCAGTAAAATATTCCCAAAGCATTAAATAAAAGGAGCTCTTCATTCTTGAAGGATCGATGGCAAGAGTTAGGGTTTTTTTCATGCTGTTTGAGTAATAGTGCTTTTCATTTTAGATTTCGTTGAGATTTGAGTGCATACCATCTCAGAGGCTCTTGGTTTTTGACATAGTAGATCTTTTATATAATCCCATAAAGGATCACCCAATTATGTGTTATGGCATGGAAAGAGTTTTTTAGAGATACATTATACCAAAAGGAAGAAAATCACATTACACGTTATACAATAATCATAATTTGTAACTTTCAAACCTCCTAGTATTTCCCCATTATGTTAGCATAGAAGTACTAATGACTATCTTAACTCAAGATGTGCAGTTGTCCAGATGAAGGATTGACACCTCCAAGTTCTCTCGGAAGCACATGTGCTTCTATTCCCACATAGCATTGAGCTTACCATTTGGCACTTTCTGATCTTTTAATTCGCTTGCCTACTCATTTATACTACAATTCCTTGTCCACTTAGAATGATTCATATCACCTTTTATTCTAAAGTTGTCTCTCATCTGCATAAATCGCTCTCTGAAATGTTAAGCTGCTGGACTCAGAATTCATGTGGTTTCAGTTCGTTCAAATATTAGAGCCTACATGTGCTGCACTCAGAAAATGGTGTAAAAAACATATGCGTAGCTTTTTGCTTGCACTCTGTGTTAGAAGGTATCTGCCTGCTCACGATATATGAGTGAGAGTGAGAGCGAGGCACAGTGAGCCATACTGTTGACTCCACTGTCTGATAATTAAAGTAAGCTCTTCACACTCAAAGCAGCTTCTTTCATTTCTGTTGTAGCAGACCAACAGTTGGTAGCAGCTCTCTGCCAAGGCCTAATACCCCCCTCTGTTGTTGTGCAACTGATGAAAATCCCTCTCAGTCACTCACACGGCTAACTCTCTCATGACCTCCTTTCCGTCTCAGTTACCATTTGCACAATGGATCGCCATGAAACGTGAATTATGGTGGCTTTGTGCCCAGATTTTTGTGTGAGAAAAACAGGTTCAGCTGGACTCACTGATATATTTTTAACTAATTAACCAATTAGAATCCACCCTTTCATTCCTGATATTTAGTATTCACTTGAAAAAGAAGATGACAGCTAAAGTTCTGTGTGTGTTTTGGGTTTTTTTTTCCATCAAGCTATTTCTTTACTTCACCATATCACATCTAATATCATGTTACTGCTAATGCGCTTCCTGCAGAGATGTGCAACAGCACTGACTCTGTTTCACAAAATCACATCAGCAAAGAGGTTGAGTGAGGATTTTTAGCTAAAAAGGAAAACACAGATTTAGTCTTAAAATGAGATCAGTGCCTTCTGCTTGCAGTGGAGCTGAAGCCAGGACACCTGAAATACTGAGCTGTCATGCAGACGTGTTGATGCAGCTGAAGTGGTGGATGCACTACAATAACTGCAGGTCAAACTCCTACAGCGTATTAGGCACCATTAAAGCTGAAAAGCAAGGGGATGCTTCTGCTCAGCTGCTCTGGGAAAGCACTTTGTGACAAACCTATTCTGTTAAAAGCCCTTTAAATATAGTCAACTTGACTATGCCTACATTACAATGACTGAAAATTGAATGCCTCTTTGATCTTGTTATCTGTCACATTGTGATGGCATTTTCTTCTAAAAAGGCAATTAAACTAAGGCTATCATCTCTGAATAAGCCACATACGTAAATAGATCAATCGATTTCTGAAAGCATCTTCTTCCACTATACAGAAGCCGTTATAATATTTCAGTTAATCAGCCGTTCTGAAAGTAACGCTGTCACGCCACAGCAATATGGGATGTTTAATTAGCTTTTATGTCATTCACACTTCACTTGCAATTGGTGTCACGCTGCTAGATTCCCAAGCACCTATTATCTGCTGAAACAGCATTGTTTGTGTAGACCTGTCATGTGCTGCTTTGTCAAAACCTATAGCAAACAACTAAACGCTGTCACAAACTCACACTGAAAGATTTGATTAGTTTTCCTTTTATTCATTTGAAGTTCAATTGGTTTTCTATATGATCAGTCGTAACATTTTCTTGGCTTTGCCCTTGTGTCTGTGAGTTTTTTGTTTTGTTTTTTTCATCTATATTTTCTTAACTCTCCTAACTACTTCCATTCTTTTATTTTGAAGGCTGATCCCTCAGGTTTTTAATTCCTCGTGTTCTTCTCTTCCCAACCTCACCAGTGTCTGTTTAAGGTTATCTGTGTCTTATCGCTCTTCTCCCCAGTGTGTAGTTTCTCTGTGTGTCTTTCCTACTGTAGGTCTTTGTCAAGCACTTGTGCACCCTTTGTGTGTTTCCTGAGTTAGTCTTTTTCCCCTGTTGGAAATTTGCTTTTTCCTTGTGGATTTCTTTCCCCCTGCAACCCTGCTGCAGGCTCTTTTGTTGTTTCACAATGTTGAGATTAGAGTTCCTTTTAGTCATACCTCCTGCCAGTCAGTCTAGCTTTTCTGTTTGCAACTGGGTCCATTTTTTTAACTTAACACAAAATCATGGGGGCAAAAACTCATATGCATAAGCTTATGTTATCATGAAAGGACACAGCAGTCACGTTTTATAATTGAACAAATGTGATGCAGTAACAAAGAGGTACACAACGGCATCCTGCAAAAGTAAAAAGATGAACCCATAATTAACTAAACATGCAAAACACAACCCTTCATCACACATGATAACCGTAAACTCAAACACAAACTGCTATCTGTTGTCACTGAACATATTGTCATAAATTAAGCTGAGTCCCATTAATCTTTGTTCAATATAAGGAGGAGTCATGTGAAACAATGGAAAGAAGTGTTGATTGTGCATGAAATGTCTTGTATTTTCTTAAGAAAGATATATTAGGGCACAGTCACATAAGCCTAGACACAAGTCGATGATCCCCCTTGTAAGTTCCTCTGGCTGTGACCAGTGTCACTGGATGACAAAGAGGGCAGTGCAGCAAATCCTCCTTGCGATTACTTGGAATTCCTCTGCAAAATTCCCATGGTCGCCCATAGTTTGGAAGATGCCAACCTGTCTGAAAACACTTGCCTTTTATTCTCCAAACTACAGTGAAACTTCAAAAAGTGCAATACAAAGTGGATACAGAACAATCACCTCCAAAATAAATGTTTGTAGTTACCTACAACTTTTACTTTGTCCATTTTCACTGGACTTCACTGTCACTCAGCGAGTAGTCTGCCAGTGTCATCCTTGCGAACCACGGGTTACTTTGGCAACCTGCTACCAATCAAAAAGAGGCTTTTAGTGCACCATTGTATACCTCTTATCAATCAATGTCATTTCCACTCACCAATCAGTCATACAAAGCACATTTTTCCTTTACAACACTTTTCCCTGACTTAGTCTCCAGGCCTGTGTGAATGGGACTTTGAAATCAATTTCACAACAACTGACAGAAACCTTGCACTTAGTTGTCAAACAAGCATTTTCCCCTTACAACCAGCGGCTATCAGAAGGTCACAAAGATGTTTCTAGGAGCATGTGATTGAAATCTAACCTAACCTATATATTTAGTCTGATTAGTCTCATTGTACAGTTTCTCAACCCAGTAACCTTTAGCAGTAGGTTGGTTGTTAAACTGCTTGCCAGCAGACATTAACCTGGTTAGCTTGAGCTACACTACATGAAAATCCTCATCAGTTTTAGTATTTTCATATAGTACGCCAGAGCATATAAGCCCTCCCACAATATCAAATCTTTGGTAGCATTATAGTTTCACAGTGAATTATAACCTTAATTGAATTGGCAGAAAACTGTGTTTCTGCATTATTCACTCAATTTCAAGTGACCTTATTTTCTCTGATAAAAGCTTATTTGGAAAAAAGAAGAAGCACCTATTTTTTTTAAATAGGTCATAAGACATTGTGCTTATGATGTGCTACCATACCACATTAAAAAAGTTTTTTTTTCTCCCTTTCTTTAGAAACTAGCCAGTGTCATTCATCTGTGATAAATGATACAGTCTCAGCATCCAAAGTAAAAGAAGTTTCAGCAGCAGTGAGTGATTTATAAGGTGACACAGGGATTGGTGCCTTGTGCCAAGATTGTCAGATTTGATTCCTCGCCTTACACTTTGACACACTTCTTTACTGAACCTTATCAGAAAGTGTTTTTAATACTCTTTGATATTGTAAATTAAACTGTTATCTGAGTCTCATATTATTGTCTTATGAATTAACTGTCTTATGAATTAACTGTGAGATTGTAGCCACAAATTCAATATACTGACACATCATACTTACCCTTAAATTAATTAATAAAAGTATTGCTGAGTCTGTAACAGCTAAATAAACATATTTTCTTATTGTTTGTATGTATAAGCCTGTACAAACATCTGCAATGACTGTAATCATTAACTTTAAGTACCCACGTTTGCTCTGTGACCCAGAATATATTTTTCCCAAAATAGTGGAACTATAGAACAATGTTAAATTTCAAGTGGCAGCTAAGAAGAAAGTTCGTGCTGAATCCCATCAGCGGCACCTACACACACCCACCAAAGTTCACAAGGAATCCAACTAAGTGCATGTGTAGGCAAGTGTGAAGTCTGCAGAGATGTGGTTGCGTCGCATGTGTCTATTGTTGGTTTATTTTAGCTCTGTTTTATTTTTTCAGGCACACTTCATATGTTCTATAGAGCATCAGAACAAGGATTCCTTATTCACACTATGACCATTACCAATAGGAAAATACAACCCTGAGCACACAATTGAGTTCATAATTGACTCATTATTGAGTAAAGACATTGCCACTAACTATCCTGATCATCTCTGCATGTCTACCAAACTTATTTGATAGGTCTTTATAATAACCATGATTAATAAACTGCACCATTGTAGTGAATTAAACTGCAGTTTTCATCTGTTTGAATAGAGAGCAGTTTCACTATATCTTTTATTTTGTTATTAATCATTATTAACCCTTAGATGTCAAAACACAACTTGTGTTCATCTCTCACAGAACAACAGCACAAATGGGGACCTTGGTACAAACTGACACTAGCAATTTCTAAACAATTACAAGTGCATCATAAAATATTGTGTGTGTGTGTATTGATACCATCAGAATGTCATGGCAGCAGTGTCATAACTAATGATTAATATTAATGCTGTTATTTGTCATTTCATGGTTAAGAGCAAAATAAGGCAATAATAAAGTTTAAATAACTGGCTATTTAAATTTTATCATAACCACATTTTATGAAACTTACTTTTTTCTGCTGTAAAATTTCTGATGCACTGTATAATAAATGCCTTATCTCAAAAAAGGAGAGACTGGAATGAATAAGTGGCACAAAAGTTATGTAAGTGATAACCAACATCATGCTAATGCTTCTGGTAAAGTTAAAAAAAAAAGGCGATTTTAAAACCCAGTGTAAGGAGGCTTTCACCATGCTGTAGCAGACACCAGAAAAAAAGTGATTGCCAAAATATTACTTTCCTAATACTTTCCTAAAAACCAGATCTTCTCTCATTTGCTGTTTGATCACCTGTCATGTACTGCAAGAAATGCCACATGGTATTGGAGACGCCACATGGTTAAACTGAGACTTTACGAAAGAGTACTGTGTTTCCTCTCACGTGGATTCGGTGTGCTTGCAGATGGCCCTTCTCGCTGCAGTATTAATCAACAAGCACAGAGCTCTCCTCCACCCACCTGTGATGACAGGAGGTTTAATGTGAAATTAGCATGACATAATTGATGCGAACTTCCTTCGCTGTGGTCTGTACAAGGACCTATGCTGCTGTGGAACTGTGCTTCAAAGTGCACAAGCTCTGTTGGAGAACATCACTTACACAGAGCTTGTTTGTCTCTGTGTGCTTTAGCCTCCTTCTCCATCCTCAATACTCCTTCCTTTGGCTCACACATACATACACTCCTCCTCCATTCATCCCCATGCATCGCCCTCTTCTGCTCTCATCTTCCACCTCCCCATCTTTCTCTCTTGTTATTTGCATCTCTCACACTGCACTCTCTCAAAACCCCCACCCATCTGCTTGCTGATACAGTGATACTGCAAGTCTGACTTAATAAAGCTTGAAGTACGTGTTGTCATTCCAACTGTCGATCATTATAATTATTCATAGATGGAGCAGAGATTGGAGTGGGAGGCGAGGTCTCTGAGCAGCAGAGCGATAGTACAGCATGGCGGAGGTGTTTTCACTGAGTGCAGAGAAAAGGTTGCCCTTGTGCACGATTCAGCATTTTTGAAACCTGAAATATTGCACGAATATGTATCAGTATGCAATGTGTCATCTGCTAGTTTCTGGGTAGCCAGTCATGTGAGGCCCAAGTTATTCATCCAGGTAGCTGATTCACCCATGCATATAGCTAAACTGAACAGGGATGGCAAAGCTGGTTCTGTTCAAGGATAGTACTTTGATACATCATCATCATTATCTTTACGTTATTATACACCTACATGTCTTACGTCCAGTTATGTGCAATACCTTAAAAGTATGCTTATGCTGCTGTCCTAGTGTTCATGTTACATCTGTTAATGTTTCCAGATTTTGCACACCGATGCACGTTTGTCTTCAAATTCATGAATCTACCGCCAAATATTAAGATTTGCACTAGTATGTATCGCACTTAAGTTGTTACTTAAACCTGCAATGCATCTCTTACACTGGAAGAGGGGAAATTCCTTTTCCAAATCGAATATACAATACAATATAACTATCCAGTTTTATGTGTAGCTCATATTTTAAATATGTATTTGTCGTTATGCACACACCTATACCAGCAGCAGCTAAGTTGTCATTAATATCCCAAAGGAATTAAAAATAAAAGATCTCTAAAGCTTGGTGAAGCTGCAGCATATAATTATATATCTGCATAATAATCTGCAACTGATGCCACCTCAAAACCCTCTGTTCCCATTAAAAATCTATTAATGGAATTTACTAATAAGGCACTGTGTCAATTTTGCAGATTAAAGGCGTAGACACAAGTATTTATGCAGCTGGCCATTTTGGGAGTTTCCTTTTTGGAGCTCAAAATCTTGGAAGGAGAGTTTTCCAATTGGTCATGCAAACCTGATTTACTATCTTTTGTTGTAGGCAGTTTACGGCAATTTTATTGTTTTTGGAATGCCAGACGCATCAAAACAAGTGTTTTATTGGCATGGGTGAATCCCGTCCTGTTGCTCTTCACTTAGTCATCCTGAATGTTTGAAAACCAAGCCTCGCATATGAATCTTGCCCTTTATCAGAGCTTCCAGTATTATCCAGAGAATTACTTTTTAAACCCTCAAGATCACACACAGCTCAAATACAATTTCTTTGAGAAGAATTTGCTCTCTATCAAATTCATATTGAATTTCCTTCAATTACCTTTCATTGATCTGAATTGCTAAACTCTTCCAGTGGAGAAATACACCAAGTAAACCTGAGCTTACATTATATTGTATATGTATTTTTCTTATTAGATGACTTGCTTTCTCAGTGGTTCTTCTTATATTTTGGCCCACTACTTTGATGGTGTTGACTCATTGAAAGTAAACTTTGTTTAAAGATGATTGCACTCTTGGAAGATGTTGTTTGAATTTTTGTGTCCTGCTAATTTACTTTGCTTTGTAAATCCAGCCCTTAGATTTTATATATCTGTAATTTCATTATTAAAATAAATATTTGCTACTATACTCCCGAGTCTGTCCAATAGATGTGGTGAGTGCACACGATTATAAAATGGTACATTCAGGGTAAAGGTTAGTAAAGTATTAATGTAATTTCCAAAGATGATTTTTCAGTGATTTTGTGTGTCTTGTCATTTGCTTCAGTTTTATTGCTCAGCCTTGCTATAGAACCTACTAGAAGTCTACCTCATTTCCTTTTTTCCCCAGCCTTTTTACTTTTGTTTATCTAAGTAACATGTTTCATTAACAGAAATGTTTCTGCAAGGGCCAAGGTGATCTGCTCTCTTGCAGCACATTAAAATAGTAAGTGAATACCTTTGAAATGAATTAGCTTTGGCACACAGGAAAGTTGTAGAGTTTGTAAGAAATCGACCAGCTTCGAATACTTCAAAAGAAGAAGAAAAAATAGCATTCACAATACCCAGTGAGTGCTTTTTTTGATGTATTTAGCTAATGACACTTATACATAAACAGGAAATTATATACTTCACAGGAAGAGACATCTGACTAAAAAGACATCTGACTAAAAAGAGGAACCAGAGAATGAGTCTTTTTAACCAAGGACACCATTTTTTTTATTAACTCTTTCCTTTTGTTTTTCTTTTACAGACAGCACAGCCAGCATTATTGCAAGACGACGCCGTTTCAACCACCTGACACAGGAGCTCTACGAGCTGCCCATTGTAGTGTGGGACGGTGGGGAGCCTTCGCTGAGCGGAACCAGCACCTTGACCCTGCGGGTGTGCCCATGCCAGCGCCATGGCAGGATCCGGATGTGCCAAGGCGAAGCATTCCTATCATCAGCAGGTCTCAGCACGGGGGCCTTGATTGCCATCCTGCTGTGCATCGTTATCCTGCTGGGTAAGTTGGGACAGCCACTGTGGGGATTTCGGCAGGGGTGCGCTGCCCGGGGGCAAATATATGGAGGCCATGGATGGAGGAGATGGACCATAGAAGTGCAAGGAAGAGTGGGAGGTTTTGAAAAGCTATGACAAGGGCAGAGGATGAAAAGGCATGTGAGGACACAGGTAGAATCTGGAATGAGGGTAGAAAGAGTTAGAAGAAAAGGAAGAGCATGTGAAGGACAGAAGAGAAGGAGAGCACACAAAGAAGAGTTTAGAAGGAAGGTGACTAAAAAGGAGATGGGAAGGACAAAGACAGTAAAAGGTGAGAGGAATGATGATTGTAGGGTCAATACGAGAAGAGAGAGGCGGTGCGTACAACTGACAGGCTATTATGAATGACGCTGCGCCACTTGAAGACGGGAACTTTTTTAGTCTGAGGCAACTCGATTCAGAAAGAAATGTGAATCCAATCAATTTCTTTAAAATTGGGAATTTAGTTTGAGTCTTCTGTCTTACTTACAATCAAATCTCTTTTTTTTAATCCTTCCATCACTCCCTGCAGGGAACATTGCATGTTGTGACTAGAAGAGCATAGGACAAGCTTGGAAGGATATGGTGACAGCCAACATAGATACCACTCTGCTGATTTCATGTGTGAAGGATGTGTTATGCGCCACGAATATAAAAGACCATCAGAAATACAGTGAAAATACACAGGGCTTATTTGGTGTTGCCAGCTTGTCACAGCACCGAGAAAACATGTCTTCAATGAAAATGCATGCCTTGTTACTATGGCAACCCCTCTTTGCAGTGACAGTAAGTGATTATATATAAACTTGGAAATATGATCTGGCCGCATGAATTTAGAACGTTGGACAGCAAGCATCAGAGGTCAGACCAAAAAAAAAAAAAAATCTTTGACATATATTGAAAATTCAAACAGAAGATTGAATGAAAATTGTTGAATTTACTAAAGGTGTGAGGATTGCTGCAAACCAAAGTACATCAGAACATGATTAGGAAAAACTATGTAATAACAAAGGTTCATCAATGCTCCTCTCCCCTCCTCTCTTTACTGATTGTCTGTGGACATTAGTGCATGAAGGTTATGCATATTCATACCAGCTTTCTTCGTCCTCTATGCCAGCCTCTGGCTGAGACGAACAAAAGGCCATCACCACTGTTTGGTGCAAACCCTTGAGTGAGAGACACATGCTGAATCACTAATCATCAGCACAAGAAAGAGCCTGTTTTGAACAGAGAAGCAAAGAGAACAAGGAAGAGACACAAAATATCACACCTGCTTTCTTTTTGTGTTTCACCTGTGTTGTATTTTGCTTTCACACTTTCTAGTCTCAGGTTCTTTGTCTCTCACGTAGCGCCTCTCGACAGAGGGTCACCCGAAGAAATTTGAGATTTTGTCAGTGTGTCCCAGTCAAAAAAAAATACATTCCAGTCCATTTACCTTCTCATCATTTTTCTTGCCTGTGTCGTTTTTCATAATTCAACATCTTTTCACCATTCCTCAAAATTTGGCACCTCTGCACCATTCTTTTACCAAATATAATGAAGAAGTAGCTTAATGTCGGATTGAAATGATGGTGCGCGTTCTCTAAACATGATATGCTCATTTTTTTAATTCCCCTGGGAGACTTCTTTTGCATGTCATACACTCCTCTCCCCCAGTACTGTCAGCCTAAGCATCTCAGTGTGTTTAGGCTTTGGTACTAGCATGCAACATGTATCTCGACATTTACCGCATAATGACGTTAAACTTACAGGCCTTTAATCATCTTCCATTATATTGCTGTCATTGTGATCAGACCTCAGTGCAAATTAGGAAGAGCTTATGCACACATGGAGTATCCTAAGTCAAAGAAAGCAACACAATGTGCATGCACTGATTATTTTGAAACTCTTTGCAGCCTTTGAGAGTTTGCTTAAGCTAATTAATGTGCAATAATGAATATGCTATAAACCTTGGACCAGAAAATACAAAAATCTTTTTTTAAAAACATGTAAACTATAGCTAGCTGTTTAGTAAAGAGAAGTGCTACCAAATCAGTGTATCGCCTAAACACACAGCGCACACAGTTTCAGTTCTTGCTCATCTTTGCTTGTCAGTGTGACTTGTCTGTGGCTGATTGTTTTCTGTTTGTCCGATTAATGTCCGTGCTTTATCTCTGTGCCCTCTAATAAGCCATTTAATTAGGCCTGCAGCAAACCAGAAAGGGATGCAAACTAATGATTCAGCTGATAATGACCTTTATGCATGCCTTAAATAGCTTAAAATATTCATAAGCCCATCATTGTTTGGATGTAGTTTCCAATACTAATATTAACTCACTATGCAGGAAATAGTACACTATTAATTTACTAGCTGGGTTAAATGAGGAATTTTAGAATAATCTCTACAGCCTCCTTGATATCTAAACTCTTATGAGTTTGTACTGACACAGATTACCATAAATATCATTTCAAGGGTAAGATTTAAGTTCATTTTAGCATCTTATTTTATGTAATAAAGCTTGAAACTTGCCTTTCGTTTTAGTACAAATAAAATGGCTACTAGGCAAAGTGTCAGTGTTAGTCTGATTGACTCATTCTTTTCCCTCAGGACTCCATCTTATTTACAAACCACGTTTTTTTTTCTAATAATGATTTTAAAGCCTGTCTTGCATATTTGAAATATAAATAATGAACTCCATGGCTTGCATATTGATCCATAAAAATAATAGAAGTTCTGTAGCAATGTTCCAGTTAACCAAGTTTTGCTCTCTTTGACCTTTGGTTTGATGCTTATGAGTTTCCACTTACTTATTATATCACACAGGGCAAAAGTTCTAAGCTACTCCTCATTTCTTTAGTCTTGCTTCCAAGGAGCCAGACACATGGTCCATTGGTCTTGAGCAATAGGCTTTCTGAAAGTTTCTCTGTGGACACTGACTGCTACTATTTCACTCATTTTCAGTCCAGTCCTTGTACCTGATCATTTTAGGAGGGATCACACAAAAAAGGAAAACAAACAAAAGCAAACTATTTGTGCTTTAGTTAAATCTATGAAAAAGTCCACAGATAACACAGTTTAACAGGCGTAACATAGTATCTCACAACAATGTGATTTCCAAAGACCAATTAGCCAAAGGTTCAGAGTGTCTTGGCATGTTGTCCAGCATGTCATTAAAACGTTAAGGAAACTGGTTAACTAACTGGAGGATAACAGAAAGGCTGCTGTGCAGAAGTCATGGATTTACCTCCCCAGAGTCTGGACCTCAAAATTAGTGAACCATTCTGGGATCATCTTGACAGAGAACAGAGTAAAAAGAGCTTTGGGATGTCCTTCAGGAAGCCTGGAGAACTATTCCTGAGGACTAGTTAAAGAAATTTCAAGTAAGATTGTCTAAGACGGTTCATGTCCTGCATACAACATGGTATGCAGGGTGCTCAGTTGCAGACAGGAAAGTACTGCAGAGGGTCATCAACACAGCCCAGAAGATCACTGGCTGCTCTCTGCCCAGCCTGGAGGCCATTGCAAACTCTCGGTACCTCAGCAGAGCTGGCAATATCATTAAGAACTACTCTCACCCCAGTAATCAACTGTTTGAACTATTACCGTCAGGCCGACGGTACAGGTCACATAAAACCAGGACAAACAGATTCAGGGATAGCTTCTTTCCCAGAGCTATCACCGTAGTAAATAAGCACAAAACAATTGAACCTGCTTAACTATACCATACTTGCCACTGTCACTATATTATGCTGCTACTCATATTATCATTATATGAATTTTGCTATTCTGTATATATCGTACTTATTATTGTTTGAGTACTTTGGTTGTTTTATTGTACTTTTTATATTTTATACTTATATTTATTATTGCATTTTGCACCAAGGGAGTGGCACTCCAATTTCGTTGTACCTTGTACAATGACAATAAAGGCTATTCTATTCTATTCTATGTTGAAGAATAAAGGTGATCATACCAAATATTGACTTTCAAGCTTGTTAGAATTGTACAAATCCTTTTTTTGCCTTATATGTTGTATTTCCATATTGCTCTACCTAGTTCCCATTTTTCTAGCAAAATATTAGGAAATGAGCAACGGCTAAAGACTTTCGCACACTACTGTAGAAACCTAATTTTATAATACAACACAGTCACATCTCCTATAATCACATAATAAATGTGACTTGTGCAACAGTCTCTACTGTAACTGACACAAATCTGTAGACTCAAATAGTGCTTCCAGTGCCATGAGTGTTATACTGAGCAACACATATACCCTATAGCTGGTATAGGCTAGCCACATGGAATGACCTGAATAGCCCATTATGAAGCTTTAATGGAGAAAGTGTATTCCAATATAGTTTGCACAGTGGACAGGAATATACTTTAAATGCAAGTAGATCATGAACTGTGGAAACTGCTGTCTGGTGTATGAAATGCCAGCAAGTAATAAAGGTGCGTTTTCTCAGAGTCTCAGTAACATTTTTACTGTATGCTAAGGTTGTTTGCCTCCAAATCACAGCGAGGCAGATAGCGCAAGAGAGACGTGGTGCAAAACAGTTTTAACCGTATCAGCTACAACACGTGCATGACAAAGTTAAATAAATAATCAAAAAATAAATTGTTTCCTTTTTCTGCTCAGTGATTTTCCCAAGTTGCCTCACACAGTCACATGGTGGCTTTGTGTAATTGGTTGCTTTAAACAAGCTGAGTGATAAGCACTGTCCCAGACAAATTGCATTTTTCACCCTCTATAACCCCACTTGGGCAAAGCACCAGGTGGAATAAAGTTTAGGGGGGTTTTGTACAGATTAATCACCCTTTAAAAAAAATATTAAAACACAAGCATGGAAAAACACTCAGTGGTGAAACTTTTAATGAATTTGAGTGTAATCACTTTATTCATCAGGTGTATGAGGGTATAGTGAGACAGTTTTGTGTGTGTGTGTGTGTGTGTGTGTGTGTGTCTCACTGCACCAAAGTTGTTATCTTGCCATTAAAAAAAAAATCAAATATTAAAGACATGAAAAAATGTCTCTTTATACATTTCACTATTTGAGTCCTCATGCTTAACATAAGGAGGCTAGTTTAATTCAGATCCATAGATCTAATCTAATAAGAAGCCAAGCAGTGTTACAAAGTTGCAAAAATAAAAGGGTGTTTTGTGTAATGTATAGATTTTTTAATTCTGATGAAACTCTGCACTTTGGCTTTACTTTTTTTCTTACCTACAAAATTGAACTACTGGAATAAAGTCTCCAGTGGTTGACTAACTCAAGTTTGAAGAGAGGATGTTTTGAGGTACACTGACAACAGAACTGCTTTATAGTCAGTTACAGCATGCCGAATCTACTGCAATATGTATACAAAAAATGTTTTGCTTGAATAGATCGGGTAAATGCATCGGTGCATCCCTGAGGTTATGAAAGCTGAATCCTGTTACTCTTTATCCAACACATCACCTTCCTATCTCTCACCTTGTATGCGTTAGGTGCCTCATCATTACAGGCCGATCTAACACAATAGTGTGTTGCTTTTAGGTGAATATAGAATATAACAGTTAGATGTGCAATGCCAAAATTCACAGTTTTTTCTCCTGGTAGCTTTCAATGCAGCTTCAGTGTGAAGCCCAGTCGGCTCTGCAGTAATACTGATATATCTCACTTGTCTGTGCTAATGTAACTTAATGAACTCCTTTTAGATATTGCACTGCTGTAAAAATTTTCTTCTCTCACTGAAGCCATTTTATTAAATAAATGTTCACGTTAACATATTGCTAAGAGGTCATCATTAACCCAAAGAAGCATAACTCTCATTAGCTGCAGTAACAAGTTTCAAACTCTAGCACGTTATCAAGTATTACTTGACTTCATGACTTCATTAAGAGTTGGAAAATATATTTTACACTGTAAGCTACTTGTCAGTAAAGACATTTGGCAACATCAGGCCGTATTTTCTTTAATGTAGATGAGCAGGCACATTCTTACTATTCACATAAAACTTAGAGGTCATTGCATGAGAAAAGTATTTGAAATGTTGGACATTTTGATTGAATATGAGGTTGAATTGGCTCCAGCAATGACTCTGATGTGCACATCGCCACCGTGTCAATCGTTAGCATTCAAATAATAATCAGGGATTCATTGCTAATGATTTCTAATGCTTCTTACTGGTATCCAGCTTTTTAGCCCTGTGTTATTTTAAGCATCCTGGTGGAAATTATATACTGTATATATGCCAAAAAACCCAGCTTTGGTGCAGTGATTTTTTTTTTTTTTTTTTTTTTAAGAAACAAACACATTTAACAGGCCCGATATTAGCACATAGCACATTAGCATCTTTTAACTGTCCTCACCGTGATTAGCACTAACACTGCAAAACATCTTTTCTCTGTGTTGCAGCAATTGTAGTCCTGTTTATTACTCTAAGGCGGAGCAAGAAAGAGCCCCTTATCATCTCTGAAGAAGACATTAGAGAGAATGTGGTCACCTATGATGACGAGGGCGGTGGCGAGGAGGACACGGAGGCTTTCGACATCATCGCTCTTCGTAACCCGGCTGCCGCAGAGGAGCTCAAGTTCCGACGGGACATTCGCCCAGAGGGGAGGAAACATTGCGGCCCGCCCCGCATCCATCGCAGCCCGTCTGTGGAGCTGGACGAGGTGGATGTGCATCAATTCATCAAGCAGAAACTAGTGGAGGCCGACATGGACACTAGCGTGCCGCCGTACGATTCACTTCAGACCTACGCTTACGAGGGTCAGGGCTCACCTACAGGATCCATCAGTCCTTTAGACTCACCCGGCACACATTCGGAGCAGGATTTTAACTATCTGGATAACTGGGGACCCCAGTTCCAGAAACTAGCAGAACTCTACGGAGATCCAGAGTCAGATGTGACGACCTAGTCTGTGATTTCAGTCTTGTTCAAACCAAATCTGTTTGAAATCCGTTTTTCAGATTTTCAGTGAAGGATATCAACAAACAGATATGCTAACTGTTTCAGTGGTTTCCAACTTATACTGTTGAACTAAAAAGGACTGCTCTATTTTTATTTATTTTGTTTTTCATTTTGTCCCTTTGGATCATGGGTCGTTCATCTGGAAGCATTAAATCAGATTTTGAAAAGGAAAAACATAAATATGGGGAAAGGAAAATGATATTTTCCTTGTTGTATATTTTTTAATGCTCAATAAAGTCCTGAAATCCATATAAGTGGATATGTGAAAATTTGTACATTTGTCTTCTTCCTCCAAGCATGGATATAACAGCACAGCATGGAATTATCATGGTGGGAGGCATTACCAAAGCTATTCATGATTCAACACACAGAGGATGGTGCTGAGGCAGCCATATGCGCAACAATGAAACCTCCAGCAAAATGAGCTTACAATGTGTTTTGTTTATTTTATGTGGTTGTTAGGCTGACTTCTCACTTGTTAACTAAGAAAAAGGAAAGTACTTACTTATCCAGTTAACCATCTATACCCCAATAATGTTCGAGAGTCGTGAGAATTCCCAAAGAAAGAAAGAAATGGGAAATCTGGTGAACACTAAACACCTCTCTATTTAAGATTTATAATTTTAGACTTTCATCTCTTTCTCATCCTATTGTCCGTCTGACTGCACTATGTATTCCCTTATCCTCTTCCTCCTTACCTGTAGCCTCATTTCCTGAACTGAAGTCAGAAAACAGGCATCAGCATGCTTAAACATGCTTATGACCCTTCTTGCTCTGGACAGCTGACAATAAGGTGGCTAAATATCAACTGATGATGAACCTTTATGCTAGCTAATGTTAGGCTCAAATATCCTAAAAATCACACTTTCCTGTAATAAGCAGATTGATTAAATTCCCACTTTGTAAGAGTTTATTTGCTAATTCCTTGAGTCTGACAATGTTAGAAGGTTCACTAACACTGACACAGCATTGAAACCAATAGAAAAGTTAAGGATATTCTCAGCAAATCATCATTCATATTGGTTAAAAGTGAACTGACTCGTCGACCTGTATCGGACTCATTTCACAAAGTTTAACAGCCTCATCCAGAGCAAACATATGTCGACGCTTCACATCTGAGGTGAAACACTGACCAGAACATTTAAAGTATCTCGGGTACAAATGTAAAACACTACAGAATATTTCATTGGCATATCTATTTTTTCTGTGTTGGTGTTATTCAAGTAAATTTAGATATAAGGTCTCAAAAATGATTTCATAGTTGCTTGTAGAAAATTGCTGGCCATCCACAGCAGTTATAGGGAAACAGAGCACATGCGGCCATAAAGGGGTGCAGAGGGCTGAGGTATATATATTTGCAAACAATAAATGTACCGTGCGTCTGCATGTATTCACAGTGCTTTACTTGTTCCATATTTTGTCATGTTACAGTCTAATTCCAAAATGGATGAAATTCATTTCTCACCTTAAAATTCTACACATACCATAATTACAAAGATTATTAAAAAATAAAATAATAATCCACAGATATTCACAGCCTTTTCCATGAAAGTCAAACTCACTTGCGTTCATCTGTGAGATGTTTCTACAATTTCCAGTGTTACTCTGGCCTTTTCGAAGGTTCCCCCCTCTCCACAAATATTTCTGCAGCCCTTCACCAATCAAGCCTGTATGGCATAATGGCCAGATGGAAGCCACTACATGACAGCTCACCTAAATACCCTGGTCTGATCAAACAAAGATTGAACTCTTTGGTCTGAATGCCAAGTGTTATATCTGGAGAAAACCAGGCACCACTCATCATCTGGCTAATACATCCGTACAGTGAAGCATGGCAGTGGGGATGTTTTTCAGCAGGAAGACCTGTGAGACTAGTCAGGGTCGATGGAAAGATGAATGCAGCAATGTACAGAGACATCCTTGATGATAACCTGCTCCAAAGCACTCTGGACCTTGGAAGGATTATCTTCCAATAGGACAACAACCCTAAGAAGAGAGCCAAGATAACAAAGGAGTGGCTTTGTGAGCACTCTGTGAATGTCTCTGAGTGACCCAGCTCGAGCCCAGACTTGAACCCAACTGAACATCTCTGGAAATATTGGAGAATGACCATCCAAACTGGTAGAGTTTGGGAAGAACTGCAAAGAAGAATGGAAGAAATTGCTCCAAAATAGTTGAGCCAAGCTTGTAGCATCTTACCCAAAAAGACTAAAAGCTATAATTGCTGCCAAAAGTGCTTCAACAAAGTATTAAGCAAAGGCTGTGTATGCTTGTGTAAGTAAAAAGTTTTTGCTTTTGATTTTTACTAAATTTGCAATAATTTCAAGTAAACTGTTTTCACTTTGTCATTATGGTGCATTATGGGTAGAATTATGAGGTGAAAGATTAATTTAAACAGTTTTGGCCATTACATGGCAAAATGTGTGTGTGTGTGTGGGGGGGGGGAGTGTTTCCATTAATATTTTTCCTTTCAAGATTTTTTATTTTTATTTTTTTTAGAAAGAGAACACAAACAAAAAAGATGCAACCTCGATATCCTTAATATCCACTGGAGTCACTTCATGGTTGACTTTTCAATTTTAATGGTTGTTGTGGAGCCTTTCTTCAGAAGCTGTTTACTACAGACCGGACATTTCTGATAGCACAACTCAAAGTCAAAAAAGTGATGAAGTCAATTTTTGATTTCTCTAGCTTTTCACATTCATATATTATAACTTCCCAACTCTTTCTTGCTCTCACTGCTTGATTTTCTCCTGCAAGCAAGGTAGAGAGAGCAATTAGTGTATTACAGGCACACCTTTGTCGGGCTCACACAGGGATAAAATATCCAGGGGCATATTCAATCCCCAAAACAGTCCACACAATTTTGCTGTGGTTTCTGGATTTTGCCAGTTTTGTCAAATGCCTTCACATAGAAATTAACATAACTAGCTTTTACACAGCTCTTTGATAAAAAGCACAATGTGCTTTCATTTAGGTTATTACAGGAAGCAAAACCTATTAAACACATATCAGAACCTGTAGAAATGTTATAGCACTACCCAGCCCTAACTACTTTTTTCTGACATGCTCTTGTTCAATGTTGGTTGCCTCAGAAATGCTGACGATGCTCTCGAGAAAGACAAAGGGAACATAATGAATATTTCAGACCCCCACCACTCATGACTATAAAAATCGTCTGCCTCATTCTTTCTGCCTCCATGTTTCCTTGCTCAACATTTCCCTCTGCTAACAGAACAGACTTGACTTGCTTTTGTCATTTTTCACAATTTGATTGAAACAGAGAGACAGGCACAGAAATTTTTCTAGCATGTTTGAGGAGCCCGAGGCTGGCCCCCAAGCAAGGGTCACATCATTCACTGAGAGCCAAGCAGAGAACTTCCTGAAACTGACATCCAGCGGCTACTTTTCCGTTTCATCTATTTGAGGTGTTTTGAATCAAAATCATTTGACTATCAGGGAAAAACAGCAACAGGTAGTCAAATCTTAATTGCCATAATCCTTTACATGTCCCCCCCATCCTTCATAAAATCATTCTTTACTGGTGTGACTGCCAAGGGAACTATATCGTACAAATCTGCAAATTTCTGATGACTCATAGGCTTCTAAATCATCTAAATGTCTTTCCTCAAGCAATAGGGTTGTATGAGTAAACAAGTGAAAATTTAAAGTACAGAAAACATGGAGTCATGCTCCGGACGATGTTGGCCTCAACCTAAATGGTTGAATTATCTGCTGGTTGAAGATTGAAAGCGGTATGCATTTACAAAGCAGGTAGGGTCAAAATGTACTTTACCACATTTTCCTCTTTCAGCCAAAACGTATTTTGATTCAATCTCTGTGGCAAATTGTTGCAAGGTTCATCTATGTAGCAAAAATGATTTGTTGATTAGTTTAGAAAAAAAAATGTTTCCATCACCAATTAAGCATGTGTTTTCTTTGTCAGTCAGAAACATTCTCTGGCTAATGAGCATTCAGTTTTATTAGCGATCAACATGAACCTGGAATGTAGACTGTGGGATGTTTGGACTATGCACACTTCATCTATTACTGCCTAATCAAAATAACTATGATATACAACTTTCACAAAGTCTTTTCATTAATGTTACTGAATTTTGCCACTTTCACGCAGCCGTCCAGTGTTTCTTAAATTGACATACAGTATGTAGCACTTTAAGTGGGGGAATTTGAGGGCAATTTGAGGTCCACTGTGAAGAAGCTGGAGGCTCCATGTGTAGGTTCTGAGTCCTCCAGGTCACTGTAGTATTAAGCACTTGAGTTAAAGGAAACTGGACTTCATTTTAGGTTCTTGGAGATGTTTCAACTCTCATACGAGAGGTCCCATCTAACAAAAAGGCTCTAAGATGAGAGGTGACACTTGCCTTGCCTTCTACTTGTGCTTATGATGGCTCTCTCAATCTCCTCCATCCAATGAAGAAAATCTCTTTTGACCAATCCATCCATTAAGTGTCCTGCAACTGATTTTGGTTAATCAAGTTTAAACTTTCCTATAGTTGATGATGTCAAAGTCAATAAACAGCCTCAGGGGAGGAAATCATTTTACTTTCTCTAAATGATTTAGCTGCACAATTAGCCAATTTTACTATATGTAATTAAGGATCCTATTTCATTTGAAGGCATTGAGTTTGACCCCTAATGGATAGTGTGATCTTTATGCTACACTGCGGCCTCTCCTCACGAGCCTAATGACATGAAATGAACATAATTTCCCAAGCTGATGTAATATCATTCTATTGTGCACAGCATGTTCTTATCACGTCCATAGGCATGCAATTTGTGCAAAAGATAAGTCTTGTGGAGAGTGAAGCTTTTTAAGGGAAAGAGATTTTTTCATCCATGACTGGAAAAACTAATCTCGAGGCAATTAGTTACTTGTTAGGAAATTAAGCATACATGACACTTACAGAACGAGTTCTAGCTGAAAAATGAAATCAAATGGCAACTAATTAAAAAGTGGTGTAAAGTTTCCAGAAGAGTGCTAAATTGGGCTTTTGTAAAAAGTGAATGGTAAGATAAGTGTTAGACACAGACAGAGGTTTACATGGATTAAACCGTCACTCCCTGAATAAAGATTTCTTATAGAGCCACAATCTATCAAAGCACTGCCCCTATGTTTCTGCGATAAGGCAGGGGTAATATCTCAACCGTATGAGGATATTTGTTGGGGAAAAAGGTCCCCAGGTTTTTATCTTTTGTCAAAAGAAGCAGAATGGATTATCTAATACTAGTCCTTTTGCAAATGGTTATGATATTTTACTGCCTCCTTCACCTATAACACCTTCATATATTTTGGGGATGGAACCATGGATTTTATAGTAGAGTTTGTTTACAGTGCAAATTGCATACTAAAACAGCTTTAATTGCACTTTAAGGTGTTTCTCTCCCTTTTTTTTAAAATTATATTTTTACTAAGGACCAGTAGACCCAACCAGTGCTGCTTTTCATAGCATTTGAGGTCAGAAGGTGCCAAGCAGGTATGAAGCTTTCACATGGATTATGGTTTAATGGAGAATACTTTGCATATTATAAATGTTCATGACTCTGGAGTATGTGAAGGTGAACTGGAAATAAAAGATCAAAGAGAGCAAGAATCCTTTCAAATTCAAGCTCATGATCATTAAAGTTGTTTTACCCAAAGTCTGTGCTGCAGAGGTTTGTTTGCTTTTTAAAAAGTACTTTGTAGAAGTTGGAATATCATCTTATAAGATGCAAAATGACTTATCAGTGTCACTTATCCCACTGATGTTTATAACTGTTGAGAGGTTATAATGGGAAAACTGTGTGCCTCTGAGTTCAGTCTTTAAAAATGAGTCTTTTTAGAAAACACAATTATATAACTGATTTATGTAGCTTTTACTGTTTTCAGGGAATACAGACAGATTTTTTTAATTTTTTTTTTTTTAGCTTTGTCTTCCTAATACTTCACTTCTGCAGTAACAGATAATTTCCAGTGACATGATAGAATAAACAATGAAGGACCTAAACTCATGGCTTACAACAGCACCATCATGGAGACAGCTGACCTAGATAGCCTTGAAAAGTTGTGCAGGAGGGGAATGGGGACAGGCTGCTGCTGACTTCCTTCACTACTGTGTGACTAATATAAAGCTACATCATGAAATTGAAACCTCTTCACGAACAAGAGAAAAATTAACATTCTTTTTAATGCACATTGAGCAAACCGTAATTGCAAATTGCTTGTGTTAAGGTGGAACTCAGTCAGTAGTCTGAACTGCACAGTAAGATTAATTAGTTAGAAAATAGTGTTACATGTAAAAATAATGTTATTTATTTAATTATTTTTTTTTGTTTTTTGTTAGTTTAGTTCTGATTAGTACAGTTTTAAATACCAGTATATTAGCACTCAGAGGCTAATTAATATTATTTAAGTGTACAATAGACAAAAAAATGTAACAGGTTACAGGTACAAATGTCACTGTAAAAATTTCATTTAAGTACTCTAAAAAGGTTTTGAGCCACCTCTTATTTATTTTTTGTTTTCTTCCAAATTTCCACATTTAGTTTGGAAATGGTTTTAGTGAATTGAAACACACTAAATATAGTGAAATGCAGTATTTAAGGTAAAAAAACAACCCCAAAACATCAAAGAGTTTGTATAATTTTATTAAGCTTGGAAGTCAGTATTTGGTATGACCACATTTATTCTTCAGCACAACATGAACTCTGTTAGGCAAGCTCACACTTTCTTAGTCTTCACCTCCATTTCCAACAGGTTTTACAGATGGCTGTAGACATTCAGTATTATACCTCTCTCCTAATCGCCTCTATATACAGCTTACAATAGCGAACAGAAAAATCAAGTTTGGATTTATCACTATAACAACTTTTCCCCTGGTTTTCAGTCCACTTCCTGTCTAATTTGGCATACTTCAGCCTTCTCTACCCGTTTCTCTTGATTAAGAATGACTTCTTGACAGTTTTCCTCGTGTACACACTTTCTGATGAGGCTTTGGTGAGAAATGGATGAATCAGCTCTATGTCAAATCTTTGTTGATTTTCTTTTTCCTGTTTCTTAAGGACATGACCTTCAGATACTGTTTACCTACTGTAGATATTTTTCTTAGTACTGCCATTTTGTCTTTTGCCCTCCACTTTAGGTAACCAGTTTCCAAGTTTTCAAGGAATTATTGCACATAATGCCATGTTAAATATGCTAAGATTTTGGAAATTGCCTTTTTTGTGCAAAAATATAATTTTATGTCAGTTAAACTGTGATTTTGTTCATTTTTCATACATAAAATTAAAGAAATGAGAGCAAATAATGTGTTATACTGTCAGGTTCAAAGTGCTCAAACTTGTGTCTTTTCCTTGCTCTCTCTCTCAAGTCCCCTGTCTTGTCTCCACTGGCTTATCTTAATGTTAAAAAAGTTTACTTGTCATAGGCTGTTTAGAAAAAATGGGTTTTAAGATTCTGGGTTTGGGCCTTTACATTGTGTTTGTATTGTAAGTTTATAGTGACTATAAATGGAGAAGGAATATATTAAGTTAACAGACAGGGGATAATGAACCACTCCAGAATGATGCATTGGATCTCTTTGGAGTGACAAACCAATGCTGTGTAAGTTTAGGCAAAACATCCTCATATCAAATCTTTGCTCCAACGTCAGGGTTCCATGCACTAATTAGTCCCTGATGTGGCTCTTTTCTCACATAAGCTTTCCTACTGAAACAGGAAAGTTTTCGTTGGACAGCTTATGTGAAATCATTTACATAAAAAAGTGATGTTTTAACTTTGAACAAGTTCTACTCCCTCTATTTCTACTCTTCTTTTAAAGTTGCATTTGGTTGTTGATTTGTTTGTGTTTGTTTACACTTCCAGTCTACATTGTAGTTATCTTGCCATAAAACTTACATAATGTTAAAGTAAGGAATTAGATGTCCAGTAAGAATCTATAACTAAAGAACAAACACTCACAAAGTTTTTCATCTTCTGAGAACATGTGTTAGATTTGAAGACTGCTAATATGTGAGTCAAGACAGCTGCAAGCAATTTGTACAGCCCTTCACTAATAATAGAGAAGTGATACCTTCCTTGCTGTAAACAGCTCCTGATACCTTCCCAACTGTCAACAGCCCCATAAACAAAACAAGTGATTACTGCAGTTGTATTACAAGCATTAACAATTCATCAAGGTTCTCTGGTCTCCCCCCCACCACTCTGACAGTTGGAAATCACACCAGTCTAAATGATTAAGTGTTAAATAAGCCATATGTACTGCACACATGGCATAACTAATGTATTCCTTGAGCTCATTTGGGAGAATCACACTTTCCTGCATCAAATTAAAATTAGATGTTTTTAACTTGGTAATTTTGGTCTCTTGTGGGATTAATGTAAGCCTGTGTGCTGTCAGCACCGTATGAGTGAGTTCAGGTCTCATCAGAGTTCACAGGCTTAATTCAACATACTGTTTTAACATCTGTGATACCCACAATTACTACACATGCCAGCATTCACAAATTCCTTAAAATTTATTCAAGTCTATGAGCCTACTTGGCAAAATTTACCTCTAAGAGTCAAAATATGAAAAAGATACACAAATAGAAAATTTGTGATATTATTAACATATTTTTTGTAGGTATTTGGTGTTAATTTATTTATTTGAGGTGGTCTATAGCAACTTTATGCACAGACAGAGATAAAGGGGAAAACATACAGGCGGTCTGATCAGAACTTAATAAAATATTTGTACTGACTTGACCAAGGAAATCAACTATGCTATGTGCAAATTCAATTGCTCTTAATTTTTAAAGCCAGTAAAATGTTTATAAAGACAGGTACATTATACTACTTGGCTACTAGGGCTAGAGCCTCTGAAGACTCAGGGTGTGCAGAGACAAGTCTTTCTTCATCCTATCCATTTTCATAACGTCTTGTCCAATTCAGGGTCATCAGAGGACAGGAATCTATCCCTGCTGACAATGGATGAGAAGGAGAAAACACCCTGGACAAGCTACCAGTGTCACAGGGCTAACACAAAGTCAGAGAGCCATGCTTGAGATGCTATTTCAATTTCTCCAACTGAAATAACATCTCAAGTATCCCGCCTTGGGATGGTGGGTGGAACCCAAAGTGCCTGGTAAGACGTCACAAGGCACATGGAAAACATTCAACTCCACACAGAAAAACTGTAGCTGAATGGCAGGTTCAGCTGGGGAACCTTCTTTCCATTACAAAAAAGTGCTAAAGAAATGTTAATGATAAGAAGAAAGTACATACATTAGTCTGGTTGCCAAGCTCAATTCTTTATTAAGCAGGAAAATAATCAAACAGTTTGTACATTAAAAACACAGATATGGGTGGTTTATTAGCACATACTCCTAAATTACATTTCAAATTAGAATAAGGATTAACAGATGAATCCCATGTTGTTAAATTTGTTCACATGTTTTACTATAGGGTCTTTACAGAAGTAGAAAAACCCATGTGAATGGGGACTACGTGCACTATTGCCAATTTTCAATTATATGGGTGATGTGCAGAGCCATGACAACTACGGGTGCATAACGTTGATTAGCTATACAATGAAGATATAGAAAATAGTAAGTTGAGTTAACATGTGTGCAAATGAGAAGGACACAGGCTGAAATGTGAACATATAGAGAAGTTTATGAAGGTAGATGAGTTTAAAATCCTGTGGTCAACCATCTAAATCAGCGCACAGTGCATAAGAGACATGTAGAAGACTGCAGGCAAGATGCAGTCGGTGGAGATAATTGCCAGGGATGATTCTCATAAAAGGATACCCACAAGAATTAAGGAAATGTTTACAAAATGTCAGTGAGATCTCATATGAAGTCTCGTTTGGAGATGGTGGCACTAACAAAAAAAAGAAAGAAGAGGCTGAGCAAGATGACAAGATTGATTTTTGGCCAGGACAGGCACAATTAAGAATTAGTGTATCAGAAGGACAGCTAAGGTCGAGCAGTTTGGAAAAAAAGGTAGAGATGCTGACATGTTGGACATGTGCAAAAGAGGGATAGTGAATATACTGCATGAAGGGTTTTGAATATGGAGCTTTCAGGCAGGAGGAAAACAGGAACACCACAGAGAAGACACACGGATGTAGTGAAGGGAGACATCCAGAAGGTTGGTGTGACAGAGGAGGATGCTAGAATAAGGTGAGATGGAGGCAGATGGTCCACTGTGATGACCCCTAAAGAGAACTGCTGAAAGAAGAAGGCAAATCCACATGCAGACAGCACGACAGACAGTAATAAACAGAAAAGCCAGTTACAAAACAGAAAACTAACAGTGTTGATGCATGCTCAATCATCCAGGTAAGTAAGTCCCAAAACGTCCAGATGAACAAAATCAACCTTTTGGGAGAAAACTAACAGAAGCAACTGGAAAAAGACAGCAAAGCTGTGAAAAACGGTCACTCCTTTGAAGAGAGGAGAAGAGAAGAGTATGACAATATGCCTGGATCACACACTAGCAGTGCAACAGCACACAACTTGTACGTGCTAAAGTTCACACGAATGCACCACCATGTGAAGGTGAAAGTGAGGTAATAATCAGCCTTCACATTTTTGTTTTGTCTTTATAATACAAATGTGCAGCCATGAGCTATGTTGTTAATAAGCTGGAACACTGTCGCTGATTCTTTTCACCTATTATGATGCTCTAACACTTGGTTTTGTGATGTAGAGCACAGATGCCTGTTTTATAGAATTCACTTTATTCATAATTGTCTTCCACGCAGTGCATTTCACTGTTGCTGGATGTTTTATATGCCATTACATGCTACATGCCTTTATTTCTTTCATTTGCCATTGCCAGTATATAATGGTGTGTCTAAATGTGATATTGCAAGACTGAGCGAGCTGCCTGTGTGGAGTGCATATGGCCACTAATGGCCAATTTTTGTTTTAATCAGTGTGTATAATAATAACAGTTGTGGCATGCTCTAAGGAGCAGAGGCAAGAGATTGAATACATTGAGTAGAGAAAGGATCTTTATTGATGCTTTGCCCTGCTGACTATCTTGCACTGGGGCCTGGTCATGTCAAAGCCAAACACAGTATAATAGCTGCAAACTGTTGAGTTCTATGTCAGATTGTATGTCAGTGTTAACCAAATTAGCTACACCCCAGCAGCAAATCAGATGCATTGCAGACTGCATGAAACCCTGCCTGTGAATGTGAAAGAAAAGGAAATTGCTAGTATGAGAATGAAGTTCTACTTAGAGTAGGGGGAGAAAAATAGGTTTTGATCATCAGCCCATTTATCTATGGTGGGAGAGGCGAGGATGATACAGTCTCCTGTGTTCTTCATTGACAGGATTGCTTGGGAGGCCAGGTGTACTCATTTGTCTTTGAAATTATTGGAAATTAAGAGGATAATGAGGTCTTCAGGGAGACGCCGATGAGTGTGTCTGACATTCAGCTGAATGAGGGACAGAATATATAAAACACTTTGATTTGCCTTCATAAGAGACAAAACCACTGAGCTTTCTCAAACTCCTGTCTGTGAAAGGAAGGCCACGGCACTATTTCACTTCTGTTAACAATCATTAAGGATAACAGAAAGTAACTGTCAAGTTATACAGTGCACAATGGACCATTTTCTCTTTTAGCAGCATTAAATACCCTGGTTGAAGGGTTGTTAAAATAATACACTTGAGTCCTTTTGACAAATTCTAGTGATTTATTTTTTAATAATAAATAAGAGTCGTCTAGCCTAAAAAAAAAAAAAAAAGAAGCAAAAATTGAGATTTTTTGTTTCTGGCTTGTTTTGCTTTTGTTCCAGGGTGTGAAAAAAATATTTATGTGGTTTTCAGTACTCCTTCTAGTGCAGCTACATTGCATTTTATTGGTGTACCTGAGATATGCTTAAAAGACCCCAGAGACTTCTGGAAGGACACCTGAGGCTGAAACTACATCAAATATTTTGAAATGGGTCGAGAAAAAATTGCTACTTCCTACAAAATAATGTTTGCAGTGTAGGGAATGGAACTGGACACATTATGAGTACTGTAGAAACTAACATTTGTCATAGACAATGCACAGGTTAGGCTTAAATGCAAACATTCTGAGAGGTAGAGCCATTTATTTATAAGCTTTTATAATAGCTGTTTTTGAAAGTCCAAAAAACAAAATCATGTAAATTTCCAGAAAGATAACAAATGCAATCCCAGAAACATTCAAGTAAACACACAAGGCAAACAAGCCGGCAGAACACGATATGATGCAACAAAAAAAAAAAAGAGATGAAAAGACATGGCTGTTTATACTGGGACACACTGAAAGTTGCCAAGGGAAGTGGGAAAAGATGGCCAGCACAAAGCAGAGGAAACTAATCAAGATAAACAAGACAGCACAATTAAAAGTACAAAGACGCAGAAAACAAACAACTATTATAATAAAACACTGGCAAGAACCTAAAACACTCAAACTTGAAATAGAAGGACACAAGGTTATAAAAACAATCATAACAATAAGGGTTAATACAAATTAAACCCTAATGGAAAATCAACAGGAACTCGAATAAGCAACTAAGGCTCAAAATCCTAAAGAGCGAGAAAATTAAGTATAAGGAATATTATAAACAGTAAGCAACAAATAATAAAGAAGAATTCAAAGTCATGACAACATCGGATAATGTTTGTAGTGTTTAACAAAAGAGCAACATTCATAGCAGCGTGGAATCATAAACAAAGCACAAGCTATTCCAAGCTATATATAAGCTATATATAATCCCTGCTGACAAGCTATATTATATATATGTATATATATATGTATATATATATGTACTGTATATATATATATTATATATTATATATTTGTATGTATTATGTATGTATGTATGTATGTATGTATGTATGTATGTATGTATGTATGTATGTGTGTGTGTGCGTGTGTGTGTGATGTATTTCTGCTTGTTTCATACGCGTGTGTTTTTACCTGAAGCTAGGAACAGTGCTCACTTACTCATCTTTGAGCTAAATAACTTCTTATTGCTTCCAAAATAAGGAGAAAGATGAAAAGCAGAACTTGCAGGCAGATTAAGAAGGAACATCAAACAGGTAGAAACTGGGCGGTGACTGTAGTTGTTGTTTGAAAAATTGTTTGCAAAACTGATTTGAGGAATTCTTTCAGAGGGCTGTTTCTTCTTTTGCTTGAGGCATCCTTCATGGGAACATCAAAGAAAAATCCTCTCACATCAGTATTTTGCAAAACTAAGACAGGAAAACAGTTAAAAACTACAAAAGCAGACATGAACAAACGTGGACAGTAAGTTTTCTTATCTCAGGAGATTTCCCTGCTGAGAACTTGGTAAAATCATTTTTTATGAAGTGTGTGTTGTGTGAGGAACACAATTGATTCTCCAGACTCGAGTTTCAGCTCCAGGCTCCGGGGAAATATTTGCAACCCATATGTGTGGATGACATATTGAAATCATACAGCTGTGTTGAATCTTGTCCCAGTTACTCATAAGCTAATATGTGGATCCTGCATGGTGGCTGCCTCATAGTGTAGTTGTGTCCCAGCTGACTAGACAAATCTCCAAGGGAAGTTTATTTAATATGATGCTTGAGAAGGAATAAACAAATAAATGAAACCCTGCAACACAAGAGTTTTATTATTTCTCTGACTGTATTCCCTCTGCGTTGGCTATGTTTGATACAAAAATACAAATAAAAAGGACATAAGAAGGAGCCAATTGGTGGTAGGAGCATCCATACTTTCCAAATTGTCTTTGAAATGATATCTCTCACTGTGGCTCTCTCTCTATCTACAGTGATGTGAAAAAGTGTTTGCCTGTGTTTCTGTTTGTCACACTTAAATGTTTCACAACAACAAGCAAGTTTAAATATCAGACAAAGATAAAAACAAGCAAACACAAAATGCAGTTTTTAAATTAAGGCATTTATGATTAAGAGGGGAAAAATCCAAACCTGCATGGCCCTGTGTGAGAAAGTAATCGTACCCCCATTATAACATAAATTATCTATAGTGTATCACGTGTTTCGAACGTTGAGTTCAATTTCTCTAGCCACGCCCAGGCCTGATTACTGCCACACCTGTCTCGATCAAAAAATTGCTTAAACAGGACCCGCCTGACAACGCAGACAAGACCAAAGATCCTCAAAAGCCAGACATCATGCATCAAGCCAAGGAAATTCAGAAACAATTGAGTGTTCGGGGCAAAAATGACCTGCATGGCAGAGTTCCAAGATGAAAACCACTGCTGACAGGAACATAAAGGCTTGTTTCAGTTTTGCCAGAAAACAGCATGACTCCTAAGACTTTTGGGAAAATACTCAGGACTGATGAGACAAAAGTTGATACTTTTTGGAAGGTGTGTGTCCCATAACATCAAGCATAAAAGTAACACAGCATATTGTGGAACAATAAATTCTGCCGTCTATCAAAACTTCTCCAAGGAGAATGTCCGGCCATCTGATTGTGCTGTCAAGCTGAAGCACACCGAATGGCTTGAGAAATTCAATATGAAGACTTTAGAGTGGGCTAGTCAAAGTCCTGACCTGAATCCAATTAAGATGCTGAGACATGACCTTAAAAAGGCTGTTCATGCTCGAAAACCCTCCGATGTGGCTCAGTTACAACAATTCTGCATAGATTCCATAATTCCCCACAGCGCTGCAAAAGACTCATTCCCAGTTATTGCAAACACTTGATTCCAGTTGTTGCTCCTAATGGTAGCCCAATAAGTTGTTAGGTTAGGTTTAGGGGGCAACTGCTGTTTTACACAGGCCAATGCAGGGTTGGATCCCCGCTTGATAATAAACACCTTCATTTAGAAACTGCATTTTGTGTTTACTTGTGTTATCTTTGTCTAATATTTACATTTTTTGATGATTTGTAACATTTAAGTGCGACAAGTATACAAAAAAATGGAAATTGTGAAGGAGACAAACACTTTTTCATACTACTCTCTATTGTTCTATATAGTTTTCTCCTTAAATGTGAGCATTTAACTTTTCAGTCTTTCAAAAAGATATCTCATGACAAAGTATGCAAGCTTTTTTCCTACGTTTATTACAAACAGTAAAGTTTGCCAGAAAAAAAGTCCTTACACTATCTTCTGTTTCTTTCCAAGTATTGTGCAGGATAAATGTTGTAGTTGCCACAAACCAATGTTTTTGGTGTGCTATGTTTTGGTTATAACTGACATAATTAAATCCCATAAAAACAACCCAGTAAGGTAAATGACAGAGTCTGGGGTAGTTTCCTACAGCAGCCCCTAAAGAACACAGCAAGCATTTATTTTAAAAAGCTTTTTGTTACCCATTAGTAAAATTTGCATTACCTTGCTTCTAACTTCTTCATTCCCAAGCAATGTACTGCAAATTGCTGTGAAACTATGTGAATAATTTTTCTGTTAGTCGTGTTATAATCTTCTGGCAGTTAACCATAAGAGTCCTCCCGTCAATGATGAAAAATAACCATGAACCGAAGGGGCTTCTTGCTGTTCGGCAACAGTGTTAATGCTGAGCCAAATCTGCAGCCATAATAAGATTCACTCTCCAGCAGTCAGAGTGAACTCGCCTCATTTTCTTTCGAAATATCATGTATAAATATAATACAGGCTTGTGTCTGGTCATCGAGCAAATTCAATAATTAAAGACACAGTTGCTCACTGTCGTTACACCTGGGGGGTGGCTTAGTAGGCTTTAATATGATACTTAATGATCATAAAGGGCAGCCTTTTTCAAGCTTATGGTAAAACTAAAATGTTACAGGACAGTAAAGTACAAGTATTGTAATGTAGCGGAAAACATACTGCAGCACAACACAAAATATTACAAGCTACATATCTAACCCAGTTTTAATCTCTACCTTGCCTGGGGAGGACCCTGAAGGACATTGGGGATTGGGACTATTTATGTGGCTAGGCTGCCAGTACACCCAAATGCTAGTGTGAACTTTTAGGAAAACTGATGAAAATCATATGCTACAGCTGCAGGAAACAGCGTGGTGAAGTGCAAATGCTCTGGTGACGAAACTAAAAAAAACTATGTAAACTGACTCGATGATTCCCCTAAAACCAAACATATATCGAAATCAGAGCTATAAGAACAAGAATGCTGACAACCTGGGATAAAATCTGATAGAAAAAGTAAATTACTGTTGATATGCTTGGTTGTGTCGTGTAATACATCTGGCTGTCTTTCAGTGAATTTCAAAGTGTGTGATTACTGGACTGATAAACATCTTGCCTGGTCTGATTACTTCATTAGGAGGCTAAGATATTTCCGCTGCTGCATGATAAGGTACCTTTACCCAAGGATGAAGGCCTCATATCCATCACCATCCTACATGTCTGAGACACTAATCTCTCATTGAGCAGCATCAAATGCACTGAGGCAGTGCATTCAGCTCTGCTAACAGATCAAAGACAGACAAATTGAAACGGAATGGGTTTGAATATTTGCAAAAAATGAAATATCATTTCAAAGTCTGAAAATATGATTGAGCTATTTTGATGTAGCATTTAGGGAGAACCTCTTTTGAATGGGTAGCCTTCATCCAAAAAGAAAAAAAAAATACCAACAAAACAAACAAACAAAAACTTAATTGATGCTTAATGTAACCGCTAAAAAAGGTGGCTAATAAACCATCTCATTTTATGGAGGGCTTCATCTACACTTTTACAGCTGAAATACATCTGTCAATTACACAGAAGAAGCATAATAAAATGTATCTATTTTGAACTGATGTTTCATTTTGTCTCTATATTGCATGAGGACCCCATATTGAATATTGAAAAAAAGGTTGAGTCATTTTAAACAGGATACCAACTAATGAATGATTGTCAAAGAAAATAAGAGGCTTTATCCTTTGCAATAGCATGTTACCACCCCAACTATCTGTCAGGGACTGGTTCTGTGGCCCTGCATTTTCAGTTCTTTTTGATCTCTTTTGTTATATTTTGAAGATGATGTAGAATTCTTCTCACATAAGTGTTCTGTGTCACCTGTTATGTATTTCTTGTCTGCATGTTTCATGTTTTTCCAAGCTTGTGTGTCATGTCTATGTCTCATTGTTTCCAGTGTTATTTTGAAAGTCTTGTTTCTTTGTTCAGTGTGTTTAGTTTTACTCTTCCCCTGTGATATCGTTATGTTCATTTGAGTCAGTTGTTTCCCCAGGTGTTTCCACTTCCCCTGATCAGCTCTTGTGTGTATTTAACTCCTCTGTATTCCTTTGTTAAGTGTCAGGTTGTTTGCGTTTCTTTGTCCATATCTTGTCAGATTCAGCTCAGGCTCAGCTCAGGTCTTGTCCTTCATAGGTTCCAACTTATACCTGCCCTGAATCATGTTCATGTCTTCGTCATAGTAACACAGTTTAGTGTTTCTCAGTTCAGGTTTTAGTTTAGTGTTCACCTTGCCATATTTTTGAACTACTGTTATCAGCCATAATACACGGCTGTTTACTAATTCATTCAAGTTGTGTTCCACGTTCTGTTTTTTTGTCTGCACTTGGGTCCTTTATTCATTCTCTACACAGTCAGCCTTTGCCAGACTGAGTCAAATGGATAAGGTTGAGCCAACATCTAAAGGTTTCGATGGGTACATTTTCAGAATTGGCAATGGCATAGGAGGAAAAGAGAAAAACTAAAAACTAAAAATACATAAGCTAAGTGCTACTTAGAGACATTAACTAATCCTGTGAAGAGAAAAGAAAATTGCCGATGTGCTTCATAATTACATTTTCTAACTAACCAAAAGTAAAAAGAATGCCGTGGCCCTAATCCTTAAACCTTAAATTAATTCATAGTTCAGACTCAGAATGGGTTAAAGAACTAAAATCCAGGCATATATAAAGAGAAAACAGAGGTTTTCCCTTTATGTATGCTTGTTTCTGTCCCAGAGGCAGGAACAAAGGTTGTCAAATACAAACTATAAAACTACTACTATCTATAAGTATCTTCTAGGTTAAACATACACAAACAACACAACACTGATGCTGCAAAGTTGATGTGAATGAAAAATTGGCAGCCCTTTTAAAGTACCTGCTGTGACAAGTGCTGGAATCTTACTGGCTCACAGGACTGGGGTGTTGGTCCAATCAGCATTGAGGGAAAATAGGGCTAAAGGTGGAGAAGCTGAAAGTAAAATGAAACACAGTTGCAAATCCCAATTGGTACTTCAATGTTTTTATATTATGTGCTTGACTTCTTGGTTCTACTCAAGATAATTAGAAAATGTAAACTAGTATCATAAGAAATGATGATTTGAGCAATACTGTACTTTCAACTTTCCTAGTTTGTTGATGAAGAACTTCACTGCCATGCACAGAGCTGTAACAGCTACACCATCCAATAAGTTCGGATATACACTGTGATGCCAACACTGACTGTGGGATGAACCTCGGGGCCCCAAATCAGTGCTAACTTTTGCAAATGTCCTTAAATCTGACCCTTATATTGCATAACTTTCTTTGAAAGTCAGGTGAAATACTTTGTGTTTTTTTTTTTTTTTTTTTTGCCTGTCCCGTTTGGCTCTTTTGCCATCAGAATTGTTGTCTAAAGGCAAAGAAAGATGCCCAACGGATTTACTTTACCAAATTGACCATCCCAGCCTTGCCATAATGGTCCATTTGATTCACCTTTTATTGTTTATTTTATTTTCACTTACTGAATACGGGACAGACTTGACTGGGGGAAAGAAGGGGAGAAAGAAAGAGGGAAAGAGAAACAGCTGAGAAGAGGGACGGGGGAGAAGGGCAAAAGACAAAAACCAACAGAACGGGCAGAGAAAAAAAAATGCATATATCAATCACCTGGATCACCTGCTGAGAAAGAAAAAAGAAAACAAGCAGAAGAGAACAAGAGTAATAGAATAAACAACATCACAATGATATATGGGAATATGACAGTAAATACTAAATATTAAACATTATTGTGCAGCACATAAGATCAACAGAACACAGTGTGCTTTGAGGTAGGAGCCAAAAAGGGTGTAGTTTGTGGGTGTGATCACCCGTGTGTACACCTGTGAGCATGGACGCGCTTGTTGTTTTTTTAAAAGGTTCCTTCATGTAATGATCTGCTAGAGGGTGTGGGGGGGCCACAGCCCCGTCCTCCAGGGCATGAAGCAGGTATGGAGGAGATCAAAACTCCAGACATCCAGAGGCCCCCAGAACACAAGAGACCAAGGAAGACCAACAGAGGGGCAGCCGCGCCACTGTCCCAGAAAGAGCTGAGGAGAGTCCCAGATGAGGGCTCACTCAGCAGCCGCGGAGCAGAAGCCAGGGGGGGTTGCAGTGACGCGCCCGTGAGCTCCGCCGGCAGCCAGCCGTGCCTGAGTGACCGAGCCCCAGGCCGAGAGGCCGGGGGCACCCCACCTCCGAAGTGGCCCGAGCGAGCCCCAGGCTCCAGGCCCCGATAAGCGGCCGCCAAGGAGTGAGCCGGTGTGTACCTGGACGCCCATCCCCAGACACAAAGAACCACCAACGCACCGATGTCTGAGGGAGTCCGCCACTGGCAGGGGAAGTGGTGGTGGGGGGAGATAGGCCTCCAAACCTTGGAGGGCCTGAGATGTCCCCAGAGAGGTGGCGCCTGACACCCAACCTGACATATAGACACAGACATACAGGCACACACAGACACAAACATCCATTCCCACCCTCATGCTCTCATATGCACTTACTCCACACTCAACCAACGTGGAGACAGACATAAAGAGACGCTGTACACACGATCACACTCCCCAAGCGTACTCTACTAAACCGGGTCTAGGTACCCTTGCCCCTGGAGGGGGGAACTGCACCCAGACCCAGGTGGTGTTACCCTTTTCCCTGCGGTGGGGGGAGGCAGACCGCCCCGACTCCGCAGCAGCAGGGAGGCCCCACACTCCAGACCGCAGTCGGACGGCCAACTCCTCCTCCTAGCCCCCCGCTCCAGCAGGTCGCAGAGAATGGGGGTGAGAGAAGACTCCAAACCTCCCTCCACCCGCTCATTGTAGTGTTGATGCATGTGTGTTCTAAGGTGCATTTAAAACCCAGGAGGGCATGGAGCTACCTGCCAGAGAGCAGCAGGTAAGCGCATGGTCCCTCCTGCTAGCCCTCAATGTCTACGTGTATTTAACATTGAGAGGTGGGCAACGACGCCAGGGGTGGGGTGTACACCCTGATGGTAATTTGGATTCCGTGTATCGTGCCCACCCCCAAGATCCTATATGTATGTGTAATGAGAGTGTGAGTAATGTGGTGACCGTGGCTCAGGGGGTTGGGAAGCGTATCTGTAACCGGAAGGTCGCCGGTTCGATCCCCGGGCTCTCTGTCCTGGTCGTTGTGTCCTTGGGCAAGACACTTTACCCTACTGCCTACTGGTGTTGGCCAGAGGGGCCGATGGCGCGATATGGCAGCCTCGCTTCTGTCAGTCTGCCCCAGGGCAGCTGTGGCTACAACCGTAGCTGCCTCCACCAGTGTGAGAGTGAATGAATAGTGGCATTGTAAAGCGCTTTGGGTGCCTTGAAAAGCGCTATATAAATCCAATCCATTATTATTATTATTATAATGTGAATGTCTAAGTTGTGGGATAAAATTGAGGCAGAGGCAGCCAGAAGGGGACAGAGGGGGGGGTAGTCTCCTCTGCGCCCTGGTGACATACCCCTACTCCAAAGTCCTGCATGTGTGGGTGGTTGTGGTGGAGCGGGAAGAGGGAGGCAGCTGGAGATGGGGAGGGAAGGAAGGGAGGTGAAATACTTCAACGCTCATCAAAACGTTAAAGGATAATAGGCTGGTCACCATCTCACAAAAAGAAATGTCTACCCTCATATTTGTCGAACCACCACTGCGAACTCATGGGGAGCCCCCAATAGTTTCCTTGTGTGTGTGTCACTGTAACACAACTTGCAAGCTAACTGACCCATTAAAATAGCAGAAAATGCCTCTTTATGCTGTAGCAAAAGACATGCCTATATCAAGTAACAGGAAATAATATTTAATGGGATTTAAAAACAAATATTTTATTTACTTTAAACATGTAAGCCTTTTAAATGTTTTATCATTTTGCATATGGTTGATAAGATGAACAGAATTAATAATGCATCAGGATAGGATCATTTTTCTTGCATGCCTATGCAAAGCATTTCCTGATGCCTCCTTTTCCTTTTTTCAGTTGGAACGAGCTGCCAGATTTGGTTTATCTGATCTATCTGAAACTGTCACAATGCAAATCTCTATAACCTTCTGACACTTTATATTGATCTAAATCTGTATATAAGCATGATTTAAAAACAAAAGATGAAAATGTGAGTCAACAAGAATTTTTGCGAGATCTCTCAAAAGATCATCGTACTTTTTTTTTTCTCCCATGTGTCTTGCAGGGCTCTGTAGAATTTAAAGCTGACAGAAATAGACATATTTATTTTTAAGACCTGTAATTATATCTTCAAATTTCATTTTAAAGTTTTCTTTAATTTACAAAGTCATAAAAAATGTTATATTTAGAAACGTGTTATGTAGGATTAAATGATTTTAAATATTAAAAAATGATCAATGTTTGAAGAATAATATCCTAAATGTTTATTTAATCAAATTACCTTGAATCTATATCTGCTTTTTCTAACATACCAAATCAACTGAAATAAAATCTGTTTTTCAAAAATATAAGCACAATCTAATCAATGTGTTTGAAACAGATGTTATGTTTTGTCTCCGGTAACACATTTTAAATAAGATGCCAGCAATGTTTTAAAAAGTACATTAAACAGTAGCATAATATTTTATTTTGGTTTATTTTTTCTGGTTCGGTTTATTTTTTATAGTTAGGAGACATACTGTCCCCCATAACTATATCTGTCAAGATTTATTATAGACAGAATTCATGGCCCAGGTCAAAATTGATTTGGAATATATTGTGAAATATGAACTGTATGTAAAGGTAAAGGTTTGTCCATCCTTTGGGCCCCAGGACAGTAGAGGGACTCTAAGTGCTTGCTACTGCTGCTTTGTTACTAAAAGCCAAACTGAAGACGATAAAATGCCTTGTGAAAAACATCTTGATCTATTGTTGTCATTTCATGATTCCCAACTTGGTGTGTGTGTGTGTGTGTGTGTTTATTTGCCTTTATCTGACTGAACTCAAGTATTGACATGCAACAAAAAAGTATTTCTTTGGAATACTGACACACTTCTATTTGGATGAAAATATGAGGAACTGACTCATTAGTAATGCCAACATTTATTAAGTAAGACTGGTAGCAGTCTTTGCCTCGCCATCTGTGCTTGGTGAATAACATCCACATTTCACAGCTGGTGTTCAGCACTGACAACTATACTGTATGTTTGCTTGGGTGAACACATAAGAGAAACAAATGAACCAAGAAGAAACAAAAACAGCACTGCACAAACATTTTAGATGTGCTTCACAGTATAGAGCTCTATAGCTGTGTATATACTTATGTGACAGATCACCTACCTCTTTTCTTTCTCTGTGCTGCTTCACTTGAAACTGTCAATAAAAATCAAGGGACAGCACATACCATATTCCTAGTTAGACTGCATTTCAGACACCTTGGGATTCTAAAATGTCAAACAACACACTTGAAAAGTTCGATGAAACAGTAGGTGTAGATGTAGATGTAGTTGTAGGTGGAGTTCAAAGACTGCAGACTGTTAGATTTTGCTAGCTGCAAATAATCATGTGCAGTTCTGAAAGCAGTCTATGAACTAACCTCAGCTAACACCAGCTAACAATGTTAGCTCGGTGGCGAGTAGCCGTCAGTAATAGTAATAAATCTCACAGCAATAGTACATTCATGTAGTTGTAAAAAGCATGACAACATATTAAGTAATCCAAAGTATTCAGAATATGTTACTCACATTGAATAACATAACGGAATAGGTTACAAAATACATTATGGGCGAAGTATTCTGTAATCTGTAGTGGAATACATTTTAAAAGTAACCTTCCAAACACTGCCTAGATTATATTATAACATTAGAGAATCGTTGACACCCATCTTATGTCCAGTAAGCAATGATTTGTTGTAAAAACTGGTTGAATTCAGCAGCATTTCAATTACTTATTTTACCTCAAAGTAAGAAACCAAGCAAAACAAAATTTCATTTAATCAAATTTGGCCAGTTTTATATTTCAACACATGTTCCACATCATAAATAAAACTTTTTCAGATAAATAAAAAACAGAGAAGTTCTTGTCACTTCATGGTTTGTGATAAGAATGACTGCAAACAGGTCTAAAAAGAAATGTATTTACTTGTGTAACATGTGAAATTTTCACACTAAGTGATGTAGACAAGTAACATTTCAATAACTAAATACTAGTTTTTATTCATGAAAGCCTTTCATTCCAGTATGAATACAGAATTTTACTTAAAACCACTCTTACAACATACAGTACAGTACAGTGTGGTTGTAGGTGATCTGTCATGTTATGATGAGTCTTGCTTAAACGATCTCTCAGCAGCACCATTAAGATGGTATATGTCACAAAGTGTGACCATAGGCTTTTTTTCTTTTTAAGTGCCTGGGTAGGAGTTACTGCTGATATTTTCATTCTTGCTGCAATGAGGGCCCATGGGTATTTCTAACACATTAGTGCTTTAGAGGATAGCTCCAAGCCAGTGCCATACCACTATGTTTGAACTCAGAAAAGACAGGGTGTTTCTTTTTGTAGTCATTAATGGATCCATTTTCTTTATAGATATCCTCCCATTTCTGAACAGCACCGAGCCATGACTGAATAAAGAGATGTAATGCAATGTTAAGTATCTGATGTAATAGACTGTTTAGTGTAGAGGCTGTGTCATTCACCATAACATAATAAATATTTCGCAAGAGTTAGAGCAAATCTGGCTTCAACATTAAAAGCTAAATGACTGTCACTTTGACTACATTCAAAATTGAGTAAAGCATATATTGGATAAATCAGAAACACCTTTACATCAGAGACAGCACAGCTCTTTTTACCTGGTTATATACTAAAACAATTAGAATAGAACTTCTGTTTATAAGAAATGGAAAGAAGATAATATAAGAAGTACAATTAATGGAAAAAACAAAAAACAAGAATTATAGAAAAATGTTTGATAAATATTAGTAAAATCTTTTAAAAAAAAGTTTATATAGCATAATTAGTGGATTTAAAATGTAAAAATGTAGAAAAAGAACTAAAAAAGAACAGATGTTTCTTTAGGTTGGAGGTGAAGTTGTTTGACACTGAGAGAAGCTTGGTTGCAGAGCTTGCATTGCACGGTCAGATTTCACTCATCCCTTTCTTCTTTAAATGTGAAGTGGTGTCAGAATTTTCAAGTAAGAAATGCATTCCTGCCTGTGCATTGCTGGCTCTGTTGTGTTGGCTGCGGGTCCATTGTGTAACTGACGCCACCAACATTAACAGGACACTTATATTAGAGCTTCTTATTGCATGTTTTGTTTGGGTTTCCGGCAATGAGTAGAATTACCAAAGTTAGAGAAGGAATAGCCTAACATCTAAACAGTGTTGGGAAGGTTACTTTTAAAATGTATTCCACTACAGATTACAGAATACATGCCCCAAAATGTATTTTGTAACGTATTCTATTACGTTACTCAATGAGAGTAACGTATTCTGAATACTTTGGAATACTTAATATATTGTCATGCTTTTTACAACTACATGAATGTACTATTGCTATGTGATTTATTACTGTTACTGAAGTCTGTGAAGGTTCTCAGTCATCCAGGTCTTCGTAGTCAAATCGCTGAAAAAAGTGCAGCCTTACCTAATGTCCACCCTACTGTTACTCTTTTTATATTAAGATTGAAAAATCTAGTTGGTATTGGTATGGCGAGTAACCTTCAGTAATAGTGTCTGGACTTCTTTAAGTTACTTTTCACATTTCGCATTTCACCTCTCATCCGAGAAGCTTCTTCAATTCTAAGGTCAAATGGTGGGTGTGTTTTGTTTGGGTTTCCAATGGCTTGTAATAGAGCTGGGCGATAGAACGATAACGATATGTATCGC